>NC_135013.1:15511551-15826936 GCF_051020955.1 Megalopta genalis
CGTGAACAAAATTTTCAAACAAATTTTAAACATTGTTATTTGGTTATCTATTATAGTTTCTGACAAATAATTCAAATTTTCTCATGTTTCATTAAGGTCTGTAGAAAATGTAACACGTCCAGAAGGAGTGCCGTACAAAGTTACGTCGATAAGAATTGATAAATAAAATTACACATGATCCGAAGCATAACGAGTTATACTATTGTCGAGAGGCTTCGGCGTTCCGATGTTAAACGGTACAGTGTCGAAGTGCCAGCGAGAAGCTGAAAATGCCAAAACATTAGTGGCATAGTTCCTTAATTATTGGAATAAATTAATCTTGTCCTGGTTTCAGAGAAATTGAAGAACAACGAAATGCCATATTACAATTTGCAATGCGATGTCCGTTCACGCGGATGAAATGTCATGCTCAGAAACTGGCTCTGAAGCAAACGAACCGATTCCCGAGTGGTCTTACAGCACGGATGGGGTTTCAAAGGTGGTAATCCGTTGCCAAGGATATCAGGCCGCGATTAGTACTGTTTTCCAGTGTATAGCGCACCGCGTTCTGTCAGAGCGTCCAAGCGATTCGCCATTATCGAGTCTAGGATTATCTGATATCTGAGAGCAATTTGATACCCTATCAATTACTCGGCCACTATCGGCGCAAGGGCATTCTCAAATCGGCGACGAAGCCTGCTGCAATGCTATCCACGCGTGCCTTGAAAGGACGCAGATTAGGTCCAGCAGATGCTGGTAGCGCGACGAGGAGAAGTTGCCGATCCGATTTGAACACCGATCCCACGTCAATAGGTTATTCACAAAGAGAATGCTGGGGCTTTGAATTCGATAGCCATTGGGGCAAGCAACAAAAACGTCACACGACATCGGACAGCTGGAACAGACAGAGTATCTGCGATATTAAATGATCACAACGGTTCTACGATAAAAAGATCTGTACCGATTGGATATTAGCTTCGATTTGAGCAGCTATTGGAAATAGTAAAAGATCCTCGTTGCCACAAAATAAATTGCCATTGCACCTAAGACATCATGAGATCTTCGGGGAAATTCGCAGCGACCAGAAATTTGATGTGCAGCGATGTACTATGTACAGCGATTGATACACTAGTTAGGATTTTACAAGCTTGACGAGTTACGAGTTGGACGAATGGTCGACTAGTGTATAGTGTATTAGAATTTCCTCGTTGCAATCTTGGCACCTCGGTAATGCATCGGAGGCAATTTCTAAGGTGAAATTGTTCAGATCGTCGAAACAGCAGGGCAAATCGTAACGGCGTAGAATAACGCGGAATTAGGTAGAAAGACCAACGAAGTGCAAACGTCTACGGGTATTATTAAGTAATTCTACCGCTTTCAGATCCTGTCGAGAAGCACTTGAAAGATTACACCGTCGGCAGCGATTAATATACATGCGCAGAACTTGCTCGGCCCGTAATCTTCGTCTGATCGCGAAACTTCATCGCGGTTCCAAGAGTTCCGACAAGAACCGGTTACCGATTAATTATTTCGTTGGAACAAATAGCGAGTTCGCGAACTACCCCCGGCTCGTTTCTAAGATATCCGAGACAAATGTCGACAAATTATCCGTTTCACGGAGGCCTGGCGAATAAAAATTCAACGGTTTATTAGAGCGTTCGAGGCAACAACGGCGGTTGTTGTAGATTTTACAGCTGTCTACTTGCAAATTACGTAACAATCGTCTCTTGTTGCAGTCTACGATCGACGCCGGCGTTGCCTTATGCAATGTTACGGGGTGATTTAATTGCGCCCGCCTGTTCGACTGTATTTATTTCGCGATGCCTCTTCTCGACGACTCGATTGCGAACCGAATTCGAACTGAGCTAGATTAGACGAAATCCTTAGCGTTTTTAATGCCGTTAATTCATTGTAACCCAGTTGTTCGTGAAAGGACACTGCAACTTCGGAAATATTGTCAATATTTAAATTATTTAATTTCGACGCAAAAAGTAAGTCACAAAAAGACTACTGTACTCGCTTAAAAGCCTGAAATTTTCGCGTTACGCGATTCATCTTTTAATTTAAGTACTTGAAGAAGTGTAAATATTGTTCATACATTATTTTGTAAGAATACAAACTGTTAATGAAAATCATCTTATTCTAATCGTCTGGGAACAAAAATATCGGCAACTTTTTACGGTTCAACCAGACGGCTGCGTATGTCAGCAACGACATTTCTTCGTGTACATGCAAAATATATTATAATATAATATAATATAATATAATATAATATAATATAATATAATATAATATAATATAATATAATATAATATAATATAATATAATATAATATAATATAATATAATATAATATAATATAATATAATATAATATAATATAATATAATATAATATAATATAATATAATATAATATAATATAATATAATATAATATAATATAATATAATATAATATAATATAATATAATATAATATAATATAATATAATATAATATAATATAATATAATTTAATATAATATAATATAATAAACAATAAATATATTTTAATAATATTGTAATATTGTTATAAACAAAAACAATTCGACGTTGTCGTATTCGATAAAACGATCGAAATATTAAAGTACTGTTAGGCTGGTACATTTGTGCACTGTAATTATAATATGTGCAATTACACAGAGGAGAGGTCGATGGAAGCGTCTGCTCATAATTCGCTGTTTAGCGATTCGTCGAGCGAAATGCTCTGAACCCGTCGCGTGAACGGTGAGACAACCGGGTGAAGAGGGGGCGATTACCCGGCTCGCTAACGAGCCCGAATGCTCGATAATTGCTCGAGACCCCGTTGTTCGATTTTTCCGTGTGCTTACCATGCAATCGTATTCGTTACGAGCGTCGCATCGTATCGCGGAATCTGGACTATCGAGTGGCACTTGAACGAGTCTGACGTTGGTGAAACGCCGTTGTGAGCCGCGTGTTGCTTTGCATGATGTACACGATCTACGAGAACAGTCTGAGTTAGGTCTGGGATAGATCTCGCTCTACTTGATACAGTTTACGATGAAGATTTCCAAAAACTATTCTAGCTATTTAATTATGCAGCAGAAAAATGTGAAGAAGTATGATGAGCACAATTTTAACAACAGCTGGACTTGCTTAGATTGAAGAGAAAAATGCAACAAGATAGACAACTATTGCACTAAAGTCTCTATTTGTTCGACTTATTCTATTATACTACTATTCTACTTATTCGCCTCCTTTTCAGAGCGCGCACCTACATGTGTCGCGAGAATCAAGCAATGACGAGTATACTCGTCGAACACCGAGTAAGCGGCGCTGCTAAAATATTGGATCAAAGAGACGGTTTTATTTTATAAAATTAACAATTTTATTACTAATATATACATACTATAAACTTTTATTACTATGTACATACATAATAAACGAAAAACGCAGGAAAAGTCAAATATTTGTAAAAGTTAAAAATTCATAATAACATTAATAATACCATTCTGCAGAATGGTATTAAAATAATCTTGCTATATCGTGATATTCTTTTCTAATCTTATTCTTATAACAATGTAAACACTTTCGAGTAAGATTGGCCTGAAAATATTCTAAACATCTTGAAATTTCAGAATATGTTTTTGTTTTCACTAAAATTACAATTTAAATAGCCAGTGGTCACTACTTTTTACGCACGACGAGTATACTCGTCATGACACAAAATACAGTAAATTCTCTCCAATTGTCACTCAACGTGTAAACAGAAATGGACAATTTGGGAAGAGGAGACACGATTATTCGAGTCTCACGGCTCGTTTTTATAGTCGCCGATTCTCAACAACTGTAAAAACGAGCCGCAAAGCTCGAATAATCGAATCTCCTCTTCCAAAATTGTCCATTTTTGTGCACAATGTGGGCGCCAATTAGGGAGATTTTACTCTTTTCTAATCTTATTTTTATAACAATGTTAAACACCTTCGTCTAGGATTGGCCTAAAAATATCCTAAACATCTTGAAATTTGATAATATGTTTTTGTTTTCACTAAAATTACAATTTAAATAGCCAGTGGTCACTACTTTTTACGCACGACGAGTATACTCGTCATGACACAAAATACAGTAAATTCTCTCCAATTGTCACTCAACGTGTAAACAGAAATGGACAATTTGGGAAAAGGAGACACGATTATTCGAGTCTCACGGCTCGCAAAGCTCGACTAATCGAATCTCCTCTTCCAAAATTGTCCATTTTTGTGCACAATCTGGGCGCCAATTGGGGAGATTTTACTCTATGACGGGTATACTCGTCAAACACGCCTAACTGGTTAATTGGACGGAAGTTCGGCCGGGTTTCCGCGAATCGATAAAAATCTGCGTAAACGTCGGCGACGATAACTCCGCGAAAATTACAGTGACAATGGTGATTTCGGCCAGCTGTAGCTCGCGGATCACGCGGCCATGGTTGCCAGCAACAATCAATAAAGCGGTCTCGCGTAACGGCAATAACAAAAGCGCAGGCCGATAATGCGTGTAAACAAGAAAAGAACGAATGTTTGTCCGGTGTTGCGTTCGACCAGGTCGGATCGGATCGGATCGGATCGGATCGGTTCGGATCGAGTCGAATCGAATTCCATCAATTCCCTGATAACACCAGGCGCATCCTTATCGGGTCCGAGCGCCGGCCAATAAGTCGATCGGATCGGCGGTCCGTGTAAAATAGACCAATACGAACGGAACGGGACACACACGGTGAAACTCGCATGCTTGCTCGCATGCTCGCATGCTCGTTCCGTTCCAGCGTGTTTCCTCGGCTCTTTTGTGCGAGATGCATCTCTCTGCCGTCGCGCCCGTGCCCCCCCCCTTTTACGAGCCCGCTTTGACCCTCTCCGGATCGGCGCGGACACGTGTAGAAAAAAAAAGAACTTCATCCCATCGGCCATAAATAAAACTGAGTTTTAAAAGTTTCTCGCTTGTGCCCCGCCAAAAACGCTGCATCGTTGCACAGACCGACCGGGTTGCAGCAGTTGTTACAACCTGAACACGATTCTAAAAAATATCACCGCGGGATACGGCATTCTTTTTTCTGACTTTGCTGGATTTTTTTCGGAGATTTTTTTCACGGCGACTGTAAAATGACGCGGGAGATAGAACACTCGAGCGACCTTGAAATGCGTTGCAACGATCCGTGTCCTGGAACAAAAATGTTACGCTCGTTTGAAAAGAAAGGTATTTTATATGGTACAATCACTATGGATTTGTAGGTGTCTAATCGTGAAAATGGCTCCTCAAAAATTGTCGTACGATCTTTTTGTTGCTATTTTCTGAAACTTCGGATGCAACGTATACCGGTCGTTCAATTATCCAAGGTGCACCTGTGGTATTATTAAGTTTAGTGTACACGTGTGGTGTGCATCTAGCATGCGTTTATAGTGAGCGTTTAACCCTTTCGGTAGGAGCGACGGATATATCCGGCATCCATCTGATGACGAGTATGGACGAGTCGCACAATTATTAACGCCCCTTGGTACGTTAGCAATGAAACAATTCATAATGATCTTGGTATTCCCTTCGTCATTGACACCATCCATGAAAGAAGTAGGAAGCACTTCACTAAATTAAGCGAACACACAAATCCACTAATTATGCCACTCATACAACAACAATACAGCAGGAGACTAAAAAGAAGATGGCCAATCGACCTTAAATGAGGTTCAGGAGGACTTTTCATTGGGAAAGCCCTCATCATGCTATTAACGGACTACACAACAAGTCCCCAGCGATCACATCGGCCCATAGAATTTGTATTCTGATTGCTGATTTCTAATAATAATAATAAAAAAAAAAAATGGACGAGTGCCGAATACATCTGGCATCCATGTGAGCCATATTTCTGACATATGAGCCGTTTATTTTGTAAGTGGCATAAGTCACTTTGTTTTTAAGTCGATATATTTAAGGGTTTGCGTTTTAACACGTTTAAAAATATGGATGCTAACTTTCGAGAAGATTTACTTGTATTTGTTATCTCAGGATACTGATATTTTTCTCGGTATAAATAATTTCGTATAAACATTAAAAAATCACCACTTCTCATTACGGTAAAGTGACTTATGCCACTTTCAAAATAAACGGCTCATATTAGAAATTATTCTAATAATCGCTATCACGCTGCTTGGCATTTTTTTCCAAATAATCCCTGGGACTCAAACGGATAAAGTCTTTTCTTACAAGGATTTCGAAAAAACAGCTACAGATATAATTGTCGTTTGATCTGAATTGATTAAAAAAATTTCAGGTTACATTTTTCTTCGAAATTTGTTTTAACATATTGTAGGCCCTCTACAGAATGTTTACAGGAAACAAAAGATTTAGAAACGGATTAAGCACAGTCATTACTTAACGCTTAAGAAAATCTTCGTACAAAAGTGGACTGAGCCTGCGTTATGCGCGCATTTTCGGCGCGGCACCCCGAGCAATGGGAGTGTCACGGCGGACAGCGCGCTCGCACCGAAAGGGTTAATGGGCAATCAGTTTGATTTAACGATGCTAAAAACTGTTCAAACGAATTTGGAGATTAAATATTAAAATCTGCATGGAGATCTGAATTACAATATACGTGTAACGTATATTGGCTGACCACAGATCGTTTTATTCCACTTGATCGATCGTGGGCCGTCTTTATTTCACGCGTTATCCCTATCGTCCGGCCGATGTCGACGCATTCGCGTTACCCTATCGAAAAGAACAGGAACCGACAATTAAACGTGTTCGTCAGGATGCTAGGAATTCGAAGCTCCCACGGATCGATCGGAAATGCAGTGGCCGGCCAAAAGCGACGTTATTTTTGCTGAAATTACCGATCGTTAGCAGTCGCGGTCGAGTAATTAACTGTCTGTACCGTGAACCCGGTGGCCAATGGGCAGCAAAAATGCGGTAATTAGCCCGATGTGCGAAACGTACTGATAGAACGAAACAGAGATAACTCGGCCGATGCTTAATATTCGTCGGCGCTACGGCGAATTTCATTGGATACCAATAAACATCGCGGGGATATTCTATAACAGCGTGCCGCATTTAAGAGTAACGAGAATCGATTCGAGCGTTTCTCGCGGCCGCTTATTTTCCGTCGGCAAATCGAACGAAAATATTCGCCGTCGAATTTCGCCGCAAAAATTCGCTCCTCCGGTTTTCCTATTGATCGGCCGCGTGAATTTCGCACTGGTTTCTTCATCGTTGCCCTCTTTTACCGGTTCATATCATACCAGTTTTGCAATCTATTTCTGTCGCGATTCGAACTCGTTCTTTTTCATCAATTTTTCGTTACCCGTTAATTTGAAATTCTCCACACAGTCAGCGAACATATATTAATTAATTTCAGGCCCCAATACCGAATCGATTAATGGTCATTGCAAAATGGTCGCCGCACAATTATTTTGAATATTTAAAGTACCTGTGCAGTTGAAATTACATTAATTCGTCCTCTTTCACCCGATTTCCATTAATATTTCCATGAAACCATTACGGTTAATTGAAAGAAATCGAATAGAAATTTCTGTTTTCGTTTAATAAATTGAACATGTTCGAATTATTAAATCGATGCTTTTAATTTCCTTTTATCCTTCTACTTTAATTATGAATAGATAAATAACATGTCTGCGTCGATTCGAAAATTTATAAAATAGATGTAAAATTCATTCTTTCTGTAATCATTTTAATCGACTAAAAATAATGCATTGACATTTTTGAATTGTTTTAATCTTTCTACTACTTCAAATTGCAACTGCTCAGTTTCGCTATAAATGCGTAAAATTCGCAGTGTTTAATTATGAATAGCAGAATAATTACACAAATAGCACAAGATAATTAAAGGATCACGGTCACGTGAATTGCTGGAGCAATAACCGATTGCCGATGCTAGCTAATCGCTGCCAGAGAATTAGAACAATTCCGCTTTGGACTAGTAATTTCTTTGGTCTATCCAGTGATCGTCTAATCAGGATCCATGTAAATTTCAGAGCATCACGTGGCGATGTAGGCATCGAAACGGTTCGAGGCACGCCACGATGATCGAGATTTCCATTTCGATCAAATAAGAGAAGAGAGAAGGCTCGGGAGTAGCCCGATCGACGCGGATAGACGAATCGGATCGGCCGATAGTAATTAGCGGAGAATCTAGGCTAATTGCGAGGGTAAAATCCAATCAAAGGGAATTCTTGAATATTTCGATCGGATCGGTTCTCCCGAATCCGAGTCTCACAATAAAATATTTGGCTGGCGTTTGCAACGAATCCGCTACTGTCGATGATTAACAGAATTCTAGGATCGCTGATGATGATGATGATGATGATCATGATAATGATAATTGGATTCGGTGCAGAGCGTGGGAGAGGCCTGGTCAATTGTAACCATTTGATTCCTATAATAGCGAAATTGCTGAAAAAACCTTTTTCAGTGCTTTGTGAATTTGCGACAAAAATAGGTGTCTATAACTCGAGACAGTAGAAGAACAATTAAAAGAATATCGATGCGAAGAAGAAGACTGACGCGTTTGTCTGCCTCCTATTTCCTGCAACTGGTGCATTCTAATGCAAGTAAATACTGGTGGACCTGCGAGAAGTGGAACTTCAAAAATACGCTTTGGAAGAGTTCGTAAAATAAATCCGGCAATGTCGAATATTCGAGATAAGTTGCCCCGATTTTGTAAGACTTTTATGAATATTGGTGTAATAGCGAACTTACGAGAAACACTTGGAGAACGTTTTTATGAAACACACCATGACATGGAAAGAGGATTGGCCGAAGTGACCGTAAACAATAGGAAGAAAAGAAACCATTGTAAAAAAAAACCATCGTTTTCATTCTCTCCGAAACCGTACGATCAACAATAAAATTCGTCCGTCGAAACTCGCCGGCGGAAAAAACCGAGTCACGTCTGGCTCGAATGAAAGAGCAAGGCTAAATTGGAGGATAATTGAAGACGAGACGAGTGTCGCGGAATCGCAGATAATCGACAATTATAGCAATTTCGAAGGAATCTCGAGGTGTCCGGGTCGATAGTCGATTCTTGTGGGAAGACGGTTGCGCTCTCGGATTCCGTTCGAGTTCTGTTTAAATTGCAGCGACAGGCGCGCCGCGATAATTATTGAATCAGATTCCTAATAAACCGCTCGGAGAGCCTGAGCGTTTAACGCGCTGCACGCTGCTGCAGAACGCTGCACAAGCCTGCGAAACGTTGCAGAGCGTTGCGGACCGTTCCGACGAAGAACGCCGGAACATCTCCGGATTCAAGCGATCCGATCGAGGATTCCATTCGGCGGGTTCCGAGACGAGATAGGTTCGAAGCGGCGAACGACCCCGTCGATAAGGGGAAATAGAGAGCCGGTACTGAGCGAGTGAGAGAGAGAGAGAGAGAGAGAGAGAGAGAGAAGCTACGCTCTCGAATATATCCGATAGACGAGCGGAACTGGCCGGCGTTTATCAATTCAGGGACGCTCGACTGTGCCGGTCGTTCGGGCCGCATTGCGCTCGAGTCGTCAAGATGGATCGTTCCGACGCTTCAAACGTTTATGGTTATCGGCGGACTATGCCAGTTCGCCCCTCGAACCTCGCAGACGCTCGCCCGAGAAACCGTCCGAAAACCGTACAATCGTTGAAATGCAATTTCCCTATCTTTAAAACCAACTCTTCGGGACAATATGCTAGCTGCACGGTGACAATAGAGTCTTTAGGGTAGCGTCGGCGAAATTTCAATGTAATCGGACCACACCCACGATGTTTACGATCCATTTGTTTCGCGTAAAGCGACCTCCATTATTTTCGTTAGCGACGAATCGATCAAAATGTTTCCCGTTGGATGATCGAATTCGATTCTTTTTCTGTGTCGCATTTTTAAGCATTACGCGCTGTCGTCCGCGTAGAAATTCTTTAGCGATAACATTCGAAACCTTGGAACTTCACGCGCTTTACATGATAATTAGATCGCGGATAATTGACTGCGTTAATTGCACGAAACGAAAGTCGATTAACGATACACTTCTTCTTTCAATGGTTTGAATTAATTGGAAATTGTGTAACAGAATGCGTATACATGTTTTCACTGTTCCGCATTTTCCATACCTATTTCTACCATAAACGCACAATATTTGGTGTTTAATATCAATCAAACGTTGATACCAGACTGCAGATCTACGTGCAAAAATAAAAATTGTTCCAACTATGAAACAGAATTTCGATAAAATTGTTTCGTGTCTCTTTGATAGTTTTAATAAGTCGACTACGGTGTAGCAATATTATATAACAATATTGTAGCAATTATATAATATTAGTTATATTAGTTATATTATTATAATTAACGATATCATATAATATTGCTAATTATAATAAATAGGCAATAATAGCAATATAATTGCTATATATATATATATATATATATATATATATATATATATATATATATATAGCAATTATATTGCTATTATTACCTATATATATATATAGAAAGAGAGAGAGAGATACATATATATATTTTATATATATATATCATTTATTTTTTATTATAATTATTATAATTAGCAATTATATTGCTATTATTGCCTATTTATTATAATATCGTTAATTATAATAATATAACTAATATAACTAATATTATATAATTCCTACAATATTGTTAAAATAAATATATTACTTATATCAATATATTTTATATGACTTATTAAAATATATATATAGAGAGAGATACATATATATTTTTTGTTCTACTCCAGCGTGTTTTCAACGTCACTTGGCTCCTACATTTAATCTGCTAATCTTTTTGTATATCTTCCGCAAATGAATAATAATAATAATTATTATTCCGAAATGTATTCTGTTTTGTCACATACGCATAAAATCTGAAATCTAGTTTAATACCGTGATCAGTGGCGAAAACGGTTCGGTCAGTCAAATAATGAGGAAGATAATTGTCACATTAGTAAAACGAAAGTATCGACTTTCTGTCGCGAAAGAGTAGAGAGTCCCGGAGGTTTTCGAGCAAAAATTTCAGCCGTTTTAACGATCGTCGGCACGGTGTTTTCATCACGAGAGTCCCGTTCCGTGGATTTTATTTTTATTATTCACTCGGGGGGAGGGGGGGGGGAGTTCTGGAGCAGGTGCCGTTACCGTGACGCGTTAAAAGTTAAAAGGACAGGCCCGCTTGTCGTAAAGCGCGAAGTTTCAACAATAAATTCAACATAGGTCTTCCCCAGCTAACGGGCCGCGATGAAATTTCATTCGGGTGTCTGCGCACCGTTCCCGCCACCCACGCCCAGCACCGCCGTGGCCAAACAGAGAGCGATACCCTCCCGGCGCCGTTTATTTAAGAGCTCTAATTGTCCGGGCTCATTATCCGCGCAATTGGATCGCGGAAAATTTTAATCTTCCTACCGTCCCGCCCACTTTTTCGCCCCCCTCTTCTTTCTAATTCTCCTTCTCGATCCCACGAATCACGGAACCATTAAATAAGATCCTCTCCGTAGCGAAGATCTCTCTCGGATAATGCAAAATTAATAGGTTCCGGCGCAAGCAGCATTCCGCGAAGGCCAATTCAACCGAGGAGGCTCGCGATTTCAAAGGAACGCGAGTAATGAATCACCGGCTTGCAATCAAATCGTATTACATTACTATCTTTCAATGGCTGGATTTCCGGAGCTGATACGATTTTTGGTCGGACGATTTACTTTTTTGTTCGGTCGTCTGACGTCCGCGGCAATTTATAGATCCAGTATGTATCAGTCGAAAGAAAGGTGAAACGTTTGTTTCGCGTGTCCAGAAAATAATTCGATCGAGATTCGAATCTTACGGTAGACTTAATTTTTCTCGTTCCTGGTGATTTTTTTATGCGAAGAGATTTATTTCTAGCATGCGGAACAGTGTAAGATCAGGGTGCGTGACTAAAGTTTCGTAACAGGCGATCGAAAATTAAACTACGAAGGTATGTTGACACCATTTCAAATCGTATAACTTTTTTAAAAATTAAACCAGATGTCTTGAATTCGTTGAGTTTTTTGGCTGTCTCGGTAACTTGTATAAAAATTGGTTAACGTTGTTAACATACTGCATTGTCTAAATTGTTGTTGTAGACTCGGATAACAAAATTGAATTGAATATTTTTATCACTCCAACCAATCGAAACTTTTGCAAAATCCTGTTTACGCTTCGTATGGTAAACTAGTTACTGTAACATTAAAAAGAATTTAAGTCGTTTAGTTCATTTTTCTATCATTTATTCCATTTGGATAGATATCAACATATTTTTCGAGGCGATTAGAGAAGTTACTTAGAATCAATTACACAGCAAGGTTAAACATTCACTGAAATCTTCGCTTAGATTCATTTTTTTACATGTGAAACCTCTGTTTGTATAATAAAAACTCGGATATCAGGGGTTCTGATAATCGTGATTCTACTGTATTGGATCACCCCGTAATGCGGTTTTCCAGATCGGTTGAAACGAACCTAATTTTTCAAAGAAAGAAGACAAAAGCAAACGCGAAGTTACTGAGAACTTCGAGCTGCAAACGAACGCTACCGTGGCGGCGTCCGCTAATGTTGTAGCAATCAACTTGGTCGTTACTCCTGAGAAAAACATTGACACGCCCGTCACGTCTGACCTCGTGGCGCGCCGTTTATTTATTGGCCAGATGCGGTAGCGATTAATCAATGTTTACTAGCTGTTGCCCAAATATCGGTGAAACGCTGACACCCGATACTCGGTCAATAATAAACGGAGCGCCTTGTCCCTATCGCGCAATGCAATCACTAACCAGTTATCTGTATTTGACGGGAATACTCGTCATGGAGAAGTGGCAGTATTTTATGTCACGACGAGTATATTCGTCGCGAGTAAAAAGTAGCGACCACTGACTAGTTAAATTGTAATTTTAGTGAAAACAAAAACATATTCTGAAATTTCAAGATGTTTAGGATATTTTTAGGCCAATCCTAGACGAAGGTGTTTAACATTGTTATAAAAATAAGATTAGAAAAGAGTAAAATCTCCCTAATTGGCGCCCACATTGTGCACAAAAATGGACAATTTTGGAAGAGGAAATTCGATTATTCGAGCTTTGCGGCTCGTTTTTACAGTTGTTGAGAATCGGCGACTATAAAAACGAGCCGTGAGACTCGAATAATCGTGTCTCCTCTTCCCAAATTGTCCATTTCTGTTTACACGTTGAGTGACAATTGGAGAGAATTTACTGTATTTTGTGTCACGACGAGTATACTCGTCGTGCGTAAAAAGTAGCGACCACTGACTAGTTAAATTGTAATTTTGGTGAAAACAAAAACATATTCTGAAATTTCAAGATGTTTAGGATATTTTTAGGCCAATCCTAGACGAAGGTGTTTAACATTGTTATAAAAATAAGATTAGAAAAGAGTAAAATCTCCCTAATTGGCGCCCACATTGTGCACAAAAATGGACAATTTTGGAAGAGGAGATTCGATTATTCGAGCTTTGCGGCTCGTTTTTACAGTTGTTGAGAATCGGCGACTATAAAAACGAGCCGTGAGACTCGAATAATCGTGTCTCCTCTTCCCAAATTGTCCATTTCTGTTTACACGTTGAGTGACAATTGGAGAGAATTTACTGTATTTTGTGTCACGACGAGTATACTCGTCGTGCGTAAAAAGTAGTGACCACTGGCTATTTAAATTGTAATGTTAGTGAAAACAAAAACATATTCTGAAATTTCAAGATGTTTAGGATATTTTTAGGCCAATCCTAGACGAAGGTGTTTAACATTGTTATAAAAATAAGATTAGAAAAGAATCACGATATCGCAAGATTATTTTAATACCATTCTGCAGAATGGTATTATTAATTCCTTAATGCACAATTTTTTTGAAAAAGGCAGGCCAAAAAAAATCAATTTTTTTTTAATGTAAAAAAACAATTTAGAACGTTGTCTTGGCAAGAAAATTACAAAAATGCAAAAATAATCAAAATTTTTATTGCAATTCTAATTTTCAGAATATTACTATTATTATTATTATTGTTATTATTATTATTATTATTATTATTATTATTATTATTATCATATTTTATTTTACATTATATTTTAGTAAAATATATATTGAAAAATGAGCGAATCAAAATCTGAATATGAATACGCTGTCGGAAAGCGGCTCACAAGGAAGAGATAAGTCGTAAGTGATAAGTAGAAAAAGGATATATTTTATACTTGAATAAGTAAGTGTTATAGCTTACAATCCCATGTAAATGATAAATATCAATAAAACGATTGTTGTTTTTTGCTTTCACATTGTTATTTTCAATTCTCGATTGCATTCGAGTGTGAAAAATTATAGCAACGTAAAGTACAACGCCGCTCGAATTATCTCGAGTGTGCACAGTTTGGCCAGTTTAGCGCGCTCGAGTTAACTCGAGCGTGCACGTTAAGGGGTTAATGTTATTATGAATTTTTAACTTTTATAAATACTTGACTTTTCCTGCGTTTTTCGTTTATCATGTATGTATATAGTAATCAAAGTTTATAGTATGTATATATTAGTAATAAAATTGTTAATTTTATAAAATAAAACCGTCTTTTTGATCCAATATTTTAGCAGCGCCGCTTACTCTGTGTTCGACGAGTATACTCGTCATCGCTTGATTCTCGCGACACACGTAGGTGCGCGCTCTGAAAAGAAGGCGCCGCAGCTAGCTGGTTAAAACACGAAACTTTTTATTCATAATTTACAAGTCGTTGTCGATTGATCAGCAATCGCGGAACCGACCTTTAGCCACGAGGCGCAAAGCATTTATTTCCCCGTCGTTACACCTGTTCGCTGTTTTCATAATTCAAACTGGAAATGTTGGCCCCTGTTTCGATGATAAACGGCCCGGCCCGGTTGTAATTCTCAGTGACCCGATGTCATGATTATTAAATCGAGCTCGGCGCGACCGTTCTGATCAATTACGCAACGTGTGTTTACGTTGTTGCACACATCTCCGCAATTTCGTCGGTGAGAATGTATTACAATACATTTTCATTGTTTCGAAGCGAACGCTAAGGCCTCTCGTTCGCTTCGGAAGGAACGATGGAAGCCGCTTCCTAAAAGAACTGCTCGAAAGTTGAGCCTCGGTTCTTCTGTTATCGACAGACGAAATTATGGAATTTGTTTGAAAACTCTGCACCTTGAAATAACACTTCTGAACACAATTCTTCTGTATGTTTATAATCTTCTGTAATGCTGGTCCTGCGTTCTTCTTCGCAACGCGTTTATGAAACTGCAGAAGTTCGTGCAAGTTCGCGCTTTGATGAAGTTGTAGAAACTTTCCCAAGCAGATTTCCAGTCGCCTTGCTCGAAGCAAATTTCAAATAAAAAGCAGGAGATGTCGTGGAATTATTTTGTAATTTTACTGACAGCATCTTACGGCTGTCTTCTTGCCACGCCTCTAGGCTACTAGCGGCGTCTGTTAGCGTGAAATCGCGAATCACTGTGCCTTAAGTTTTATTTTCAAGAATAATCAACTTTATATTTATCAAATGCGATGTTTTTTATTTAAATTCAATCGATTATTTGTTTGTTAAAATTAGACATGCAAGAGACAGAAGTTCTTGAAATACCACAAAAATTATTTCAATTTTTTGATATCGAATTCGCAAAATTTTCTGTAAAGCTCACGATAAAGTTTAAGTCAGAGAGAGAGAGAGAGATTCGTAACAATTAGATTGCAGATCTTTACATCATGGCCGAGTCACGAAAAATTTGTAGCTCGCGAACAATAACGAAATATGATGCACTTTCACATTAATCCGCACTCGTCACTTACCAAAAAATGCAAATTCGAACATATAACGATTACCGTTGCCAACATGACCATCTAAGCGACGATCTCCATAGATCCTCCAACGATCGAAATTCGCGGTTCTCGCAACAATAAACTAATCTAAAGGGACACGGTTGGCATGGCGGATGCAGCGTAGAAAATTCGGCGTAACGTTGAGTATCGAAAGCGTTCAGATCGAACTCGAGATACTGGAATCGCTGCTATAGTTTCGAAGCGTTCCCGTGGTCTCTGATAAACCAGTTATTTTTTTTATCATTTTCCAGCACACGGTTTCTACGATCAATTCCGGTCGCAAAAAATGATACACGCGTTAGCAACAGACTCGGTGCAGCCTCGTCATCGTTCCGTCTAATGAAAAGCCAGGGCTGGTTTTGTCCCGGGTAGCTGACTGCTATTAGATGATCGACGATGGATCTCGTTAATCACGGAGAAACGTGTACGCTTGTCCCGACGATCGACTAATTAGTTGTCTAATACTTTAATGTGTATCATCGTTAAAATAACTCGTACAAACCTAGACTTTATAGATAAATTTTTAAATGGCGATTCAATAGGATTTTGTTCCTTAAAGTAATAGTTCTTGCGAATAGAAGTATGACAGGGCTTTGTCGAACTTGATGTCACTTTGTATTTTTTATAAATAGGATTAAAGAGTATTAGATGATGTTCGAATTGAAAAATTAGAACGTTAAACTAACAGTTTCGGATAGAAAATTATTATTATTATAGTACACAAGGCGTCCCATAATTATGCTAACAGCTGGCAAGGGGTGGTCAAGGCAAGGTCATAATAGCAAGTTCTAGTGCTGAGTGAAAATGTGATTTGCTATGCGATCATT
Source organism: Megalopta genalis (assembly GCF_051020955.1). NCBI lineage: Eukaryota > Metazoa > Arthropoda > Insecta > Hymenoptera > Halictidae > Megalopta > Megalopta genalis. The sequence goes on from NC_135013.1 coordinate 15,528,206, forward strand.
TTATTGGGTCACTTTTTAGAGACGATGCTCAGGTTTTTGTTCGAAATAGAGTTCATCGTGGTGGAATTTATGTAAAATTGGGGAAGGTTCGAGCATCGTTTCGTTGAGTTGGTTAGTAAAATTTACTCAAATTCATAAGTATACAGAGTGTCCCAAAAATGTCTCGCAATCCGGAAATGGTTGACTCCCGAGGTTATTCGAAGTGACTTTTTCCTTAGCGAAAATGCAATCCGCGGCTTTGTTTACGAGTTATTAACGAAAAACAGTGACCAATGGGAAGCTAGCTCGCCTGAGGCGCGGGCCTGCCGAGCCAACGAGCGGCCGCAGCTCGGTTCTGCTCATTGACTCGACCGCCTCTCGCGGTCGTCGAGCTCAGCCGAGCTCGCCTCTCATTGGTCACTCTTTCTCGTTAATAACTCGTGAACAAAGCCGCGGATTGTATTTTCGCTAAGGAAAAAGTTACTTCGAATGACCTCAGGAATCACCCCTTTCCGGCTGTTAACATAATTGTGGGATACCATATATTAATCAGCATTTATGGCACCTATGCTTTACTTTTACCACAAGGAATTTTCTGCTTAAGAAATAATTGATTTGCACAGAGAGATTGATAATATTTGAAAAATAAAAAGATAAGCAAGTTTGATAGCCGTGTAATAAATTATTTGACTGGCAAGCTGATAAATCTAGTGCGAAAACTATAAGATGCATCGACCGTTTTATAATTTGGACACGTTGACAGCAGATCGTATAATGTTACGATCATAAATAACATAGTTCAGACAGAGAGGTTGCCCTGACGGATCAACGAAACAAGGGTTGGCAGGGGTCTCGTCAGCCTTGTGAAGCAACAAAGTAATCTGCCGCTTTGTTCGCGAGCGAAACCGATACCTGAATAGGTGTTGCGTGTTCCCGCTGATCGAACGATCGACTCCACCGCGGAATCCGATGGCGGATTGACGCGAAAGGGATCCCAGCTGATCTTGTTGGCGGATTGCAGGGTATCGCTGCGAGCATGTGAGTGACAGACTAGAAAAGCAGCGTTCGAACACGTTGATCTTTTTACACGATCGAGACTTTTCCTTCCTTAGCTAGTACTGAGATCGCTCCTTTTAAACATCGGCCACTGGGTTAGTATAAAAATCCTTCTGTAACAACGAAGTATCTTTCCATTCTAAAACTTAAAATATCGAAGCGAATTATTGTAAGATTATTCTTTTCCTTAATTCATTCGTTTTAACCCTTTCGCTACTACGGACCACTATAGTGGCTTTCCATATGATGCCACTGAGGTACTACGGACTACTATAGTGGCTTTCCATATGGTGCCACTGAGGTACTACGGACCACTATAGTGGCTTTCCATAAGATGCATTATATTGCATAATGTTATTTCCTCTCATACTGTAAATTAAAGAGCGCATGCTAAGACCTTATGAAATACCCTGCAATACCCTTTATTTATAAATACCCTTTGGAGAAAAATTTTTTCGTTCGAAAAATTCATTCAATTCAAACAGCTTGGGTTCTCCGCCGACCGCCGCGGAGTACCAACTCCCGCTGACGATCGCCGTCGCGTAGCGTGCAGTGATGTCGCAGCGCTCCGTTCAGCAGAAGTACAGCGACGGAGAACCCGCCCGTAGCGAAAGGGTTAATTTCGTAATAAATGATTTCTTGCGAAGTTGATGTCCATTGATTCTTGAACGGTGCGATGAAGCATAAATGAAAATTGGACGTTGATCGAGTTGTGAAACACTTCCTACAAGTACAAAGAACTCTTACACTGTATTAAACGCGAAATTTCTCAGCAGGTTGCAGTTAGATTGTTTTTCAATATAATTTTCTGTTCATCTGTAGTAATTTTGCGATACATTTTTTTTTCTTCAAATTAATCTCCAGTGATCCTTGAACGCACTAAAAGCGTTATTAAAAATGGAACTCTATTTGATCGTAAACCACTTTTTCCAGATCGAAGTATCTTTGCAATATATTAAACTCGAAACAAAGCAAATTGCAGGGGAATTATTTTTCTATCGAACTCTACGTTCATTTATTTTAATTCTACGCGAGGAGAACTAAATGAAATTTTTGTGAATCATCGATTCCCTCGGTGAATGAAGCTATAATCCAAACAGTATTGAAATATATACACTGTTCGAACATAAAATGTCATCTGCAGGCTCGATTTCCAGTTCATTAAACTTGAAATCTCAAAGCAAATTGCAATGAGATTAATTTTCTATCGAATTCTTTGCCAATCTGCTCCAATACCGCCCTGCCTGTATGGGAAACTAAATCGGCCGTTGCAAAATTTATTCCCAATGATCGAAAACTTTGCGAATCAGCAAATGAGCTTTCATCGAGACGTTATAATGATCCTGATAAATGGTATTAAAGGTTTTCGTTCGGTAATTATCATTTAAATCGTGCAGTCAGCAACGTTTGTTCAGCAGTTTCAACCCTTTCAACGTTATTACGGGGCCGCAGCAGTTTTCCCGTCGCGGGCGCCACTATTTCCTTAAAAACTGTTCTAATTTTTTGCAAGTGTGCGGCAGAAAAAGTTTGTTAAACACCAGCAGGAGCCAGTTAACGGTAGGCTTGCGCGTGTGTATGAGAAACCGCGGCGTCGGTGTGACGTGACGCGAAAAACCGGCATAATTGGTGGAACAAATCCTCTAACTTTTCCGAGACGCGCGTTCGAGTGGCTTGTTAACCGTGCCCTTATTAAGTGCGAGAGCCGCAAAACGTGTTTCCCGCGGCTGAAAAAAGCTGTCCGTTAACTATGGGACCGTAATTAGTGGGTATCTAGGTTAGGCCTTACGCTCCGCACAATATAAAAAGCGAACGGTTACAAATGCTTTGACGCCGAGTGCACGCTGCATAATTATGCGTTCACCGGGAAACATTTGTCAGCCCTTTCTCCATGAAAATTAAGCACTCCGTGCGTTCCGTTTCATTTGACAACTAATCCCATAAAACGCTTCTCACATTTGGCGCTTAACGGATTTTCAGTGGCCGGAGTTTTGCGGAAAGAATACGTTAATGTTAACTCTACTAACGAGGACGAACAAAAAATGTTTCGCCAAAATAAACGTATTCATACGGTGAGTCGCGGAGGACAGGAACATCTAAATCTCTCATCGCGACGGATTAAAACGGCGATTGAACGAAAATGTAGGAAATGTGCAAAGGTAGATGAATATTATCGATATTATCGAACGTCACGAATGTACGTGATGAAATTTTATTCGGGCAAAGAGCGTCTTCGGTTATTCGTTGATAAATTCGGACCACGCTGTACGAACGGGAGTTGCTTTTGCGAAAATGTTTTAGTAATGAAGTCCGCGAGTTGGAACGTACGGCGACAGCAAACGTGTTAATATTAAATTCCTTGATGATACTACAGCATGGTATTTGGTCATACTTTTAATGAAACTTCGCACAGAGGTGCAGTTTCAGAAAATATCTGACACGTCCTTTTTTCAGCCTCGCATGCTCGCGTTAAGAGGATGAAACTACCCTTCAAAGTTTCAGGTGGAGGAGCCATTTAACTGCGCAACTCGAAAAATGATAGAGACAGCGATAAATGTTAAATGCGAAAGTTGCACGGCCCCGCGCGAGTCGTAACACTCTCGAGGACTCAAGATGGCGGTGCTACAGATAATTTGAATCGATGCTTCCACCCTAGAGCAATTATCCTAGAGCAATTTCTTTATGGCGGAAACTCGAGTGTTCTTTAATGTCGGTATATATTATTCTAGAGACAGTAGGTTTTGGAAACTATTCTATTTATTAACAGTGACGCACACAAAATACAATACAAAAAGACAGTAAAGCCGTATACAATAATTCCAGTAATCGCAGGCCGAGGTCGTAAACCGTAATCGTAAGCCGTGTTCGTTATACAGGGTGTCCCAAAAATGTCTCGCAATCCAAAAGTTTCGGGTTCCTCGGGTTATTCGAAGCAACTTCGTCCTTTACAAAAATTTTCTCCAAGGCACCGTTAACGAGTTATTAACGAAAAACAGTGACCAATGAGAGGCGAGCTCAGCTGGCGCGAGGCGGCCGAGCTAACGGCGCCAGCGGTCGAGCGGTCGAATCCCTGCTCGGCTGGCGGGAGGCGGCCGAGCCAACGGCGCCAGCGGTCGAGGCGCTCGAATCCCAGCTCAGCTGGCGCGAAGCGACCGAGCCAATGGGCGGAACTGGGCTTCGTGTGCTGGTTGGCTGGGCCGCCTCGCGTCAGCCGCACTCGATTCTTATTGGTCACCGTTTTTCCTTAATAACTCGTTAACGGTGCTTCGGAGAAAATTTTTGTAAAGGAAGAAGCTGCTTCGAATGATCCGAGGAACCCGCCATTTCCGAATTGCGAGACATTTTTGGGACACCCTGTATTATAATTTCGTATCGTAACCCATAATCGTGTAGATGCTCATCGCGATCTGGCGCAGGCTCGGCGAGCGCGCCTTTCTATCGGTGCGCTGGTCGAAGTAACGTGTCACTTTTCGAATTTGGACGTTTCGCTCGACCAGCGTCTAACGCCCGCCGATCGTCCATGGCAGCGTCTCATTGTTTACATCGCGACGCTCACGTACGCACGCACACGCACGTCGCGTGGGGTTCGTGCACGGTAATCCGTGAGCACCGATCGGCTATTGCGTGTTTTCGGAGGTTGCTTCGAAGTCCGCGCTCGCGGTCTCTGCGGTCGTTCACCTTTGGCTTCTACATTATTAATGAGAAAAAGCGTTAACTTTTTTGGAGGCTGTACGGAATATAGAATCCGGGGGGGTTTATGCTGTACTTTTTTTGACGAAGACCAAAATTAGGGAAAAATTACTTTCGTCGACTAAAACATATATGGCGGTAAAAATATTATAAGATTCCAATTAATTTGTATCGATATGAATACTAAATGCTGTATACTCGGAAAGATACTCGTGTAAAATGAAAGCGAATGCGTATCACCTGGCATAGGAAATAAAACTGGATATACATTCTAATGGATTAAGTCGTTTGAGAAACTGCAGAGATTTCCCGCTCGAACTGTCTTCGTAATTTTCTTTCTTCAAGAATTTCCCAGGAAATAAAATCTCGTCCGCGTTGGCATGAGCTCGGGGATGCAAGCTTGTAAAAAGTGCAATGACGCGAAACAGGAATTCCGCTGTTTCGACCAAGAAACTCGACTCTTGACAAGACGTGCATTCGCGAAGCTGTTCAAAACAAAGGAATAGTTAAAAAGATAATTCTCGTTACACCGTGCACGTTCAATGACCAATTTGGCCAATTAAAATCGATGCAATTTAACTTTTTCACGATATCATCTTTCGATATCACAAGGATCGTAACCATTCGTTTAACTCTTCGAGATTGTTCGCACGATAGTTCGTTTCTTCCTATACCACCGACGTTGTACAATTTCATTTAATTAATTAATTTATTAACGGGTATAAATCCTCTGGTTCATAAAGTTAGATTTACATCATAGGTGGTATAATGTTTAATGTCAAGTTCAAAATTGTGATTAGAATTTTAAAAATGAATTGACGATCTTCTTTTAGAAAAGGATGACCTCTTGAAAGAAAAAAATACAAAATATAACATTTGAACAAGACCTGGATACTATATCCAGGGAAGGAATAGATAGAGGTAAGTTTAAAAACATACAGGCAAAACAGAAGTCACAAACAATACGATATTCAAGAGATTAAATATTCAAGTGAGCATTATATCGGTGAGTAATTATGGACATAATAATAATTTGGACTTTTCTATGGAAAATGCATCTAACGAATCTAATTGAATGCAATCAATCTTGAAATGTTCGTGGAAGGACGTACAGCAGGGGTGGCCTAAGCTATTCCTTTATCTATGTATATTTTAAATTTAAATTTATATATTTTTGCTTTTAAATTACTACTTTTCTTATGATCACTTAACGCATACGATAGTGGCAGACCGCCGTCTATAATTTAAAAAACAGGACGCCCGTAGCGATCAAAAGTTTGATCATCCCTGACGTACAGCCTGTTTTGTCCGTACGTTCGGTTAGTCGCCTAACGTACATGCGCGACCGAACTATTGTACGCTCGATTCGCGCTTCCTACGGCAAATTAATGACGTGGAAGGGTCTCTAGTAGTCTTAGAGAACTTTATTTTTTGTGTTGTACTCTCTGCGAGCGCTGGTGGAAGAATGCTCTTCCAACGCTGGAAAGTCGTGGAAGAGCACCCGTGGATGGAGGTAGATTGTTTATTATTGGTCAAGGCACGAATCACCCCTTGGAGGGGGGTGTCTGCCTTGATCCTTGTTGGGGCCTGAGAGAGTTTCCCCAATGGTGGGACCTTTTTATGGCCCTTGTCTCTGGACGCAACACAGCCTATGCCCGCGCCGTCCCCGAAAGCTTAAGCAACACAACGAACCATTTTATTCCCTATCAGTGCTAAAAAGTCGCGCTGTGGCAGGGTCGGTGCAGATCATCTGACCCTCCAGCGTCCAGTATGACCACCGTTACAACCCATTTACGGCGCCAAGACCGAAAAACATGGTATCGGAAGCGGAGGGTCGATTTCGGAGCACGAACTTGCGGAACGAGCGAATATTCGCGAAATTCGGGTCCGCTCGCGGCATAAAATTCGCGGGGCTGTGCGGGGTTGGCCGGTTCCGAAAAGCATCGAGGGGATCTCTGGAAAGCGGAAATAGAAGTCCGGAACACTCGGCTGGTCGGACGACTACTTATCGAAATGTTCGCAGCGCGGAATCATCCCGGCGAGCGTTTTCAGCGGAACGTGTTCAATCTTTGATCCCGAGGAAATTACAGTTCTCCATCCCCACTACGAAAGGATGGAGGAGGGTGATGGCGAGGTCAGAAGAAGAAGAAGACGAAGAAGGAGGAGGAGGAGAAGAAGAAGAAGAAGAAGAAGAAATCGGCGAGAAAATTATACGCGGCTGTCGGGGTTCGTCGTTGATCTCCTTTCAGCGGGGAAACGGCGTCGGGAAACGACGTTTCTGGAGCACAAACAGCGAATATACCGGTTGCTTCGGGGGGTGGAAAGAGGCCAGGGATCGGCGAAGCGGTTGGAGAAGGGGGCCGCAGAGGTCGAGGAACCCGGCATTTTGTCGGACAATGAGAAATCGACATCGATGACGCAGTTGCAGCCCTTTTATTGGCCGCTCGCGAACTTTCGCGATGGTAATGGCCGCCATCGCGTTCCCCAGTTTCGAGTTTCAATGACACGGCTGCAGGTATTACCGGGCTCTAAAGTGTTAACAGCGCCGTGCAAAAAAATATCGAAACTTCGGACAATTTCCATTCGAGCCGGGCCCCGAAAGTTCCGCGGAACCGGCCACGGTTTTTCCCTTATTTTATTAGGCATTACCGCGCGGAAACGAGCCCCACGACCCTCCTTCTCTCGCCCTCTCAGCGCTTTTAGATCCCAACCCCCTGTTTCACTTCTCTCCCACCCCCTCGCCTTTACTGTCGAGCATTAAGCCAAGAATTCCCCTTGACCCGAAAGTCAAATAATACGCCGAGTCGCCGGAGAAATTGTTGACTCGGTCCCATAACCGCGGAGAGAACGGCCCGGACACCTGGAACCGATCGTTACGCTCACGCTCCATCGACTTGGGGAAACCCTGATTCCGATTTGACGCCCGAGAATTCGTTTCTGAAGGCCTGCGACACCGATTAAACGCACTGGGTAATTTGGAATTATCGTGATCTGGAAATTATACAATGAAATAATGAACCTGTTTCGGGGAATGTTTAGTTCTTCTTGAGTGATTTCTGAAAAAATCGATGAAAAAGTTTCATGGGATTTTGATCAACGCGATAGCCTTGCCTTCACATATTTGCCAATTTTTCTAAGTTGCAAAGCGGTGGAGTTTCACGATATTGTTTAGTATCGTGTTTAACGAGAGATATATATTGAACACACAGCGTTTTGATTTTATACGTGGAGGAGAATTTTATATATTTTTCTGAGGTACTTGTGAAGAAAGTAGTAAAAAGAAGATAGTCTTGGCATTTTAAACAGTACTTTAACATTTGCTTTCATTTATTATTTTGTTTCTTTAAATCGCATAGTTGCGGACGTACAATATCGTTTAACGTCGTGCCTAATGGGACTTGAAACTTTTTAATAATTTAATAATATGAGGAGATGGGCATCGCCTACATCTATTGTCTATCGATGAATAATCGAATAAAGCAAACAAAATTGTACAGATGCGAACCAAGTTTGTAAGCCGGATGGGTTTTACAAATTTTCAAATTGCTTCGCCGATTTGTTTTGCCGAGTGCAATATGGCGTTCACAGGCAGCTTCATGTGTATTCATTTCTCGTTGCGGAGTATCAAATGTTTCATCGGTTTACATTTATTTTGTTCGTTGAAATAAAATAACGAAGTGGTATTATCGGAAAAACCGATCGCTTCAAGACCATTATTTACCAAAACATTTTTATTATGAGAGAATTTCGCCGAATCTGTGTATCGAACGATCTATTATAAATTTTTTTCAATTGCCGCTGCCGCCGCGGACTAAACATTGCTCGAACGTTCACCAGTGAAATATCATTTAATCCGGAGTGGCATTATCGTGTATCGTTTATTAATTAATCGAACCGGACCGGCTTCGTCGAAGTTGAAACAGCTATCGCGGAAAAATAATTACATAATAAGCAGTCGATTCGTACGCAAGCTGCTGGCGACGATAGGAGAACGGCCGGGATTTATAATTTTCAATTTATTTTAATTCGCTGAAATCCACGGGGGCGCGAGCTTGCGCCATTTAGGTTGACCGAGAAACGCGAATAATAATTGATATATTGATCAAACGGACGGCGATATGCATTATTAGCCGGCGCAACTTAATACGGATTTATCTCTTCAGAGACAAATGTTTTGCCGCTTCTCTCGTACATCTGTCTTCGTAAACGAGGAAAGAGTGCTATTGCAACAATTTTTCAAAATCGATCAAAGATCATTGCGATCGTAATGTAAAATACTGAAATTGTACAAGAACAATATCAATGTTATTCTGCGATCTTTGGTCTTCTTAACCGAAAGTGCAAACTAAAATAAAAGCGAAGAATACGATTAATGCTAAATCCACAAGAAAGACAGAATACAATACCTTTGCGCGCCACAATTTTCTACAAAAGAGAACAACTCGATCGTTCTACCCGTTTCATCGCGATCGCCGAAAGCAAGAAAAATTAAATAAAAATCGCTGTAACATGAAACCGTCCGCTAATTTGGTTTTCGTCGAACAAGTTATTTTAATTCTGTAAAATTCGAGCAATTATTGTCTTAGCGGGGACCATGTTACGGGAATGTTCGTTATCGTAATAGAGGCGGAGAGGAAGGTAAATAGCGTTTTAAAATATTGCTAATTGATAAGAAGCGTGGTGTAGGAGCAAATGAGAGCGAACGGATAGATCGGGGCCGGGTTTCGAACCCGGATCTTTCAATTAAGCTATCCCGGCCGAGCGACGATTGATTCTTCTCCCAGTCCTTATAACGTAAACACCTCAGAAATGCCGATTCCTAACAGTATTGAGAACCGAAGGCGATGGAATAACATAAATTCCCGGTTAATTGATAAAAGAGCGGGGAAACCGATTCGGCCGGGTAACCGGCAGGTTTTCCAGCCGATAGCGATCCAACAGAAAAATATTAGTCGGAGCGTGGAGGTTTCAGTCGTCCCGGATCCGCGCGTGAAAACTGTTCGACGAGAGAGAGAGAGAGAGAGAGAGAGAGAGAGAGAGAAGAGAGTGATAGAAAGGAGAAAGAGAGAGAGAAAAGAGGGAGATAGAAAGGAGGGAGAGAGAGAGAGAAGAGAGTGATAGAAAGGAGAAAGAGAGAGAGAGAAAAGAGGGAGGATAGAAAGGAGGGAGAGAGAGAGAGAAGAGAGTGATAGAAAGGAGAAAGAGAGAGAGAAAAGAGGGAGATAGAAAGGAGGGAGAGAGAGAGAGAAGAGAGTGATAGAAAGGAGAAAGAGAGAGAGAGAAAAGAGGGAGGATAGAAAGGAGGGAGAGAGAGAGAAGAGAGTGATAGAAAGGAGAAGGAGAGAGAGAAGAGGGAGATAGAAAGGAGGGAGAGGGAGAGAGAGAGAAGAGAGAGAGGTAGAAAGAAGAGAGAGAGAGAGAGAGACTGCCAGAGTGAGCCGGTTCTCTCGCAAGCCCGCAAACAATACCAGGCTCCCTAGCCGTGAAAAAACAATTTCCCCGACTATCTCTATTTCCCAGGAAATCCTGACGGCCGATCTATGCCGGCGGATTTTTGTTTCGCGCCCGGTTACGTTCTATCGAACGCAAAGCGCGGCGGAACCCTGTCGCCTGTCGCTGTCGCGCACTCCAACCCTTTAATACTTAAATAACATCAAAAGTTCAAAAAAAAAAAAAAAAAAACAAACGAGCGTGAACCGGAGCGCGTTTCCACATTTGAATTTCTACGAATTCGCGACGAACTGTTAACCAACGAATCGACGTTTTCAATTTTTATTCTGGAATTCGAAGTGAATATCGTTCGGTTATGTTGTCGTCTAGGAATATTTGTAAATTTGTATGCCATATACATTTTATTCAGAAAAAGTGCTCAGACGTTGACTGCAGTCGTTTCCGTCTTAAGGCAAGGTATACCGAATGAACATAAAGCATAAAACATGAGACTTTCGATCAACTTAAACAGCGTTATTGTTAACGATTATGACTTGACACCAAACTGATCTCTTCAACAGAATTTCAAGCAATATCACCGTATTTCTCTCAAAATTTCAAGACCTGCAACCTTCGGGTAATTTTCCAAAATACAAGCCTGTTTTTGTGTAAATGGAGAAAAATGATAAGACTCGAACGTGTATATTTTCGAAAGCAATTCAGAGCTGACGAAACGATGTTTTAAACTCCCCTCTTCCCGAGACCACTAATCAATCGTGTATTACATCGCGCATAGTTCTTACAATAATCACGATGTTTCGGGTTTGAAATAACCAATTTTAAAGGATCTGTAAATTCCCTAAAATTTAAGTCGTCGTAGCATTAAGAGTACTGAAAATAATAATAATTATGTCGGCATCGGAGATCGTTGGTAGTGCGATTCGTTTAAAAATGGAGCGCGGGTGCGTCGATTAAGGCCGATGGAATCGCGGAGAAGCCTAATTGACCTAATCGGATAACAACCGTCCCTAGAATCTCCTCTTCCGCCTGGTCGGTTCTAACAACGCGTTCGAACGGTTGTCCAGAAACACGAACGGTTCCATCTGATCGCCGGCGGCTAACGTTTCCCTAATTGATTAGCGTGCTATACCCGCGCAATAACCGGATATGTCGTCGCGCCACGCCACGCCACGCCGACAAATTCGACCAACATTTCACCGACAACTTGCCGGTCGCATATGTTTGCGTTCACAGCGCGACTGAAAACGTGCGTGCGTACGCGCGATCCGGGTGCCCGTCGTGTTGTGTTGTGTCTTAATCCCATCTGCCACTAAGCTCGTCCAATTACACTTCATCTAACCGTATTTCCGTTTCGTTTAATTTAAATCCGATTCAAATTGCTCCACGAACTTTTGAACGACGGTAACCAAAACCGTAACGTATTCAAGAGAAACTTTTCACCAGTATACGATGTTCTAATGTTTGCAGGCTGTTCTATTTTTCTTGACCATTCCAGATATTTACATTAATTTTTATCCTAATTAACCAGTTAGCTGTGGCGCCTCCTTTCAGAGCGCGCACCTATATACAGGATGTCCCAAAAATGTCCCGCAATACGGAAATGGCGGGTTCCTCAGACCATTTGAAGCAGCTTCTTCCTTTACAAAAATTTTCTCCGAGGCACCGTTAACGAGTTATTAACGAAAAACAGTGACCAATCAGAATCGAAGACGGCTGACGCGAGGTGGCCCAGCCAACCAGTGCACGAAGCCCAGTTCCGCTCATTGGCTCGGTCATCTCGCGGCAGCTGAGCCCGCCTCACATTGGTCACTGTTTTTCGTTAATAACTCGTTAACGGTGCCTCGGAGAAAATTTTTGTAAAGGAAAAAGTTGCTTCAAATTACCTGCTGAACCCGCCACTTTCGGATTGCGAGACATTTTTAGGACACCCTGTATATGTGTCGCGAGAATCAAACGATGACGAGTATACTCGTCAAGCACAGAGTAAGTGTCGCTGTTAAAATGTTGTATCAAAAAGACGGTTTTATTTTATAACATCACAATTTTATTATTAATATTTATTTATTCTAGTTAAAAATTCAAATTGCTTCTGCAAAATGGTATTGAAATAACCTTGAAAAGCATGGAACGATACATAATGGCACTTCACACGTCGAACACCAATATCGTGATTCTTTTTTAATCTTATTTTTATAACAATGTAAACACCTTCGTGTAGGATTAGCCTCAAAATATTCTAAATATCTTGAAATTTCAGAATATGTTTTTGTTTTCACTAAAGTTACAATTTAAATAGCCAGTGGTCACCACTTTTTACGCACGACGAGTATACTCGTCGTGACACAAAATGTTATCACTTCTCTACGACGAGTATAGTCGTCAAACATAGCTAACTGATTAAGTACTGAAAACGTTACGAACGTGATTTATGGATGTTGATATTCAAATCGTTCTAAAAATGTACAGGAACGATTTCAAAAAATAGCACGAAACATACAATATTCAGTAGAGTATATTATAATTCACACAAAGTTGCAGCTATACAATGAGCCAAACTCCATTTAAGTGCACGCCCTTACGTTTCTCCTATGCAAATGAGTTTACACAGAAAATAGCAGACGCACTATTGTTGTGTCGACAAGAAAGGAAGATTAAAGGTAGATAGAAAAGACTGGTTAGTTTATCTGCAATATTAACTTCAATTAACGCAGAAATTGGTATCAAAATAACGTGTTTGCGAAAGATCGAACGCTTTGTATAAATTTCCGAATAGTTTCTAGTAGATCGCCCTTTCTTGGATTTTTGCATGGACTCGGACAGAAATGAAGATTCATGCGGAGAACTGATAACACCGATCGGCAGATCGTCGATCCAGTTTAGAATTGACGGTGTAATCGAGTCGCCCAGCGGGCGATCAATTTTCCAAACAATTATGATCGAAACGACACCGGCTGCACCAGCCGATTATCGCGATGCACGCCTCCCCGCCCCCTCCTCGCTCGAAGCTTGATTGATTTTCATTCACGCGCGGTAATTAAGAACTTCCCGGAAAGAATTATCGACCGATCGGACGCCCAACGATGGAGCATTCGACTATTTTTCTTCTTTTCGCCCGAGGAAATGGCAAATTTACAATACATTCGGAGGGAATATTTTTCGAGTCGGAAACTTCTATGATAATTCGACTTTTAATTAAATACGCTACGGGCTTCGAGCTTCGACGGAGTAGTTCCGGTTACACGGGGAAACGTTACGAAATGATTTACCGTCTATTTTTCCTGTTGCTTTTACCGCCGCGATTTTTTCACGTTCAATTTACCAGGAAACACGGGAACGCAGAAAATGAAATTTATGTCATATTTTTCAACGTAATTTCGACAGGAATGCCAACGTTCAAAACGCGTAACAAATTGAATTTGTTAATCGAAGTCAAGCACGAACACAATTAAAAAAGGTTTTACAGAGGAACGCGCAACAAAAAATACAATGTTAACCTGCCTGTTTTTTTTTCATTAGGATGTTGTCCGTTTATCACAAACATCGGTAGGCGAAACAGAAAACGTTGGAAATATTATTTTGCAATAAATGATTTAGTTTAAAGTTTACAGTTTCAATCCAATAAATAAAAATTACACGTGGAATTTCATTGAAAACAAACTTAATATCTTTAATTTAATAATGTTCTTTTCATATGTAAGCAATGTTATCGTAAGGGTAACAGTAACCAAGGAATGGCACAATAATTGACACGCTAATCCTGACTTGTTTAAAACTAAATGACTCGAATTACATGGAAATGTTAGAGCGATCAGTTTACTCTACAATGACTACAAATACGTTTTCTTTTCAATTTTATTATTACCTCGCCTCTCGCTGTAGATCTCTAATTATAATTGATGGTACACAAACAAGGTCTAGCGCCTGTTAAATTAGAATATTGGATATCTAGGGTACCGGGACTATATTTGTGAATAATGTTCGACGAAGGGCGATCGATCTGTTGGCGTTTCGATCGCGGAAATGGCATCGTTACGAGGGCAGAAGCGAGCTCGCCCGGAAATATGCGTTTACCGTGCCGACTCTCGTTGCAAATCATAACCGTGCATAAAGCGTCATTAGCGTCGTTAGCCGGCGACCTATTTGTCAGTTTAATCGCGTTGCCTGCAGATTTTCGTGGCGCCGCGGCGTCAACCGATCCCGAGCGCGGCTCGGGCAATCGCTTAATCGCGATCGATGATTCCTCAGCGAGTCCAGTCATCGGCCAATATTAATTTCAGCCCTGATTTCGGAAACACCGAGGCTGCTCGTCGTTCGCAAACTGCACGCTCGTTTGTTACGTCCTACGGATTCAAATTGGATCGCATTCTGCGCTAGAACCTAGAAATGCTGCTGGAATCGCAGTGTCACAGTTCAAATCGGCGATCTTGTGTATTGCAGAAAATTATTCAGTCAATCGAGTTGCTTGCTCCTCGATTCTAATTGAAACGAACCGATTTTCATATTAACATTTTAGGTACAATTTCTTTCAGTACTCCGTGGATTTAGAGAATTGTTATTTCTTCCATTCTTTCGGACAGAAAATAATGCTTTTCACGCGACAAATATTGTTTAGTTGACTCTAGATCATCATACGAGTCGCAATTTTTATGGGCTATTTTCTGAAAGTCGACGCGAAATTGTCTCGTTGAATAGAACGATTCTTCGGGCAATATTAAAAGTAAAAATACTGTTGCGTGTAAACTTCGATCATTTCTTTTAACACTGAAAATTGTAAGAAGCGTTGTAACAAAAATGCACAAATGTTCTCGAATCTTTGCTTGAACAGCAGAAAATATTGTTTCAGCACAGCTTAAGTTGTAACATTGTTAAAAAACAAGAAGAAAATGGTTGAAATTAATCCACGTTAACTGGGAAGATTCGAGAAGCGAGCCACTAATTAAAATTATATGTACACTTCAATTATTTGTTAACACTTTATCGACCGCTAGCCTATTTATCGGCTTTTCGATTGCCAATGTTTATCGATCGCTAGCCTATCAATCGGCTTTTCGATTGCCAATGCTTATCGACCGATAGCCTATTAATCGACTTTTAGCTATCGACGGTTTTCGCTTCTTTACTGTTTTGTTAGTAACTGACCTCCTGTATGCTGACCTCCCCATATCCTTATGAATTATAATTATAATAATTATATTATTATTTATTATTATTTTTAAAGGAATAAGCACAACACAATGAATAGCGAAAATTTAGCCGGTACTGGGAGCAAATGCGCGCGCGACTAAGCCAGTCCTTACTGAGTGGCAGCCTCAACCACGACCGGACGATAAAGTGTTAAGCCTTGAACAATTGCAAAGAACATTATAAAAGAGTACAGGACCGATCTTTAAGCTTCGCTCGAACAGGGAAAAATATTATCTTACCAAAGTTTTTTGTTGTGATATGGTCAGCGAAATGTTCGAAACGATCTCGAGCCTCGCGGAAGGTGACAGTGCGCGAGGTCGAAGTGAGACATCTCGTCCACGGATCCTTTGTAAACGAACACCGAACGCGACGGGATCGAAATCCGAGCCAGGCGTACGCGGGTGGGGGAAAAACAGAAAAATTCCGGTCACGCGAGATTTTTCCATTTTATTCGTTCGAAAGGTGGCCTCTCCACTTCCGTGTTAACCTTCATAAATCAGAAGCTGTTGAAGCGGCCGCGTCCTCGAGGCTCGAGGACGCCGACCTCGTTCTAACAAAGTTCCAATTGCATATTTCACACTCGATTACACTCGACGGGCCGGCGATACATTCATTTTTCTACCGGTGACGTTCCTGCAGGAAGGACGACGAGAAAAAAGCCAAAAAGGCGTAGAACCGCATCCGCGCCGGATGCGGGAGCCGAGCCCCCTCCCGGAACCAATTAAACGACACGGGCAGACACACGCGAAAACACGGACGGCTTACGGGGAGAGAACGAGTATTTAAAAACCATCCGCCGACACCGGAGGAAAATTACGCTCGTACATCACCCGTAATTAGGCGTTCGTCCATATTTCTTCGTATAGGCGATACGCGACCGGAAAACCAACCGATACGCGTTACGGTGACCGATTGCACTGAAATTAAGCTTGAGATTCTGCATTTCGCCCGCCAACAATGTAGCGATAATGTTCTACTTGTTATTTATTGTTGTTGCAACTGTATAGAATAGTATTTCGTTCCGGAGAATAGGAAACTAAGAAGAAAGGAAATGAAGGTTATACAAATGCAGAATCGAAACGGAGAGATAATTGGGAAAATAAGGCAAGTTAAACCTACGTGAAACGTTGGGGGTTTAAATTAAAGGTGAAAAATGCACTTTCAGAACGATTAACTGTGATTAAAAAAAAATTGATCAACGTAGAAAAATTGATAATTTTAGATCGCTAATTTTGAGAAAAGCGACTGGATTTTAAGGGATCACTTCGGGTCGATATTGGAATATGTTCCCGCTGGAATTTTCAAATATTTTGGGGCTCAAATTAAACCTAGTAGAAAGCACATTATGACTGAGTGATTTTAGTTCGAAACAAATTTCGACGACGTGCCGGAATATTCAAGAATGTCGACCGCTAATTCGAAGAAGAATGATTGGATTTTAATGGATAATTTCTCAAATCGACTTTAGAATATATTCTCGCATGAATTGTTCGAACTTTTATGGGTTCAAAATAAAGCTGGTATAGTGCACGTTGCGTGGAGCACGTTTCACTTCGGAGGAAAATTTGGGATCATCGTTAAAACGTCTGGGAGAAAGACGAATAAAAGTTTGACAACTGAAATGATTGCAAGCGCGGATAATTTCTGATCGCAGGCTCGAATAATTAAACTCGTTCCGAAATTGAATGCATAATTAACACTCTCCGGCGTCCGTTCGAAGCATGGAACTTCCATACGTAGTTATCCGGAGTTGGCGGCAAAATCAAAAATAAAGTTGAACATTGCTGCGGCGCGACGTACAACATCCCCATCGAGCGATTCATTACCGCGGCGAAATGGGAAAGTTCGTGTTTTGGGGGGGAAAAAAAACCTGTAACGACCACTGTGGTGGTCGACAAACATCGCCAAGCTTTTATAAATTGAGTAACGTAACTGCGAACGTTATTGCTAACTTGATTCAACCGGCGACCGTTTAATGACGCGGCGCTTCAGCGTCCGCGAAAAACGTTTAATATTCCGTTGAATGTCAACGAAGGAGCCGGACGTTCAACAATGTACGTTTTAAACGAGATTAAAAGCGGACAGTTGCCGGACTCGTTCGAACGATCATTAACTAATTTTCCGGGGGAAATGGCTGCGCAACGAAACGCGGCACCGCCGTAAACGTTGGTAAACTCGCGATCCGATCGATGATTTCCTGCTCCCGTCAAGTTTCTGTTCACAATATTTCGCGAAGGCTGAGCGCCAAGTCCTCGGCAAATATTTGAGCTCCGCCTAGGGTTAGCGCTCCCCAAACACAACGAGATTTACAGTCGAAAAAGTTGCTAATAGCCTCGCGAGAATCGCCGGAGACGGGGACTGCCGCAAAGAAAATTCACAGTCCCTCGGCTACTCCATTCTTAATTTCCTTAACGCTCTCCGGCGATTCTCGATTTTTCTGCTTGCTATTTCGAAGCTGGAAGATCAGTGTATCTTGGATATTTGTGCAGAATTTTATTGGATTACTTATATTTTTTATTACAAGATCGCAAACTAACGGGGCGCGCGGAAGGTAATTTACTAAAATTTTTTCGTTTCTTAATTGGCGCGATTGAAAAATTAGTTCGGTTTTGCAAATGTTATTTCGACGAGCCAAAATCTGTCGATTTCGTATAGAGAAAAGATTTATCGGACTCGATGAATAATCCTCGAGATAAAAAGGTACAAGGACAGCCATGTATTTTTACGAAGATAGATAGGAACTGCAATTTTTGATGGGCTCTGTTTTATAAACAAATTCAAAGTTAACGAAGCGATGACTTAAGCCCCCACCAATTTAACGTTGGCTATGTCATACCTAATTTACAACGAAATTCATGACACCGGTACCAAGAAATTATCGATTTTATGCAAAATGACCTCTTCTAATATCGACGTTCGCAAGATAAGCGAAACTTCACACTTGACACTTTAGTATGTATTCTATAAACATATTATCAATCAGGAAGATGATGACTTAAACTTCGCTTAGATTTCGCATGTATTACATCACACTGCATGTAAATTTCATGAAAATCGCTGTCGTCGATGACAAAAGTGATGGATTAATGGCTCCTACTTAATATGAAACAACACGAAATGAAAGAAGCACACTGAAGTACATACATGCTTTGCCAAAATTATGGTACTTCCGGGAAATGAGAGGTTCCTGAGATCATTCGAAGTAACTTTTTTCTTTACAAAAATTTTCTCCGAGACACCGTTCACGAGTTATTAACAAAAGACACAAACCAATGAGAGGCGAGCTCGCCTGGCGCAGGGCGGCCGAGCCAAAGAGCGGACGAAGCTCGGTTCCGTTGATTGGCTCGACCGTCTCGCGGCAGCTGACCTCGCCTCTCATTGGTCGCTGTTTCTCGCCAATAACTCATAAATAAAGCCGCGGATTGCAATTTCGCTGAGGAAAAAGTTACTTCAAATGACCTCAGGAACCCCCCATGTCCCGGAAATACCACAATTTTGGGACACCCTGTATATCGTCGGGCGAAATACCATCATATCCTGCAAATACCGTCGACTTTAAGTTGTATTCCCGTAGGACATTTTCAATGCAATTTAGCGGAAACTACGGTTGAAAGTGCCAGTTTTAGTCTAAAGTGGATTAGGCTAAAGTTAAACTTTAAGTCGCTTTTAAATTGTATTCCCGTAAGACATTTCCAGAGTAACTCAGCTTAGATAGAAACTGGAAATGCCAGCTTCAAAATGATTAGATTAGGTAGAAAAAGAATCGCAATATCATTTGGAAAAATCGGAAACATCCCGACGAACGACCGCAAAGAAAATGCGTCGATGTTCAGCCACACGTAAAGTCGATTTCAAGTTACATTCTCGCGGGACGTTTGCACAGTGTAGCTCAGCTGAAATTAAAGCTGGACAAAAGTTTGTTGAAACTACAATCTCCATAATAAAATGGCTCCGCAGAGGCGATCAATTAACCCGTACCAACACATTACCATTCCCAACATAAACCGGTCACCGCACATAAATACGAAATGCGATTGCAGAAGACAAATTGTGTACAAGGAGCCCAGGAGAGTACAAAATAACGAGTCGAATCGCCGGGTACATACCTGTGGTATGCTCTCTGCGGTGATCCCCAAGGATTCGAGGCTCGGTTAAACGCATCGTAAAAATCGCGGCGGACAGGCAGTCAAAGGCGAGACGAGTGTGTGCTATCTTCCGGGCAATCGTTCGCCCTGGTGTGACATAAATTCCCGCGGAAAGGACCGGCGGCGGTGGCCCCGTGGCACATGACCGTGCTTTGCGGCACAGAGAGCGTGAGAGAGAAAATTGGGGAGGGGGGGAGGGGCAGAGAGAAGGAGAGAAAGAGGAAGCCCTAGTGAGGAAAAGAGATCTAGAATGAGAGCTAGAGAGAGAAGTAGAGAGAGAACTAAGGAGAAAAGAAAGAGAGAAAGAGAGCTATAGAGAGAGAGAGAGAGAGAGAGAGAGAGAGAGAACTAAGGAGGAAAGAAAGAGAGTAAGGGAGCTAGAGAGAGAGAGAGAGAGAGAGAGAATAGAGAGAACTAAGAAAAAAGAGAAAGAGAAGTAGAAAGAGAGCTAGAGTGATAAAAGAAAGACAGAAAGAGATAGAAAGAGAGCTAGAGAGAGAACTAGAGAGGGACTTAGAAAGAGAGCTAGAGAGAGAACTAAAGAGAGAGCTAGGGAGAGAGTTATGGAGAGAGCTAAGAAAAAAAGAAAGAGTGAGAGAGAGAGCTAGAGAGAGAACTAGCGAGTGAACTAGAGAGAGAGAGAGAGAGAGAGAGAGAGAGAGAGAGAGAGAGCTAGAGAGAGAACTAGCGAGAGAACTAGAGAGAGAGAGAGAGAGAGAGAGAGAGAGCTAGAGGGAGAACTAAGAAAAAAAGAAAGAGAGAGGGAGAGAGAGCTAGAGTGCTAACAAGAGAGAGGGAGAGCTAGAGAGAGAACTGGAGAGAGAACTAAGAAAAAAAGAAAGAGAGAGAAAGCTAGAGAGAGAGAGAAAAAAAGACAGAGCCTGGGGCAAGAGTTATTTCAGCGTGTCTCTTTCGCTGTCCGGACGTCATTGTTGAGATAAGCCGCGCTCCGATGGCCCAAGGGCGTGGGCGGTCGCGAATACAGGGAAACCGGCCTTAGTTGGCCAGGTCCCGTGAGAATCCACCGGAGGGAGGCCGGGATGATCCAGCCCGGCGGTGCAAGAGGTGTCCTGGTGACTGCAGTGACTCGATTCTTCTTCGGGGTTGCTTGAACTTGGCCCGAGAGCTTCCATCAGGAGCCGAGGTTCTTGCTCTATGCTTCCCTAAGGCCTCGTCTCATTTGATCGCATACCAACTCCAGGATTTCCTGCTATTTGTAGCGATGGCCATTCAATTGTCTCCGCCTCTCTCTCTCTCTCTCTCTCTCTCTCTCTCTCTTTATCTCTCTTTCTCTCTCTTTCGATCTCTTTTTTCTCTCTTTTACCGCAGATAGCCATCTAGCTACTCGAGTTTTCGAGCAATTTACTCGCTCGAAGATTCGAATCCCGGGGAATATTACTCGAGCACCGACGCTGTAGAGCAGTTCTAGAAAAATTGTGGCCAGTGCCAACCGTCTGCAGAGAGACCCTCGAGTTTTTGGAACCGCGCGCAATTGCTTTTTCGTTTTGCGTTTAATGGATATCCCGAAGCCGGCTAGAGTGGATTGTATCGTTCCGCGGCTCGGCGAAAGGATTTTCGGTGGTGATTGCCGCTTCGTCGCTCTCCGGGTCGATTTTGACCCAATTCCGGACTTTTCATCTGTCGCGGTCGGCTCGCGTAAACTGTCGACTGCCGACTGCGCCCGTCTCAGAATTGATTCCGGCGTTCATATTTGTTTTTAATCGCCGTTGCGCGGCACGTTGTGTCCCTTTGCGAACACGTTCCCCGTCCATTAATCGAATCGAGGCCAGTTCGCGCGGGCTATTTTCCGGCTATAATTTTCAGCCACTGTTCCTTGTCGCATTCTAATAATTTGTACACTGATTAAAAGTAGCTAGAAGTAATCAAAGAAACGCCGACGAGACCTTGTTTCAAGAATTATTAAAATCGGGGAATTAAAAATGCTGCGTCAGGATGCATGTAGCGCACTGGCCGACTCGTGCAACCAGCGTCTAGGCACGAATGATTAACGCGTTCGGTAATTCCAGGCTTTAGCAGCCGAAACACTGGCTAGTCAGTGTCCATTGCTAACGGCTTGGCTTCGCGGCGGCAACTGTCTCTATAAATAACGCTTAAGTAAAACGCCGGGACGTATTCGCGGTGTGTGTCCAAGGTTTGGACAGCGCGCCTCTGTGTGCACAACGTGGATTTCCCAGCCGGTTTTCACCCGTTCTTTAAAGCTTGCCGAGGTGTACCCGACGTGGCCGCTGCCTCGCTAAATATTCGCATTTTCCGACGACCGGAAGGCTGACGACCGTCAATATTTGATCAACGTCTGACAACGTTTGCTCAGGATGCTCGCTTTTTCTCTAGCCGCGGGAATAACAATCAGCCCCTAACCGGGATGAGGGAACGGGTCGAACATGCTAGCTAATGATAGTATAACGAACAGGGTGAATTCATGGTATTGTAACTATTGTTCTGTTTTGCGTGCCTCGCCGTCCAATGTACATGTTTCAGCAGTAATTAACAATTGCTCAAACCGGGTTTCAACGATCCAAAGAAACGTATTTCGATTGTATTCGACCGCAATTTTAGATTACATATTTAAGCATTTCTCGTCTCGATTTTAAATTTATCAAATTTAAACGGTAAAACTATTATTCGTCCGAATTTCATTTTACTTCTATTTAGATTGAAACAAACTCAACCGCCTTCTCTTGCTCGTCTCAATTTACTTCTATTTGAATTACAAACTTAACTCTCTCTCTCTCCCTAATTTTAATTTAATTTTATCTTACTTCCATTTAAATGGCAAATGTAATTATCGCTTTCCCGAAACTCTCAGTTGTTACTACCTGAATTAAGACACTGACTATTTCTCCCGCTATTCCGTAGACTCACTATCGTTGTATCGCTCAGAATCCAGAATCATATCGATTGCATATTTAGTCTGGTACGAATTACAGAAAAACTGCAGTGATTCATCGACTGAATCTTCTTCAACGATGATGGGGGACACATATTATACAGGGGGTGTTCCAAAATGATGTTACTTCTGGGAAATTAGAAACTTCTGAGACCATTCGAAGCAACTTTTTCCTTAGCAAAAATGCAATCGGCGGTTTCGTTTACGAGTTATTAACGAAAAACACTGACCGATAAGAGGCGAGCTCGGCTAGCGCGACCGCTCGTTGGCTCGGTCGCTTCGCGCCAGCCGAGCTCGCCTCTCATTGGTCAGTGTTTTTCGTTAATAACTCGTGAATGAAGGCTCGGATTGCATTTTCGCCGAGGAAAAAGTTACTTCGAATGACCTCAGGAGTCCCTCATTTCCCGGAGGTAACATAATTTTGGAACACCCTGTATGGAGCACACTTATCTTGTCCAGCCAGACCAAGGTCTTAAATATCTTACTAAAATCCTCAAAATGCAGAGAAGACTGAGGGTCATTAGAAAAATGTGAAGCTCGCGTGCGCTGGATCGTCGGTAGATTCGAACGATCGATCAGCTACCGATTGGATAAGAAGGAGCCACGAAACGAGTCATTAAGGGACAATGAAATATCTCTCGGGGTTTCGTTGGTCCGTCGAGTGTCCGACATTCCTTCCGACCATCAATCTCGAAATAATGGAGCCGCGGCCATGACTGACAGAAGAGGGTCGGCCCGAGTCCTGTTCTTTCCCAGGAGTTCCGTTCCCTCGCGGCGGAAAATCCTCGGAACTGGGTCAGCGGCCGCGATAAAGAGACGATCGTTCTTTCGTCGGGGATTAATTACGCGAACGTGAACGCCTCCCGGCGAGCTCTAACTCCGTTATTATCGCTGTCCGATGCTGCGAGCTCCTCTTGCAACATATTACTAACAGTATTCGATGTGGACGAAATCCTGACACGAGCACTCTCCAGTTTCATCTATTGGGTTGGCAACTAAGTAATTGCCGATTTGTTCAATGAGATAAAAAATTTCTTTTTACTTGGAACGAAGTTTAATCTGTAATGTATTTTCCATTTTGTTCGATGACCTTTTGCCATCTCTCTGACAACTTGAAAATTCCACGCTCGTAGAAAGTCCGATCGTTTTCGGCCAAAAACTGAGTTGAGTGAGATTTTACAGCGTCATCATCGTTAAAAGTTTTACCACGAAGGGAGTTGTCCAGGGATCGAAATAAGTGGTAATCCGATGGCGCGAGATCAGGGCTATATGGTGGGTGTAACATCGATTCCCAAGCAATATCCATCAATTTTTGCCGAGTGGACAAAGACGTGTGCGGCCTAGCATTGTCCTGCTGGAAAATGACACCTTTACGATTGACCAATTCTGGTCGCTTTTCCTCGACCGCTGCATTCAATTTGTCCAGTTGCTAACATTCACGGGTAATGATAATAATATTATATATAATAATAATAATAATAATATTATATATAATATAATAATAATATTATATATAATATATATAATAATAATATATATTATTTTATTATATATAATATATAATAATATAATAATATAATAAAAAATAACATAATAATAATAATAATAATAATAATTTTATAATATAACATTTACGGATATCATAAAAATGGGAGTGAGAGACATCTATAACTGAAATCGGCAATTACTTAGTTGCCAACCCAATACATTATATTATAGTTCATTCTATCAACGAAGTTTCTGACACCGGTCGCACGAATCGTATATCTTCTGCCGTGGTCTGCGTTCTCAGGAAGCAGGCACGTTCAATTTTTTCATGAAACAATAATTCATTCATTTTGTCCCTTTAGACGGCATTTTCTTACAACTAGGTATTAAAAGACTTAATTACTTGTGCATTCTCAGACGAGAATTATGTATACAGAGTGTCTCATAATTGTGTTGTATGTCTGTACGCCTGTTATATTTAAATGGTTAAATGTTTTAATTCATTAGTCGACATTTCTTTACTTAAAGATTAATCTAAGATTCAGTAGTTTCCTGATATCCACTGGAACTCTGCACACGATGATTGAATTGCACAAGAAGAAAGAAGGCGCGCGAGTGTTTAATATTTTCGAGATTGTTGATTTATTAGATTCTGTTAAAACGTTGATCACGAAATATACAATTAATTCACTACAGCAGTTTCCATTTCTAGTTCTTACAAATTCGAACATAATCTCCCTTTTCAACTCTCTGACAATGCTTTTTTGCTTACTTTTTTTGCTATAATCGAGGTTGTAACTCGAAAACAAGAGACACTGTCTGATCGTAGCAGCTAATCGCATAAATAAAAATGCAAGATAATGAAGAGAAACGTTCTTCCGTATTTTAAAAACTGAAATTCTTAATGCCGGAATGATATTCATTGAGGGGTCAATTTTCTAAAATCAATGCGTGATCATAAGCAATCACCGACACAACTTTCGCCGAGCGTCCCCGGTTATCTTTCGATTAGAGCTCGATTCTCCGAGTGTCTGCTCCACGAGGCCGAGCCCCTAAATCTTCGCAGTACTACCGAACACGTTGAATTATAGACGGCCGAATTTCTGGCGTGGAAACTGTGTGCCAACACGGGGTGTGCTAAGAAAGCTGATTACTTAACTATACATATACTACCTACAGTACCATGATATCCGAAACTTGTTCCGCGTGTACGCGTTGTCTCCGATTTCCCAGAGTTTCGGCCGCGCGCTTTAATTGTTTCTCAACAACGTCGTTGAATAATCGATAGGTAAAAATGCCGAACCAGAGGAGTAAGTTGCGCGATATATACGTAGGACCCCGAGGAAGTTGAGCGAATTTGTTGATCCAGCATGGACAGAGCGGCCTGTCGCCATTAGTCATCATAAAACTCGAAACTTAGCCTTCCCACGGTGCACGTGTAGCAACTTCGGCCGCGCACCTAATGCTATAAGACAGCGAACCGTATATACTACTGTGATCAAAAAGTAAGGTGAAATTGTCATTTAAAACTTCCGGGCATTAGGAAGGCAGGTAATTTTTTTTTCCTAGGTTGGTAGGACTGTCTGTAACATTTGCCAAGCGTCTGTTTGTCAAATGGTTTAATTATCTCCGAGTTACACGTGTTTTTGTAAACAACCAAAAGTGAATTTTTCGATTTTTACAATGGGTGATTTTGTTGAGCAAAGAATTTGCATCAAATTTTGTTTGCGGAACGAATATTCTTGTGCGGACACGTTGAAAATGTTACGGAAGGCCTTTGGTGATCAAACTATGGCACAAAAAAACGTTTATAAGTGGTACAACAAGTTCAAAGCGGGCCGAGAACGCGTTGAAGACGAACCGCGCTCTGGACGACCATCAACGTCTACCGACGAGGGCCACGTCCAAAAAAATCGAAGATTTGGTGCTTGAAAATCGTCGACTGACAATGAGAGACCTCGCTGATAGTGTTTGAATATCATTTGGCTCAGTCCAAACCATTTTGAAGGATGATTTGTGTCTCAAACGCGTCAAGTCTCGATTGGTGCCATGTCATACTGCATTGGTTCTTCGCGACTTTTTTGCCAAAAACTCGACTCATATCGTTCCGCAACCACCGTATTCGCCTGATTTGGCTCCGTGCGACTTCTGGTTATTCAGCAAACTCAAAAAGCCAATGCGGGGACGCCGTTTTGACACGATTGAGGAGATAAAAACCGAATCGAAGAAGGTCTTGAAGGCTATACCGGAAAAAGACTATTCCGACTGTTTCGAGGACTGGAAAAAGCGTCGGAAACAGTGCGTTTTATCGGACGGGGATTACTTTGAAGGGGATGAAATTGATTTGGAAGAATAAACAAAGAATTTACATTTTATAAACAAATTCACCTTACTTTTTGATCACAGTAGTACATATGTATATACAGGGTGTTCCACAGTTATTTTAACAGCCGAAAATGAGAGGTAGCTGAGGTCATTTGAAGTAACCTTTTCCTTTGCGAAAATGCAACCTGCGGCTTTGTTTACGTGTTATTAACGGAAAACACTGACCAATGAGAGGTGACGGCGCGAAGTTCGAGAGCCCGCAGCACGAGGCTTTGACAGATAGTCGGGACGGACTCGAGCCGCATTCGAAGTATTGAACAAATCACGAAGCGAGAACTTCCGGATTTTTTTTTACTACGTAACAGTAATATTTTTAAGAAAAACGCTGTTCACCTTTACCTTAGAACGTCTGAAGAATATTTACTAACTTTACGGACCCGAAATAGTACGTAACTTAACCGTGACGGCCGTTTTAATTTTCTAGTGTGCATGACACCTTGTGTGTAAAATATGAAATTTTTAAGCAAGGTGTACAGTGAAGATTAACATAGTACGTAAATATATTCCGTGTCCGAACACAGTGCAACGAATGATTCGCGACGCTAATTTAATAAATAATAATCGTGTTAAAGGACGAACGGGATATGTTTGTTAGATCTTAAAAATTTCATATGTTGACCTCGATATAACCTTGACACGACCTTCACATAATCTTGACATATCAAGGTTATATCAAGGTTTTATCAAGGTTATGTCAAGGTCATGTCAAGGTCATGTCAAGGTGATGTCAAGGTCAATAATTCCGTGCTCGAGCACAGTTCAACGAATGATTCGCGACGCTAATTTAATAAATAATAATCGTGTTAAAGGACGAACGGGATATGTTTGTTAGAGAAATATGAAGAATATTATCAATAACCTTGACATATCTTAAAAATTGACATAACCTTGACATGACCTTCACATAACCTTGACATAACCTTGTCATAGGACACACACAAAGGTTCGATTTCTGTTTACGTTCAGTGCAATGTTTACGTGACATTGTTGCAGTCACCCAATGTAGATGCAACGAGGTGTAAATGACGATGAGCATAAAAGAAGACGACTTTTTCTGCGTTTATATTTACTAAAATACTTTAAATATACAGATCAGGAACTAAAAATTCTGTCATTTTGAAGACGTTATAAAATCTTCCAGAAAAGTTCCAGAAAAGTTCCAAAATGGTTCCAGGAAGGTTCCAGAATTGTTCCAGAAAAGTTCCAGGGAAGTTCCAGAATGGTTCCATATATATTTATACATATATACATATATATATGTATACAACGTACTCGCAACTTGTCCTATTTGTTACTCGTCCCCGTTCTTCCAGTCCACTTACCACGCTCTCGCCGGATGCTGCAGACGAAGCCAGCGGGAGAATAGAGCAAGGGGCGAGAAACGCGACTGGTAATAACTAGACTGCGGGTTTTACGCATTTATGACGGTCAGAAGATTACCGAAACGTAAGAGTATACAGCAGGATTCGATCCCATGACTGCGACGCAGCCTCTAGACAGTTTCAAATAAAAATAGGTCGCATAGAATGCTTTTCATTTTGAAAACGCTACTTCGCGGTCGCTGCGTATTCTCGTTTATTCACGGTATCTTGAGTCTACGAACATTGCTGCCACTTTTGTGGACGCACAGAGTGTCGATAAAATGGGAAATATTGGTATAACGCCGTTTCAGTAGCCTAGTTTCGAATGTGCGACAATAAGCGGATTCTGGGCATTTCCGACAAAAATGAGTAGATCGACTGTGAATCGATAACTCGTGGAAATTATTTGGCGGAGTAATTAACAAAGAGATGTCAAGAAAATTGTTTAAAATTGTTTAAAAAAAGAAAAACAATTTTAATCATTTAAACCAAATTTGTTTTTTAACATAATCGACTGTTCTACGGTGTTCAGGAAAACTTACGGTGGCCAAAAAGATGCGTGTACGTCTTTGGACGCTGCGCATTTCAATGCGCGTATTCAAGCTTAATCATACGAAAGGATATAGTAATTAATGTGGAAACACAAGAGAAAGTACGAATTGCAGTATTCGGTAAATTTGACTCCGTAAGGTGGCAAAGAAATGTTTCACGTAAATTTCAAAGGGTTAACGCAACAACGATCCTAAAGAAGCAGCGAGACTGAAGATTGAAGTCTCCGGAGACGCGCGCGCAAGTGAGACTTCAATGAGAGAATGTTGCGAGACGTCTTCCACGATGCACAATCTGTTGGTAATTGGATCACGGACAACCGGAAGTGATACACGAGGGCAACCGATCGAGCCGAACCGCGAAAATTAATGGCTCGCGCGAGTTATCGATACCCGTGTCCTTCTGGCGACTTAAAGGAGCCACGAGAGCACCGCAAAGCCGATTATTCGCGCCATCCATAACGGCCTTAGAGAGCGCGCGCGCGAACAGCACGCGATAGACGAATAACAGCGCCCATTGTGCTCTACGGATCGCCTCGGTTGATTTACTCCTGGCCGGCTACTAGCCGCGTCGATATCGCGTGATTGAGAAGCCTGGAATCTTGTTCTCGGGTTACCGGAAACAATTCTCCGCAACCCCAACCCCTTAAATCACTCTTCGTTCCGTTAAATGTTATTAAAAGAAGCATCCGAATTCAATGAATTTCGAAATTAATTATCGTCCGAATGTTCGCGGGCATTCTCAGGATTTTCAAACGAATTCCTGGAAAATTTCATCGGGAAACGCGGGAATTCATTTCATTTCCTTGATTATTTTGTGGTTCGCACATTTGTCTGCATGAACAGTTGCGTTTGATATTTATGATTCTCCATTTTCCGTTTGAATTCGTTCTACACCGTATTATTCCGTATTCGAAGTAACGCAAAAATTGCGATACGCATTAGATCGACGAACAAAATGCCTGATATTTTCTAGTCGTTTCAAAAAGTGAATTTCAAACGATTAAGGTAGACGGAATTGATTGGAATGATTTCGTATTTCATGCAAAGAACATCAAAAGAATTAATAGCTTCAGATTTTTATCACATTTTATAAGAGGATACGATGCATTTAATACGATAAACGCAGTAAATATAACTACCATACTTATTCAATAGTGACACTGATCGCATTAAACTTGAAATACTCCCCATACTTCTAAACCGATGGAAAAATTTGCTTCGCGTTTTCAATTTTCTCTCGCGAGACACCGCGGGGAGAAAAGAACAAATTCGTCTCTGGAGTTGTTCGAAGAAGGCACCTTCGAGGATAATAAATTTCAAAGAACCTTCGAAACTCTTTTGGATACTTTTTCGCCGGACCGTCGACCCCCCGAAAGTAAAGCAGGGCCTATAGCTCCGCATGATAATCAATAATCGCCGACACTATCCAGCATAGTGAAACTGCAACGGCAGCAGATCGCACCGCGAAACTCTACGGAGGACTCCGAGTCAGCAGACAGGACCGAAGGAGTAGTGAATCTCCGCGATGCTGCCGTTCCGATATAGCCTCGTCCTCGCTTAACTCGTCCTGCCGGTATCTGCTGGTAAATCGACTCCATTGTTTATCCAGCCGCCGGCTCTGTTTCGTCTATTCAGCGAAATTCTGACGAAAATAAACAGTTCGCGAGCCAGTTTTAACGGATCGCAGACTTCTGTCTTTCTCGACTTGAACCTAGAGGCCTACCTGGATTACTTACCTCTAAAGAACACCACTCGGCTTTTCGATAATGATAGCAAGCGTTTTGTTGTTCATCGGTAATATGCGCTGAAAATACCGCAGAAATCTTATAGGAGCTCTTAGTAGATACTGTTTTACGAAAGCCATCGATATCCAAGCAATTTAACTATTTGGAGGATTCACAGGATTTCAGAAAATAAAATAAACCCTTGTGGCACAGAAATTGTATCGCGTTTTAAATTAAACAAAATGGGTATATTTTTATTAACAAAGTAATCGCATAATATAAAGACATACGAGAAAGTAATAATTCAATTCAATTCAATTTGTTGTTATAGGGTGGGACTCGAGTCCTATTGTGCCACATGGGTTCATGAATGCGCATGCAGCTATTGCAATATTTCGAGGTGGGTTTAAAAATGTCCCATCGTGCATTACCGTGCATCAAAGAGGTGGGACATTTTTAATACCACCGTGCCCGAGAGAGTTAATGAAAGCTATTATTGGTAGAAGCAACCTAACAATAGTGGTTAGTAAATACAATTTAGTAGAAGGAAACAATAGAAGCAATTAACAGGTGTACTTTAACAGTAGCGATGATTGTCAGCAATTTAACGATAGCAATTGTCAGGATCAATCTCGTGATATCAATTTGTAGAAGCAATTTAAGTGTTGCAATTGGTATAAACAATTTAATTACATATTAATTACATATTCACAATTTAACGCTGATCATGAACGAACTAATAGTAGCAAATACGTCTTCGATATCGAAAATTTATTTCGACCGATGATTCGCAATCTGGGATTAAAATTTTTGTGGATAAATTATATTACGTACATTATTACGAAATTATATACGAATGCGAAAATCCAATTTCTATCTTTCTAGATTTCGGAAACTGTGCACTATAAGTAATCATTTTTAAATCTAGATCGAAGTCACACATTTCTACGGAATCATTTTTCATGCTTCTGTGTGCTGCTAAAATAAATAACAGGAATGGGTGAAACAGACAAAGTGCTCAACAAAACTATACTTGCGAAAAGAATAAATATAACAAGAATAATTTGTATTGTCTCTGATATGAAAATGTTCAAATCGTTAGATATGTTATTGCATGAAAAGTGGAATAACATCATTTCTTTGAAATCTAAAGTGAAAAATATCAATCTACTTCATCACACGTATTTTATACTTTTCATATTTATAATCGCGTATTGTCTCGATAAATAGATCCCTATAAATATCCCTGTAAATAGAATCTACGATTTTCTCCCTTTCCAATCACGAGGGCAACGTTGCCGCAACGAAATATATTTCGGGCTAAAAAATAGTTCCCCGACGTCTGTTCCAAACTGTTAATCATTTCGATTATCGTCGCTATAACAAGAATTCCGCGGGCTTCGAAAAACCGTGGCCCAGATTCTCGAAAATATGGAACGAACCGAACATCCTGGGAGGCCAGATAAAGCCCGAGCCGAAGCAAAAGAGAATTTCCTGGGAGACCGCAGACGTGTCGTGACACATTTCCCGTTTTCGACGCACTATCGTCGAGGATCGAGCCGGAAACCTCGATTTCTAGGACGGCGGCGTAGAGAGGGTGGTCCGCGGGCGATCGGGTCCGATCGATCCCCGAGACATTCGCAATTCCCGTGGCCGGAAGTCGGCGAAAAAATGGGTCGCGATCCTCTCTTATTATGGGTGCCGGCGGCGCGGTGGAATGGTACAAGTAAATGCAGGAAGAAGAATAACGGGCGACAAATCATCCGGTTGATAAATTTATGGGGAGCCGCGGAGGGGATGAAATTGTTCGAGACACGGACCGGGGATAACGGGAAGCGAATTCTGCGGAGGGGGGAGAGGGTGGACGTTGCCTTCTGGCGCCGCGCCGGCACGGTTTCGCAGCGTAAAATCCATTACGCAATTGGACGTATGAGAAATTATGAAACAAGTCGGGAGTGCTGCGTCGAACGCTCGGAAAACAAGGGCCCGCGGACGCGGAAGAATTCGGAACAATAATCGAGTCGATTCGGTAGCCGTTCCCGCGTTCTTCCGACGTAATCCGATTACAGGTGATTCATTGATCGTTAAATTCCCCGGCTTCCGAGCGCCGGTTGTTTAGCGGAAGAATTCTTTGACGTCGTCGACGGCGTCGACCATTGATTTCCGCTCGGCTCGGCGCGCACGATCGCCCTCGTTAATTATCGCCGCGATTACTGTAAATACTTGGGAGCGTTCCGGCGGGCATCGGCGAGTTCCGGAAACAGCGCACGGTTTTCGAGATAATTATGGCGAACATTCGGCCCGCCGCGACTAATCGACCGGCTGGAATTCCAGGAGATCAGACCCGGAAAACTGCTGTCAGCCGGATGTATCGGATGTCGGACGTATTTTCGATTCGCAAGCAAGCTTCGGCCCCGGCGAAGGCCTCGATCCATGTTCAAGTAGAATATTCCGTCTCGCGGAGAAGGCTTTCACAGCAGGGTCCGCGAAAGCCCGAAGTCTTTGCGAAGGCGTGTCTTCGGCCGGAAACGATCCACCGAAGACATTGTCTTCTCGATTACGTAAAGCTGTTCCTTTGGCATTGTAACAAAATCTTCAAAGACGGACTCTGTATTATAGCGAAAGTATTTCCACGGGAATATATAATTCCGCTTTGTATCACAAAATCATTTCAGCCGATACGATATTCATTCCCAAACGTATCAAGATTCCACAGAGGCAGCAGCCCTTTGGGGAACGGATACGCTCGAGGATACCCTTGTTCGCTCGCTCGGAACGTTGCAAGACATATACCCAATTAATGGCTGCCTTACGAAATCCGCGTGTTTACTCCCTCCGCGGAGGCCTCGATGTTTTATTAAATCTGCCGACGTTGTTCTTCCTCCCCTTCGGCGCCTCTGCTCCTCAGACATTTATTTATTCATTGTACGTGCTCTCGCAATGAAAAATACGCGAGCCACTCAGGTGTAGACGACACAGAAGTCATAGAGGATCAGAGTTTGCGAAAGGATTCGACTGTCTACTCGACTATTCTATGATGATCGATTTACCGTTTCTCTTTAGATTTAATCCTTAGCGCTCCGCGCGTTTCTCGAGTACTGCCTACCAGCAACTGCGGCACATTTTTGGAGCGGAGCGCCTGAGATAAAGGAAGTCTTATCTTGAGCGGAAAAGATTACACAGCCTTGTGAATGCATTTGATTTTATTTATTTTATAAATATACATTTTCCTATTGTAAATAAGAGATAAATTTTAAATTTTGTAATTCACCATGGTGCGATATCTTTGGTAACAATCTCCCATGTGCATTCTGGGTTCACTTGGACAAGTGTTACAGTATTCACTTTGCCAAATAGAGTTACTAGATATTTCTTTCAAGTTTAGAACATTTTCTGCGCAATTGTTGGTTTCCTTTATAATTTCATTTACCAATTCGTCCGTGAAAAA
The DNA here is from genome assembly GCF_051020955.1 of Megalopta genalis. NCBI lineage: Eukaryota > Metazoa > Arthropoda > Insecta > Hymenoptera > Halictidae > Megalopta > Megalopta genalis. The sequence goes on from NC_135013.1 coordinate 15,561,573, forward strand.
TAATTTAAAATATTGTATCGGCTGTTCAATGTTTGTAGGAACTTGTGGTCCAACGACCTGTGGCAATACGCTAAAAGGTATTCTATCTGGAATATGTAATTCTTCCGTAACATCGCGCCATTCATCTAAGTCTTGTAACGAATCTTCGCTTTCGCTTTCAATAATTCTCATTCTTCGTCTCTTTGGTAGTATAATTTCCCTACTACTACTTGAAGTGTCAGAATCATAACCAACATTGTCTTCCACAATGTCTTTTAACTCTTCAAAATCAAATACGTCTTCGGTATCACTCGGCTCTAAATTCTCATCGTAATATTTATTTTTCTCCATGTTGCTAACCATAGAAAAGGTCAGAAAATGGTTTAATCGTAATGGTACAGACTTAGCACGTTTTAACTACAAATAACAATTGCTAACGCCGACGATAACGTATGCTAAAGACATTTGGCTCCGCAGCGGAGCCTTCGGAGTTACGGAACAAATGACAAATGTCTCCATAACGGAGCCTTCGAAGCGCTAAGGGTTAAAATCGTTGATTGTGGAATAAATGGATAAATATCCTCGAGAGTAATAAACTTTAGATAAAAATGTTTGAATTACATAGAAACTAAAGACGACTTGAGTCATCGTGATTGCCGCGGTTGTAAACGGTTCGACTGATTGCACTGGTCGATCGTCCGTTGAGGTCTCATTGGGACTTAACAATGGTGGTAGCGAACATGTTAACAAGACTGCCAGAAGTGTCTTTAACGATCGGATCCAAGCTGACGCCAATCGACTAACAATAAGGTCTGGCTGGTGGGAGTACAGTGAACCCTATCAATTTGTTTTGATCCAGCGGATGACAGCTGCGGCGAGAGAGCGAGAGAGAGAGAGAGAGAGCGAGAGGGAGCGAGAGGGAGAGAGAAAGAGCGAGAGAGAGAGAGAGAGAGAAAGAGCGAGAGAGAGAGCGCGCGAGAGAGAGAGAGCTAGTTCGGAGGATAAATCGTGGCGGATAGATGGATTCGGTCGGCCATCTTGAATACATCGGCCGAATCGTTTGGGATGGTTCGAGGGTAGAGGGCTACGGCGGATAAAGCCAGTCAGCATTGCAGACCGATGATCTGGGATCGTGCGTCTTGTCACGTCGCGAGAAACATGGCCGCCGAGATAAACGAGCCGGGCTCTCGTTTCGGGAAGATGATTTTTCCGTCGTTGTAGCGGCGCGTATCACGGTTTTTGGCAAGTCGATCTCCCCCGAGAACTCGTCATTCGTGATTCTTGGACCGGTTTCGGCGGTTTGGCTCCGACCCAGCCGGTCTGATGGCTGTTTCCTAAGGCGAGCCCGAGATTACGTAGTCTAATTCAATTCTTTGGATGTTTGTTTGTCCATTTGCTTCTCTCCTTCTCTCTCTCTCTTTCCCTCTCCCCCACTCTTCTCAGATTTTCGTTAATATTTGATTCTTCATCGGGCTGAGCGCTTTTTGAATATTCCGTCAAAGTGGTTGCAGCTTTTTAGTTAATAGCTGTCGGTGAAGCACGTACTCAAGTATTCATTTATACCACTGTTCTACCGACGGGAACCTAAACTCGCTAAATGCGAACGTTTTTTATTGTTGGTTGTTGGTTTCGAACCTTTTCGTAATTTATCGAAAATTCTGCATCGCCGCACAGTGCGATCGTCAATGCACAGAATTTAAAACATGTCACTGCTTCGTATCTATTCGAGACTATGTGTACGTGTTAAAATATCTAAATAAACAAACATCGCGAAAGCATGTTCCAAAAATCGAACAACAGATTAATTTCAAGTGAGTTCGCCGAGCAAATATTAGGCGAAACAAATAAACGTTAGTTCGCAACGTGATGTTTATTACATTGCCTTACGAACAGAAGGCCACTTTACGATGTAACGTAACGACTAACACGATATGACACAATTCAGTTCGATTTATTTTACTACACTTTGGATAAGGGTAGGTCGGTGGTTCCGCGAGCACCGATCGACTGTTCTGTGATTTCGGAGGCCGCTCCGAAATCGTAACGCGCTCGCGGACTCTCCGGTCGTTAACCTTCGGCCCTTGCATAACCTTGACATAACCCTGACCTAACCCTGACAATAAACATAACCTTGACATTACCTTCACATAACCTTCACATAACCTTGATACAACCATTACGTGACCCTGCCAACTTGACCTAACCGTGCCCTACACTTTCGATAATGGATGGAATTTAACGAGTGAGAGTCCTGTGTCTAAGAGTATCTTTACGTAATTTATGATGTAAATATGAATATTGCATAACCTTGCATAACCTTGACATAACCCTGACCTAACTCTGACAATAAACATAACCTTGACATTACCTTCACATAACCTTCACATAACCTTGATACAACCATTACGTGACCCTGCCAACTTGACCTAACCATGCCCTACACTTTCGACAATGGATGGAATTTAACGAGTGAGAGTCCTGTGTCTAAGAGTATCTTTACGTAATTTATGATGTAAATATGAATATTGTACGAGTTTTTGTACGCCGCGTTTCGCGGGTCGTGTTTTCTTTGTCATTTGTTACACAAGATTATCGATAGCGGTGTACAAAACGCTGCGTTTCGTACGCCGCGAGAAACCGGCCGTATATTCATAGCCTAAATGATGTATGTTACGCATGTTATGAAATGTGTTCCGAGTTGTCAGTTGTTGAGGTTGAGATTAGTCGTATGAGAGAGAATTAATGAGGCTCGCGGAATGTCCAATTATCTTTATTATTTACGATTCATATTTATATTTACACGTACAAGCAGTTATTCCATGCTCTAACATATTTTCCGAGTATCGCCGTGTATTCTATATTATTCCGTTCATAGTTCTAACTAAAAATATTACAAGTAATTTCAAGTGTTCAAACGAAATCTCAAGAAACGACAGAATAAAAATAAATCGCCGCTAACTCAGTGCTGCCGTTTCAAAAATAAAGTTAAATCTGCACTTTATCGCGCAAAAATGTCGCAGGAACGATAAATAATCTGTCTCAGCAGCCCGGGCTAGCGGCGGATCAAAGAAAATAATTAATATCCAACGGGGCGCGGGTTTTAGCGAACGATATTCCTTCGAAGTGCAATTCGAAATGCTGGATCCGCTTCCGGTTTGCGCGGAGGAACGAAACGCGTGCTTCTTCTCGCGGGAAAAACTGCTGTCGCAGTTATTAAAGGCGCTCGCTGGCGGTCGCAGGAAATGTAAAGTTTGAGTTATTACAGCCGAAGAAATCGCTTCCGGCCGAAGACGTGCTTCCGGCGGTATTTCAGGGACTCGGTCCCGGCTCGCGGCGATATTAAAACGGGGGATCGCGGAATTTCTGCTCGCGTGACCCGCGCAGTTTCCCCGAATCCGATATAATCGCGCGCGCGCCGCTCCTCTTCGACGTAATTATTTCACGCGATTAGGATAGCCGGGCCCGCCGTTATCCCGTGGCTTCAATTAATCTGGGTCCGCGTCCGTCCGTGGCTATTCATGGCTGCGCGACTTTTGTCTCTGTTTAATGGACCACTTAACTCCCAGCCGATTTTATCAAAATCGGTGGCGAATTGCAGCAGAACTCTGCCACGTGAATTCGCGATTCGATCTAGATTCGAAATTTTTTTAATCGACTTTTAATCGATTCGCAGCTTCGGGCAACGATTGATCCTGGAGAGTAGCTGAATAAACATTGATGGCTATCGGGTTACGTGTGTCACAATTCATAGGGCTGTTTCCAGATTGAATAAACATTATCGGCATGCCCGTGATTTAGTAGTTCTAGATTGTGGATTTTATGCATTTGCGAGAGGAATGTCAGTACATATTAATCGATTTGTATTAGCTAACGTTACACCGTTTTAGCAACTTTCGACTGCTAAAGCATTGGAATTTAGCGATACGTTCGAGTAATTTCCGACTGCACAAATCGTGATTTCTCGAACGAAATGGAAGAACTATAATTCGGTATTTTTGAGCAACTTCTGCAGTACAAATTAGATCTTTGTACCTTTGAACAATTTGTTACTACGTAATTAGAATGATATACTTTCCAGCAATTTTGAACAGCAAAATGACATTTTTCAGCAATCTTTTAGAGAATTATAACTTTGTATGTTTCCAGCAATTTTTAACGGAGAAGAAAGAAGAATTTCGTACTTCTGAGCAACTTTCTGGGACGACAAATCAAAGATAGTGGCTCGAAGCAGTTTTCAAAGTCGAAGAGGTTGCAACCAAAAAGTAGGAATTGATCAGAGAATGGAACTGGGCAAACGAGAGGAATAAACAGTATCGTGTAAACGAGCTGTCCAATTATTGCACAACCGCTAAAATTAATCCGCGATCAAGCAAACTGCCCCAGCCCCGGCAGAAACGATAAAACCTGCATGACCATAAAAAGACGACTTTGCTCGCATGCACTCCGCAACTCGCGCGATCCAACAACACCAAACGATTCGCAAATTCGCGAATATCGTGCGGCCAATCGGTTCTTCCGTCTCTTTGACTACGCTCGAAGCGGACGTCGAACCGCCCGAGCGGAGCGCGTTTAATAATTGACGAGGCGAGCGACGCGGCAAAAGGGATGAAACAGGGTTGCGAGGAGCGGGAGGGGATATTCCGAGGGAAATAGTCCGATGATAGCGGTTCGACGCTGTAACGTATCGGAGGGCGGCAAGAGAGAAAGAGAGAGAGAGAGAGAGAGAGAGAGGGAGAGAGGGGGAAAAGGAGGAAAAGAAAGAAATCGGCAGGGCGCGCGACGAAAGAGCAAAGTAGGCGCCCGAGGGGATAGCTACGTCACGGAGCAATCTCGGCGGCGTCGAGAGCAGCCGGAAATGAGAATGGACGATTCTTTAATACCTCGCCGCGGCTGTTCGTGGTCTAATAAGTTCGGAAAGAGATTTATCGTTACACGCCAGCCGAACTCGCCACGCGACTCTGTTCGCTCACGCTGCTCTGGCATGTCCGGAATACCGAAGGAGGAATCCTCGGAGTCTGACAAATTTACGAGGAACACACTGTGCGGTCCATTCTTGTTCAGTGACGAACAAGCTGGAATTATTGAGCCGCGGCCCGCTAATTGCCTGTTCTTGAGAGTCGACCAGCTGCCACGTGCGTGGATTGCGGGTTTGCGGAGTTACTGCAGAACTTGATAGACTTGATAATAATAGCATAAGACGGTCGAGAGTTCGAGAGAATTTCAAAGTACACTGTCGTTTAGTATAATTCCTGATCAAGAGATTGTGCTATACGTCAGCATATTTTAAAATTCTTTCGAAGTCTCGATCGTCTTGCTGTCTCAAAAGATTTTTGCGAAATTATGAATAACTTCAATTTTGTAATCACGACCGTAGAAACTTGATCGCTACATATTTATTGTGAAAACCAGGAATGATTTAACCCGGCACTGTATCTAAGCAGCTGTTTAACTGTCTGAACTGTTATGTTCTCTCGGCTAATTCGGATAATTCAGGTTGAAATAAGAAGTATAGAATTCGAAAAGAATTTGCCATAGTCTCTAAAATGAGATTTAATATTAAATCAGAGCCTCTAAAATGAGATACTGATTTAGTGATCCCTTTGTCTTTGTCATTCTGTGTCCTTACAAGTCGAGTAAAAAACAATAAAAGTTGAAGTCGAAGTGATTCATTTAAAAACTTGCCGTGTCAATATTTTAGATACTTTGGCATTTCGCATATCACGAGCAAACTAATTACAACCTATCACCGCGAAATTAAATGTTTGATGCTGGACAAGCGATTCTGTCAGAGCGAGAATTAGCGAAACGTTCACTAAACAGTCATCGTCGGGAAGCAACGTCTCTGTTCACGTTATCTCTCAAAGTGGATCTTCTCACGACGAAGTTTTGTCTCATCCAGGTGGCCGGAACAGGTGGATCGAGTCTCCTCGAGTCTTCGCCGGGATCATAAAAGAAAGTTTCATCGCCGGAACCGGGTATTTCGTCCGGCGAATCTGCCGGAGCTGTGCGACTAGTTTCCAGGAACGACTGACAAGAAAAACGATGCTCGTGGCGCATTAAAAGACCGTTATTTACGGTAAACCGGGTCAGAAATAATCTCGTCGTGAGATATATCGATATGGGAACGGCCCGGCACGGGACTCGGGATGCTAGACACCGGGAGATACCCGGTTTATACGATGCCCGACTCGTGGAACTCGATAAAATTCCGACGGTGCCGTTCCCCGCCCCCGCAGCTCGTCGTAAACTTTTTATCAGAGGGGACCAACTAAAAATGAAGAGTGCGTCTAGTGATCTAAACGCTAACGAAGCTGAAGATTATACTGATCCAGGACCTGTCTCGTTTCGTTTTAACATGCTCACCGCTGCGTCGCACCTGGATCACGCGATTCTTTGCTCCTTCTAATTTTCTGTCAGATCGTATAAAACGAATTTCATTTCAATCGTACGACCCAGAGATGTTGATAGAGCAATCGCTATATTGATCACTTTATACAGTCATTTCTCCCAGAAATGTCGGAGGTCGGTATTGAAACCGGCAGATCTGAGAACACTAAGTCGCGATTCTTCGGGCCTGGTGGTTCGTTTTTATAGAAACTCGGGGCAGTCGGCAAAAAAAAACAGCGACCAGCATGCGAATGTAACATTAATATGAATACATAGTATGTAATACTAAAATAAAAACGATGACTCTACTCTTGTATTTCTAATTTTTTTCGCTACGATTCGAAGGCAATTCGGAGGCCACACGCCACAAATCCGGGAGAAATTACTGTAAATGGATACAAATTTATAGACGAGTGATCGTTAAAATGTCGACAGTCGATTCTTCAGCCAATGCGATCCTAACCGCTCTAAATTGAGACAAAATGGAGATAAGAGGTCAGGCAATCCGGATTAAATATACAGTGTATACAGTGTATATGCAGTGTCCCAAAAATGTCTCGCAATCCGAAAGTGGCGGGTTCCTCAGGTCATTTGAAGCAACTTTTTCCTTTACAAAAATTTTCTCCGAGGCACCGTTAACGAGTTATTAACGAAAAACAGTGACCAATGAGAGGCGAGCTCAGCTGGCGCGAGCCGGCCGAGCCAACGGCGCCGGCGGTCGAGCGGTCGAATGCCAGCTCAGCTGGCGCGAGGTGGCCGAGCCAACGGCGCCAGCGGTCGAGGTGGTCGAATCCCAACTCCGGGCCAGTCGGTAAAAAATGGTAGCACGCACATTAATATGAATATACATAGTAATGCGAGGATGAAAACGATGACTTAACTATTTTATTTCTAATTTTTTGCCACGATTCGAAGGCAATTCGGAGGCCATGTAACACGATTCGAAGGCAATTCGGAGGTCATATGACACGATTCGAAGGCAATTCGGAGGCCACATGACACGATTAGGATTAAATTCGTAATCCAGTGATAAATTTGTTGAAAATTGTGAAGTTAACTGGAATGAACATTTACGATTTAACCGCACAGCAAAATATGTCGCAGATGTTCATTCTTGTTAACTTGACGCTTCACAATTTTCATAAGATTAGTCACTTTATTATTCACATGGAACGAAAAAGTATGCAAATCGCACGACAGGAGAAAACCAAAGCCATCGAATAACGTACGAGACATAATTGTTGGACGATTATTATACGGGAAATTTAAATCGAAATTAAAATTGTACGGACTTATCGACCGTTCTATTGTAAACTTTCATAATTTTCGAACGTGACCAATAATTCAAAGTAATTTCATAGATTGGTCCTGTGTTCTGGTATTCCTCAGGATCGGAAAATGCGAAACAGATGGCTCTCCGGTACGGTTTTCCCGAATTTCTTGGCATGTAACAGACCAGCCAGCTTGCAGCAGCAAGAAACTTGGTTGTATCGGCGGTGGCTTGTAAAGCAAACGGGCTGTTAATACGCGAACGTTAATGCAGATGCGTGTACGTGGAGTACTCTGCCCGTTCTTATGGCCTATAAAACTTGTCGGCGCATAGAGGCCGCGGTCGCGCTGCAAACTAGCGAAAACCTCTTGTGTTCCGCGAGTTATCCATGCGTTTAAGCTCGACGACCAACTTTCTACGGTAAATGGAAAGTGTAGCCGTCGTTGCTGAAAGCATCCCACAATTTTACTCATCTGCGTGCACCTCTCGGTGTAGAGAAAATGCTGCCGAAAGTGCGGGAAACAGAATTGCGTCTCGATGTGTTTTAGAGTACTCGGTCCTTTCTGCATTACCTGTAAGGTACAAGTGCTAAATAGAAAAATGCTCCATCCTTGATAATTACTACTGCATTCTACTAATTGCTTCGTTGTTGCTCATTTCTACGGAAATGCATGAAATCCGCAGTTCGATAAAAAAGAAATCACGGTGCACAGGATATTCGATAATATATATTAAAGAAAATCTAAGAGATGATACAAGTAAATTCACAATTTTTATGCAAACATTCCGCGGAAATCAGAGGTACACGCATTCTGGATTAAATAAAAGATGAAAGACCCGTATCCCTACAAAATTGCACATTTGCATGAAGACCCGCGCGATCCTTACGGAATAAATTCGACGTCATTAGAGTCTGCGCAGCGATCTGCAAATAAAAACGTACGGAATATTTCAGCAAAAGAACGTTGTTCCACCGAATCTTTTCACTTGGCGTTTCGTTATCAGCGATACGGCCAATCAGGCCGGCAAGCGAAACATCGTTTGAAACTCGATATCGCGGAAAAACCGGACGCGTCTGCGAGTCGCATGTTGCTAGACCGCAATTCCATTCTTATTGGGGTTTACAGAGCGGAGACGAGTGCGGCTAATCTACCTTGCGGGGGTATCAAGGGCCACTTAGCTGTCGCAGTCCGTTTCCGGTGCGAGCAGAAACGCGGGCCGATAAGGGCCGCCCTTTTACGGTCTCGAACGGTAAAAGGAGGGAAAAAAAAAATGAAATCGCCCCGAAGAACGGCTGATCCCGCAGTAAAAGCCATACTAACGACGCGCGGAGCTCGAATTTACAGGAAGCCGGGAAAAATTGCCCTCTCCGTTATGTCCAAGATACCGCGGGACCCCGACCTGCTTTTCGATGGTGGCGGGACACGGCGTGGCCTTCGAATTGCTTTCGAGCTTATCGCTTCGCCAGGCTCGCATCAAAAGGGTAGCCGATTAGGAGGGTTTCGGGTTACGAGCCGGACCGTAAACCTGTGAAAATGTTGCAGATCCGCGGACGGCTGTTAGGCAACTGCCGCGTGTGCCAGTGCTCCTCTGAATTAAACGAGATTCGTGGAAACTTTGAAAGCCACCGCTGACACTCCCGGTTGTATGCACGGTTCCAGTGGTTCTTACAAGTGATTCCACTGCAGGGAATTTATTTGTTGTTTTGGTTCGTTGCAGATATAATTTAACACGTTCCGTGCCACGTGTACCATCGATGGTACACGCTTGCATGTTTACTTAGTGAACTGAACAAATTGTTTACAAGAAATTTAGAACCGAAGAATCAATTTCCACCGCAAGAATGGGCGTTGATAAGTTTTTGTTACGTTGTTATGTGTAGGAGAATTAATAATTGCACGTAATACATCAAGTTTTAGTAAAATATCAAAGTGTGAAGATTCGAGTAAAAAAAGCTCGGCACGGAACGTGTTAATGATGTAGTTGTGCCATCGAAGTACAGTAATTTCTTCCGGAAATGTCAAATTTCGGGTTGCTGTGATTTGATCGGGTTACTATTTCGTACGCCTTATGTAATTTATTGCTACGTCGATGCTAAGCATCGACGGAATTCGTGCGAGTTTCTCGGAGTAAGAGAAATAAGCTATAGTTACGCGTTCTTTGCTGGACTTGAGAGATTGTGGAGTTTGGGTGGGAGATGCAAGAGAACAAGATCAAACTGTTTTGTAAATAGATCTTGAATGAAAGATTGAGTCGAATAAGATAACATTCTTTAGGTTTTACCAGACTGCAGGCTGGAGCATTATTTCTTGCATAATTTAGTTCTTAACGGTTTTTCGTGACAGATTAAGAAGGATAGATGAAAATTGTTCTCTGTCAATAAACTCTTTGGAAAGTTGATGCATTTATGGCTAAAATGAATAGGTCGGAAACTGTAAGGACGTTGGAAGAATTTAGGGATACTAATAATGTAATAACATTATTTCGAACTTACTACAATTATTAACGGAATTATATTATTATTTTCATCTAATTTACGTTCTTCGCAATTCATTGAGAACAACGTTTAGTTTGCATCGAAATCAAGATCGTAAATCCATCGGTCGAAATTGTCAAATCGCGACAATGTTGAATATTTAAATGAAAGACTTGAAAGAATAGGAAGAAATCGTTCATTACCGTGGCAGCGTGTGAATTGAATTGAAGAGAATTAGAAGAAGTATAGAACACAAGCGTGACTGAAAAATTTGCAAAGATAATCGGAAAATAAAGTCGACGGAGATTAAACCACCGTAACGAAAAGTTATGGCCAGCTATAACGAAACGCTATAACTTCTAGCGACCTCGTCATCGAGCAAGCTAAACCGCGAGTGCACAGTGTGCTCGTATGCAGCGCAGTTCTGCGCAAACTGAATGCGTTCCCGAGTACGCGGGAATGAGTAGGTTGACGAAAGTGCCGGAGGGTTCAGCCCCACTGATCTAAAAGCCTGGAAAACTATGTCACTATGCATAAAATAACAGCGTGGTACCGGTAACTCGTCTCAGCCTGCGCGCCGCGATCGATGGAAGTTTTCGAATTTCTATTAAAACAACTCGCTCGAGTTTGATGCTACCGGCGAGATTACTCGCATCATTCGCGCCCGGCGACTATAAAATATTGGTTTTGTTGCGCGAACCCTGTGTCCCCGGCACACGCCGGATCACTGATTTCTGTAACGCAATTTTGATGGGTACCTAAGCTTGCGGCACCTATGCGATTTTTCCAAGCTTCCGCGATCGGGATCCGGCACGGAAACGCGATCATGCGGTTTATGACGGGTCCGGCACGATTCCGTACGGTTCAGGGATTAGTTTTATCGGTGTTTACTGCAGACACGTTGGCAATTTTTATGGAGTTTTATTGTCCAAATGGAAAACGGGAATCCAGGAAAAATTCGATCGCGGCCTTTGTCGAGCTGTTTCGGTCGTAAAAAAAAATCTTGCTAACCTTTGACATGCTGTGCTCAGTTATATACTTTAAATTGAAAGTGTTATGAAAACGTAAAATTGCAACTAGCTTGTGAAATTAGTTTTTGATAATTATGCATCGACGATACAATAAAATATGAAGCTAAGTCACTGGGAGAGGAAAGGAATTTTGGAAACAATGAATCGCAGTAACAATTATTATTAGCCCGCGGATCTGTATGCAAAATAAAAATTGACTTCATTAATTGCGAGATAGATAGCTATTCGTTACCTTTTTGGACGAGCAAAGTCCGCGGTCCGATTATTAGCAAACAGCACACATTTATGAAGCCAGATATTTCGATGATATAAATTCACGGCTTGTTTATAATATTAATTTTGGCCAGAAAGAGAGCATCTGCAAAATGAATTCGCTGTCAATCGCGTACAGTAATTGTTTCTCGAATAATCTATAACATCAGGTGGAGGTTGGCTTTCTCGTTGAGAGCTTAAGAAACGAAGGGAAGCAGGCCTGTCGACGAAACGATTCTCTTTAAGCTCGGAAATGATGCATCCGACAACAGAAAATCAGCACGTGAACGGAGACGCGTCGTTCGAGCTAATTCGAGGAGCTGCGATCCCCGGTGACGTGTCCCAGATACACTGCCAGCCGCCACCCACGCGGGTTCAGTTTCAGTTTCATTCTCTCGGGTTCCGTTTTTTTCCCAGTCCTCCCCTCCAGCCGTAGCCGCGTTTAATTAAAAGTTTATACTGTTACTCGAATCCCGCCCCCGCACCCCGTCCTCGACCTAGCCCACCGTCACGGCTGCGCCCTTAACGACGCATTATGCGCGGCCTCGTTCCGATCGGCCACGGCTTTCCTCGGAGTTGGACGAACATTTAGCCGACAATTAAATTTCTACCTTAGTCATTAATCGTAATTGACAATTAATTTCCTGCTATGGTTTCTGATCGCTGTTCACGATTAGCGCTAAACATACCGTGCCGGTCAAAATCACCAATTTCGCGTCTTTTATTTCAAAGTTGCTGAAATTCTAAAGACTCCGTCGTAGAAAATGATTCAATTAAGTTTCTTGGTACAGGCATACATTCTGATAAAAATGGCGAGACTTTGAAATAAATACAGTTTCTCGTTGTCATAAAGCAGTAGACGTTAGTAACTTTTTACATAATTCTCTAGCTCGGTAATTAATTCTAACCCGTTTAATAGATGACTTTATAGTAACATACGAATGTCTATTCATGCAATACTCGTCTATTTATGTCTTCGTGAAAGAATCTTGTTTCATTTAATTTAACCTTTCCACTGCTTTCATAGATTTATTAATAAAACTCATTGTATATTTATGTGCACATTTGCGTAAAATGAAGACTGTGCAATTAGTAGGCTACAGTTTTCCATGCAAAATAAAATTTGTCTGCACTAATTGCAAGATACAGAAGGTGCATAGATTTGTATTTCAATTCTTAATCACTTTTGAGTTGAAAATAATGCAATGTAATTATTCAATTCTTTACAAAAATTTTTACTGTTTCGTGCTTCGTCTACTCGTTTATGTCATAAATGCATACAATGCGCAGGCTTGTCATTCGATCGTATTGCACTAGATGCATGTGTAAATCAGTTGTTTCATATTCGTTGATTCCTGAAACGATGAGTATGCAATAAAAACGAATCATTACGCTATAATCTGCTATGCATTAATACAATCTGATGTATTAATATAAACAGATGAATCATCATGGATCCAGCATTTATCAATCAGCATCGACTAATATGATACCCGATTACCGATCGCTGGAATTCGTTTTCCATTGAAAGTAGAATTTAACATTAATAAATCGATTAAATCAGTCGCAAATTTCCCGACGTTCGGTCGTATCAATCAACTAAACAGTTCGATCAAACTAATCAGTGATTTTTCGATCGCGTCTCCAAATCACGAGCATCGATCGATCGACCAAAGTAGACATTCGAATCGTTTAATCTGCAGCTCCGGTCATGGCTCGAGAACAAGACCGTTGTCCCAGTGTGCACCGGGACTGGAATTTTCGGCTGCAATTAGCCCGTTGCCTCGCATCCTGCGATCGTTATCGCCGCCGGCCCGGAAATTTCAATCGGTCCGCGATCGGCCGCGATCCGCTCCCACGCAAGTAGGTTAACGCGTTGCGCCATGCAGCGTCTCATTGTCGTAAAACGGCCCACCCCAACCCCGCGGATTCTCCATCTTGGATAAACCACGTCGCTCGGGATTTCCCCTTTTCGTTCATTCGGGGCCAGGCTTTCCATAGCAATTTTTCATCGAAAATTTTACCAAGCCGAGTTCGTTCCGATGCTTTTTATTGAATTTCGAGAATAGAAAGCCCGAGCGAATGGACGTTCACATGTTTAATGCCCCGGGCAAATACAGGTTCCTATAGGGAACATTAAAAGAATCAATGGGAAATGAAATTTTGCGCTCGGTGGTTTCAATGGGGGTGCAAGGAAGTTGAACGTGTGCGAGGGAATTATTGATTTTGGAAGCTCGCGGATGATGGGAATGCGTATGTGAATGCTTCTTTGTTTACTCGGCTGAGTGAGTAATGGATTTCGCGTTTCTCTATTTGCACACTAGAACCGCTAGATTAGTCAAAAATCTTGTCATTGTTGCATACGTCGCGTTCAAAACTCGCAAGTTTCGGTGTTAATTGAAAACGTGATTTGCTATGCGATCATTTTATTGGATCACTTTTTGGAGACGATGCTCAGGAGTTTGTTCGAAATAGAGTGCATCGCAGTGTGATTTATGTAAAATTAGGGAAGGTTCGAGCGTTGTTTCGTTGAGTTGGTTAGTAAAATTTACTCGAATTCATAAGTATACAGGGTGTCTCAAAATTATGGTATTTCCGGAAAACGAGGGGTTCCAGAGGTGATTTGAAGCAACTTTTTCCTTAGCGAAAATGCAATCCGCGGCTTCGTTTACGAGTTATTAACGAAAAACACTGACCAATGAGAGGCGAGCTCGCCTAGCGCTAGACGGCCGTGCCGATCAGTGGAATTGGGCTTCGACCGCTCGTTGGATCAGCCGCCTTGCGCCAGCCGAGCTCGCCTCTCATTGGTCAGTATTTTTCGTTAATAACTCGCAAACAAAGCTGTGGATTGCATTTTCGCTAAGGAAAAAGTTACTCCAAATGACTTCAGGAATCATCCCTTTCCAGATGTTAACAAAATTATGGGACATCCTGTATATTTAACTTGATCCCATTCCTAATAATGAAGTAGCACTGGTAGTCCAACTTCGATTATGTAAGGTCTCAGCGATCCTGGAGAAGAATAATGATTACCTTCGCTTTTGCTATTCGCGGCTGCACCGACATAAACGTACCCTAAACTTGCACCGATATTTCACTAATATTGGGTTGGAGAATAAGTTCGTAGCTTTTTTATTTGACGACGATTTTCTTTCTTGTTTTCGTTAAGCTCGTGAGGCACCCAGGCTCCCAATTTTTCGGCAAATCCCATTGAACGAAGATGATTGAGAATCGTTTTACGATCGCAGTTCATTTTTTCGGCCAATTCTCGACTTGTTTGGTGACCGTCCTCCTTCAAAAGTGCTTCGAGACGCTCTTCGTCGAATTCAGAAGGTCTTCCGCTGTGGGGCGTGTCGTCGACGTCAAAATCGCCATTTTTGAATTTCGCAAACCATTTCCGTGCCGTAGACTCGCCTATGACACCTTCTCCGTATACGTCGCAAATGTCCCGGGTTGCTTCGGCAGCTTTTTGGCCTCGATAAAAAGCGAAGAAGAGAAGGTGTCGAAAATGTTGCTTTTTACCTCCTGGATATTCCATTTCTAAGCCTCAAAAGTAATAAAAAAATTAAATTACTCAGAAAGACGATTACCACAGTTTTGTAGAGCAGAAAGAGCTCTATCGAATGATTATTATACACTTTGTCAAAGAGCAAAAAATCTCGTTGCAAAATAAAAGAAAATATAAAAACGCTACGAACTTATTCCCCAACCTAATACATATTGAGCTCCAAAAGCTGTTTGGCCTGGAAACTGCGATTCACCGGTGACTCCAGAGACTTAATCAAGAATCCCGATCGAATATCGTCTGCTTGGATAGTTTCCCTCAGCTCCAAATGTCCAATTCGATTTTCCGAGGATAGCTTCTAGTTTCTAGCGCAGGAAATTCGTCACCGGACAAGATCTGTCTCGTTTTTCGGGGGTAGAATCGCCCTGCGGGCTGAAGGGCTCTACCGAAATCAGATTTGCGTTCTGGAACGGGGCTAATCCGCGTGGTGCGGAGCAGACTGGAGCAGAGCGGGCCGGAAAAAGGCGAAAAGAAAAAGAAAGGAGGGCGGAGGGGTGGGGGCGCAGCAATTTGCTCGAACGCGATTACGAGATTATTCGGCCGTTCTAATTGGCGAAATCTTCTTACGGGCCGCGGCGGCGGGCTATTTCAATTTTCCAGGAGCTGCTGGAGGAGGGCTGGACGCGATAACCGGATGAAACTCAGCCGGCGACGATCGCTCTTCCCGTCGAATCCGCTATGGCCAGTTCTCTCTCTTTCCCACCGCTTCTGTCTCTTTTCCCCTCGAGTCTGTTTCTCTTTCCCGGTCAAGCCGTACAACGCGTAAATTGCAAATTAGCTTAAGCCGGGTTTGATAGGGTTCCCGGCCAGCTATCTGGTTGGCTAGCCGAGCGTCCCGTCGAGAGCGGCTCGAGGAAATCGCGCGTGCACGCGCGTGTCGGCGAGCGTGTAGCGTGCGGCCGAGTCTCGCCGCGCTCAAAGAAAACAATGGAAACCGCTGTAACCGGAACGAGGATCAGCGGGACCGCGCTATTAAACGCGCGCCCGGTTCCATCGCGACCTGGCCCGCTGTTCCAGCAGCCGGAACACACGCTGCGACGCTTCGAGAACCCGCGCATTCGCGTCTAGGAGCGATCTATGGCTTGCTGCTCGCTCCGCAGACGCTGCAATCAGAAGCTGACCCACTCGCCACCATGTGCGATCATTTATTTTTCTGCACTTCCTGCGATGCTAGATTTACTGTGAGCGAAAATGGTACTTGAGTGTTGGCATTCGCGAGACAAGCGGGACTGGATCATTTGTTTAGTGATATCACTGTTCGTCGAGTGACTGGTTCCTGATTTTTTATTTTGTAATCGTAGAAATTGTGAAGATATTTTCGGAGAGAACGATTGAATGAATTGCTTGATCTTGCTGTTTTACGAAGCACGACTTAGTGGACGCTATAAACACTCGGTTGATTTAGTATTAATCCTGGAGTACATGTAATTATACACCTAATACACCTAATTATAATAATTATACACCTATTTATTTTTGGTTTGTTAAAGCTTGTAGTTATATCGATCAATTTTGTAAGCATTTCATCGTTCACATTGTGCGCAGTTGCTCCCGGCAAGTTCTTTTGTAATTATTCTAAAATGTGTGAAATTTACGAATATACTTCACAAAAATTTTAGTTGAAAAACCTACTTGTTCCTATATTATTTCTCACTAAGTGGTTAAGGTGCATTGAGTGAAGCAGTCGGGTTTGATATTGTTCCATGAAAGTCAGTCAATAGAGAAGATTTCCATCTACTGTAATTCTTATTTTGAAACAGATACATTTGTTGCTGATTGCCACCTATCTAGAGACAGTAGTACAGTGAAACCTATTTTTGTGCAGTTTTTTTTATGCGATTGTTTTGTGCGATTTTTTATGCGATATATGAACACAATCAAACCTGTTTTGATACGGTAGATAGCGACCGCAGAAAAAAATCCGCTTAAAAAGATCGCACAAAATATCTAAATTTCAACTTGATTTCATCAGTCAATCGCATATCACAGCATTCAAAAGACAAAATGTATCGAAAAATAGAAAATCACATAATTTCGTACTAGAAACAATCGTGCGACAATCTGGTCTACTAACTAATCCTAAAGGAAAAATCCTCCACTTCCCCAAAAACATTTCCCCCTTTCGATCGCACAATCCAAAATACCTTTCTCAATTATTCTACTAACTTAAACGTCTCTACGAGCGTTTAACAATTTTTTCTGCCACTGAAATTATCGCCTACTTCAAGCTCGATTTCTCCACATCGCAACAACTCCTGAAAGCTCCGACCACGAATTTTTGTTCACTGTTGCACAGAAGTGTTAACGTCGTATGCGCGTCGCGCGAAACAGCGGGAAACAGCGTGGTATCGGTTAATTATCGATGTTAGATGTTTTGCGACGCGCGGCTGCAGGGATTAGTCCGTGAAAGGGAGCCGGGTGAGCTAATTATGCGCGGTTAAGGGCTGAAAATAGCTCGGTTTCAAGGAAGTTACGGCCGAGCGGTTGCGAACGATAATTCGGTTACATTGCGCTCGGCTGTGAGTGCGATCAAAGTGCCGGAATACGCGGTACCACGGGCACATTGTAAGTGGACGGAACGTCAAGTAGACGACATACGCGTGACAAGGCCAGAATGGCCAGTTGAACGGTGTCCCGACTTCAACGGGGCAGCCATATAGCGAAACACTTGGTTCTCAGATAATGGAATGGATCGGCCGGATTCAAAGAGAATTAATTCCCACGTGCCGCCACATCCGTCCACGAAATGTCTGGTTCGCGTTCAGATGGATCGCGAAAGGCTTTCCCTAAAAAGTTACGTATTTTAGAATAAATATTTGGCGTCGGTTCGATAGAAAATGGAAAATATTCTCTCTTTATGCTCGCATTGCGGGCAAACGCATTTTGTTTACTTGTAAGCGTTCGGTTCCATTTGTTCGTCGATCGATTGCTCTCATCGTAATCATTCTTTCGCGCGCGTATTCATTCTCTTGCGAAATTCACACCTACGCGTACTTCAATTCCCGTATTTTTTGGCGACGTATTATACAAGCTTGCGTAGAATTGAAGCAGATTGTATCGTCGATCGAGTGTCGAATATTCGGTAGTAATGAAAATAATTACCTCGGTTGACCCAAAAACAGTTTATTAGGTTGGGGAATAAGTTCGTAGCGTTTTTATATTTTCTTTTATTTTGCAACGAGATATTTTGCTGTTTGACAAGGTGTATAATATTCATTCGACAGAGCTCTTCCTGCTCTACAAAACTGTGCTAATCGTCTTTTTGAGTAATTTAATTTCTTATTACTTTTGAGGCTTAGAAATGGAATATCCAGGAGGTAAAAAGCAACATTTTCAACACCTTCTCTTCTTCGCTTTTCATCGAAGCCAATAAGCTGCCGAAGCAGCCCGGGACGTTTGCAACGTATACGGAGAAGATGTCATAGGCTAGTCTACAGCACGGAAATGGTTTGCGAAATTCAAAAATGGCAATTTTGACGCCGACGACACGCCCCGCAGCGGAAGACCTTCCGAATTCGACGAAGAGCGTCTCGAAGCACTTTTGAAGGAGGACGGTCACCAAACAAGTTGTGAATTGGCCGAAAGAATGAACTGCGATCATAAAACGATTCTCAATCGTCTTCGTTCAATGGGATTTGCAGAAAAATTGGGAGTCTGGGTGCCTCACGAGCTTAACGAAAACAACAAAGAAAGTCGCCTTCAAATAAAAACGCTACGAACTTATTCCCCAACCCAATATTTACGAAAATCGATGGATGATTCGATTCCACTCGAAAACACATATGCGAAGACTAAATAAATACATATTAAATCAAGGTATAATGGCCGCTACGGGATACAGATGTACATACCCTATTACTTCAACGAAAGCCGAAGCAACGAAACGTAATCGTATTAATTCGAGACTCGATCCGATACGAGGTGGGCAAATTAGCTTCCTGGTTGGTTTTTACTGGTCGAAATGGAGATGTTCGGCCGCGGGTGATCGTGAATCGTGGAACGGTAACTGCGGGGGGTGGTTGAAACTTTAATAAATTGGTTCGGCCGTCCGGTCGACGAGCTTTTACCTTTACGATGTGTACCGTTTTGGCCGGTAATCAGCTCAAACTGGCCGATAAGAGGATGAAATTCATCCTCTTACAGCGTTTACCCGGCGACTATTAGGACACTGAAAGCACGCCCGCGTCGAATAAGAGGATTTACGTCGGCAGTAACGACTATGTAATTCAATAAGGTGTACGCCGATCGATCATCGAGCTAAATACAGATACGTATCTGCTAATCACGGCAGGCGCATAGTTTCCGGAAGTCAAACGATGCTAAGCAGGGATCTGTGAATTTTCAATCTGAGAAGCTCGATACCTGCGCGCGCGTACCTCGCGAATACAATCGTTCGCAGTATATTATTATTCAATGTATATTATTATCCACGGGATATCACGAAATTATTGTTAGTGTTATTGCATTATCGACCCGTTGATTGGCGAGCTATTTTCATATTGTACGACAGACGTAATTATACGGTAATGTGTCGCGCAAAATTATTCGATCGCACTGTATCGGGTTCCGCTTATTTATCTTGCCGAGATTCGTCAATCTATGTTACAACGTTATTAACGGGGAAAGGTTTGCTGGTTATGCAGATTGTTTGGCTTTGTCGCGCCGCTTAATTACGGTGTTGCCGGACGCCGGTGGTCGTCAATAAAATATGCTATTCACGGAATCACGGAACTCGCAATTGCATAAGACCGAGACAAGACATTTCCGCGAAGTTTAATGAAGTTTCTATTTTATTTGGAAGTTGGCCGGAATCCGTGGACAAATCTCCGTTCGATATCAGCTCGCGGAAGTTGGCTCGTAGGCGTCTCTATTTGCATAAATATTCGATTTGTCGGGAAATGCACTCGCGACGCGGCTTTGTTAGCGGATTTTCCTGCGGAATCGCTCGATCGTTCGGCGTTCCTCGCTCGGCGAAATGTTCGCGCGTAACGAGCGCCATGCACACCGAGAGGCCGTATGTAATATTGTTCATTTAATAAATTGCACGAGCCACGGCGTCGCAGGAACTCGAACGCCGAATATTATTTCGCGTCGTGCTTAATTTGTACAGTAGCAGCTGCGCGGAAACTCTCAATCCCGATGCGTCCGTGTTTGCGAAAACGCCGGTGAATCGGAATTGAAGAGAACCAATTTGTACAGCGACTATCTCGAAAACATAAATTCAGAATTTTCTTCCAAATGGAAAATATACGATTCTTTAAGCGCTCTCACCGAGTGTCTCAATTAACTGTTTATGTTCTTTAAGGTGTGCGACCGATACGATGAGCTTGATCAAGCTCTGGAGAGAAAGTTCGAGCTGATAGGGTGAAGCAAAGCGCGGAGATGACTCTGTCCACCACTCCAGATTGATCGTCATTATCGTTTCAATTGATAATATATTCTTTTGAAAGTGTGTAGAGAATAATTACAGTAAATAACACCACCTTTTATAATAATAAATGTTTAATGAACAAACTATAACTAACAAATGCCTGTTCATTCGTCTGTCCGAGTCTCTCGTATCTCATGTTACATTCCCTCTATGTATTCATATTTTTATATTCATTCGTTGACAATTTAAACCAAGTTTAACATAAGTCAATCTGACACAATGTTAATGATATATTCTTTCATGTTCTTGTTTCGGCAAAGGAATTGATGAAAATCTGAATTCGTCTAGTATGATGTCTTTATTGTTTTATTGCTTCAACTTGTGTTACTCTAATCCCAGCATATTTTAAACCACAATAAAATCGTGATAGGAAATGGTATAGATCAACTTTCGAAAGATCACTTTAGAGAGGAGACTTCCTTTTATAAGGTGACGTTAGAAATGCAGAATATAAACTTCAGTTTTTCTTCCAAACACAGTCAATTCTTCCCAATTTTCCTTCATCTCGTAAACGAAAATTTGTCGATTGTCAACCATTATAAAAACGAGGTGCAAAATTCGAATAATCGTATCTCCTCTTCTCAAATTGTTTTGTTCACAAGCTGAAGGAAAATTAGGGAGAAATCACTGTAGATCGCAACTGTAGATCTCTCGCTGTTTCTTTCTCGCTCCTTCCACTATTTATTCACAGCCACGCCCAAGAATATGTCGAAACAAAATTTCGTTTTCTTTAAAGAGTTTAGTCTTTCTTTCTTGCATTTATGCATCGAATTATTAAGGTCCTTGTACCAATTTGTTTTCCTCTGCACATTGGTCGTCATAGCGGTTCCGTACCAATTATACGCAGCCTAGCTTCATAATTATCGCAGCAACCAAACAGAAATTTAGTAGCAGGATCCGCCAAATTTGGGTAATTTCACTCACGAATTCGTTCGGGTCCTCCTACCAACTTCGTCGTTCCCGCCGCTCAACATATTTCGCTCCTCTTACATTTTAAATGCAAATCAACCGGAAATCTAATCGTTCTGGCGGTGGTCCGGTAACAGTCGGAAAAATTAACTAACTTTATGTAAATCTGATCTTTCCAGCGAACTGTTCTAAATATAGCGGCGTACGGTAAATTCTCCCTAATTAATGATCAGATTGAGCATAAAAATGGACAATTTAGGAGTAATCGTATCTCCTCCTCTCAAATTCTCCATTTTTGTGTACAATCTGAGCGTAAATTGGGGAGAATTTTCTGTACATCCATCCGGGAGACGCGTGGGAATTTATCTTAACACTAAACCTACCAAGCAGTAATACTAACTGGCAATGTACTGCTTCACAACAGTGAGAACACCGAATTTATTTGGAATTTGTAAAGCTTTCATTAGAAAACTTGCTCCAATAATATAACTGATCCAAGCGTTTTCCACGAAAGAGTCTCGGAACTTTGCAGAATTGCAAAATAAGAAAGCGGTCACTTTGGTAGGTTTACTGTTCCATTCAAATTTCCGAGATTCCAAAAATGATAGAGCGGGAATTCGACCAATGGGGGGCCGGGTTTCAACGTAATCGTGTAGCGTTTGAACGCGAACGGCGTGTCGGAAGTCCGCGAACTTGTGCATTAAACGGCATCCTCGAACGTCGACGTAGCGTCGTTGTTCCCGGTTGAAAGGTCCCGAAGTACAATATATGCGGGAAACGCAAAGGACTGGAAATATTTAAAGAGCGAGGTAGCTTAAAGACGGCACAAAGAAGAAGAAAGATGACTGGCGACAAAGGGGGCGTGGTAAGGGGGCGGCAACGGGGACGGGAAACGGTAGGAGAAGAGCTCGCGGAGGATCGACCGAAGGCGAGCAGCGCATTTCAATTTCAACGTTTAATCTTGCCGGGGTTGAAACACTCAATATCCTTGCCCCGGCCTTATCCTTCGGCAAACAGACCGAGATCCGTTAACGTAACACCGAGTATTCAGATTTGTTTCGCGTCTGCCTCGGAAAATATTAGAATTTGAACGGGCGTGTCTCGGCTGAAGTGGCTCCCGGAGCTTCATAAATATCCGACGGCTGTTTGAACTGTTCCACGAACGATTAACGTCCGCGAAAAAATCGGCAAACAGTCGAGATACCTTTCCCGCGGATCATCGACTCTTCCGTTACTGCGGCTTCAAAAGCCAGAAGAAAAATTGCCAGAAAATTGTCCTATCTTCTGTTAATCTGCAAGTTCGGTGTAACCAACGGCATATAATATTTCTTGTGATGAAGCAAAGTACGGTGGCAGGATGCAGGACGGTCATTTCTTTCGAATATTATGTTGCGAACAACAAGGCGGAAGTCGTAAATGTCAACCGACTGAAGAAGCAAATAATTCAGCTCGAAGATGACGGGAAATTCGTCGTCTATACAAATACAGGACGGAAGCGCTATCTGTACAAAAATACTCGGGAAAATCATGGAGAGACACGCATCGAAGGTATCTGCACGGTGCTTCGAATTCCGATAGGTTCCAACAGCTCTCGACAGAAGCTGTTCATTTTTTAAATTCCGTTCCACATGGACACATTTCTGCCCATCGGCAACGCGATCGATGTATAGACACAGATCTTCAAATACAACTGTGCTTTCTCTCAAACGGTTGTGCTTTGCGTTTCAACAGCGAACAACAAATTCGCCGAGCATACGAAGCAACTTTCGATAAAGATTACACAGTCGATCCTCCTTAAATACGGTAAATTCGTTCTATGCTGTATCGAAACCGCGCGCGCGCGTATTAAAAGAAATCTATAATTAATACAAATCAGAGAAATCCTTTTCGTGTTATGCCGAAACTATGTTTTCGGAGTGTTATATTGAAATCGTGTAATAAAAAAAGAAAACGATATGAATCAAGGAAACGCGTTTCGTGTTATATCGAAACCGTGAGCTTTGTCATATACAGGGTGTTCCATAATAATGTTAACACCCGGAAAAGGCTGATTCCTCAGGTTATTTGAAGTAACTTTTTCCTTATGGAAAATGCAATCCGCAGCTTTGTTTACGAGTTATTAACGAAAAACAGTGACCAATGAGAGGCGAGTTCAGCTGGCGCGAGACGGCCGAGCCAATGAGCGGAACTAGGCTTCGACATCGCTCGCATCTGATTGGTCACTGTTTTTTGTCAATAGCATTTTCGCTAAGGAAAAAGTTACTTTAAATGACTTCAGGAATCACTCCTTCCCGAGTGTTAATATAATTATGGGACACTCTGTATAGAAAATTCTCTCCAATCGTTCCTCAGCTTGTAAACAGAAATTAACAATTTGAGAAAAGAACATACGACATATTCGAGCCTCGCAGCTCGTATAATCGTGTCTCTTCTTCCTAAATTGCCCATTTCTGTTTACATGCTGAGGGACAATTGGAGAGAATTTACTGTACTCAGAGAAATTTCAAAACGATAGAAGTACAACAAATTCCTTGAAAATATTTTTAATGATTTCATACGACAAAAAGAAGTATTGAACATTTTTGTGAACTTAAAATATACAAATTATATGCCAGGAAAAACCGTGATGCGATGGAATCATTTCTGTTATTAACCCCTTAACTTGTACGCTCGAGTTAATTCGAGCGCGCTAAACAGGCCAAACTGTGCACACTCGAGATAATTCGAGCGGCGTAATTGCTGCTACAATTTTGCACACTCGAATATAATCGAGAATTGAAAATAACAATGTGAAAGCAAAGAAAAAAAATCGTTTTATCGATATTTATCATTTACATGGGATTGTAAGCTATAACACTTATTTATTCAAGAATAAAATATAGCCTTTTTCCATGGAACAAAAGCACAGTATATCAAAACTCTCCACCAAAAGAAAAGTTGAATCAGGGGCGGTAAATTGATTTTTTTTGGCCGGCTTTTTAAAAAAAATAAACTTGCGTTAAGGGGTTAAATTCTTTTTTCTGGATTCAATCGTCTGAAAACGCCTTCCCCTAAGTACTGTTATGGGTTTATGGAATAGGGAAAAGTCACCGGCATGACCATATTTGATTGACAACTGGACTGCGGATTTGTATGCAAAATAAAAATTGTCTAAGTTGATTATAAGAATCACAAGGGAGATGATAATGTCTCTCCTCTTTTAATTTTAGCAAGTAAATAATTTTAGCGTAAAATCTACCAGTCTATTGATAACATTTGTCGAGATTTTGGCTGAAAACTTGGATAGCAAGATCGACGGATGCAACGGAGCATTATCGTGGTGGAAAATCCAATTATTGTCCATGCACAAAAAAACTGTGCGTTAAGGGGTTAATAGGAGTTGTGCCAGAAAAAATCGTGTTATAAGAATATCGCGTACGAAAAGGCTGTCGCAGTTTTTGCATCGTGTTATACCTAACCTGAGTTTCCGAAGTATGTACCTTGTTTTAGGAGTGCAATTGTACAACTTGAAGATAAAAATTGTAAACCGTTGAAATTCTTGATAATGCGAGTTCTGCTCAACAACGCACGTTGGTGCTCGATCAAGCTATCAGTTCTACACTGTTTAATCCCTCCCCGAGTTGTACGAACGCTTCTACGTTCGAAGTACAAAACCTACGAGGAAATTTCGCTGCGAGTTCCCGTTGCGCCGGCTCTAATGCGAAACAGCGGTGCGCTGCCGGCACTAATGTATCCAATTCGGCTGCTAGTCAAGCGGACTTCTTACCTGAAATAGTCAGGTTCGTTGCAGTGACGCGGTTCGCGCCGGGACGAACAGTAGAACTTAGGGTAGTTCGCTGCAGTCCTGGCTTGTAGACGTTCGAAGTTCGGCGATTAGCGCGATGGGACGAGCCGAGGTCCTAAGTACACGGTGCTGTATGAGTAAATTGCAGTCTCGTGACTCCGTTCGACCCCGCCTTCCCGTCGACGAAACATCCATTTGTTGTTTCGGTCTGCTGGGAAATAAGTAATGCGCCCGCTTGCAGTGTGGCCACCGAAACCCAGTAGTATCAGTCGTCATTGGTCGGGCGGGGGCAATTTTGCGGCCAGCCGACGTCGCTTTTTCACCGGAATATTCCGCAAACAAATAGAAACGATCGAACCGTGTCGAAGCGCGAAGATCGCACTTTGAACTGACGGTGAATTTTTTTCAAAAATCAACGGAGACGTCCAAACTTTGTCGCAGAGAAAAATACCACTTTTTTTTCAGCAGGCTGAAAAATGTTTAAAAAAATATCGGAGCTTGTGGAAATTCTGCGAAGTGCCGGAAAATGTGTATTCGCGTGAGCGCAAAGCTTCCCACGTTTTCTAGAAAGGTGACAAATATTTTTCGACTAAGTTACCAACGATTTAAAAATAAAATGGTTCCTCGAAACATCGATACGTGTACGTAAACATAGTTTTTGGTGTCACGAGGGCTGGATTGTCTCGTTGGAGCAATAATTGGGCAAACGATTCTAGACTAGATCTCTAAAAGTACGTATCTACTGATTTATTACGAATTTTGTCAAGCGAATCTCCATTCCGGAGATAAGAACTAGACGAATAAAATTATATTTCGTGGAGCGAAATCGTACGAAGTTTCATTAAAGTTCGGACGAAGAAAGAATTGTAAATCTCTAACAGAATTTTACACGATCACGATTCACCATCCGCGAAACTAGATTTATCCAAGAATTTGAATTGCAAAATTGTAACAATTCGACGCGGTACGTAAAATCAATAGTCTTCTAAGGTAAACGATTTCCTATTCGGCTCGTACACGGTGTCGAAAAAATTCACCGAAAAAAATTCTTCTAAAACAAACCGAATGTTTTATTGGAGCGAAGCGCGAGAAAGATTTTGCCGAAAATTGAGCCGTTTATTTTGAAAGTGGCATAAGTCACTTTACCGTAATGGAAAGTGGTGATTTTTTAATGTTTATACGAAATTATTTATACCGAGAAAAATATCAGTATCCTGAGATAACAAATCCAAGTAAATCTTCTCGAAAGTTAGCATCCATATTTTTAAACGTGTTAAAAAACGCAAACCCTTAAATATATCGACTTAAAAACAAAGTGACTTATGCCACTTTCAAAATAAACGGCTCAATTGTCGGTCAATCGAAAGGTCTTGTACCTGAATATTCGAAAAGAAAAAGAAACAAAACAAAAGAACACGATCATAGAGAAAAGTTAGTTTACAGAAAACGCTTGCGAAATGTTTGCCAGTAGCGGGGAAACTCGGTCGATTCGAATAGAATCGTCGGGAAACGTAGTTCGCCGTCCATTCTTGTCGGGCTCGGCGTCCTTTCACGCTCGGAGGGCAAAATGGCGGCGTCCGTGTAACCTTCGCCTTTCATAAACATCATTCTCCCTCCGAAGTTATGTAAATTGTATTGACCTGTGACACGGGGAACCGGGCTTCTGAATACGCCCGGCGAACTTCTTGAAGGACTTAGGAAGTTCCCGGCTGACACTGGCACAGCGTATTCACGTCGGTAGTCGACGCCGACGACGACGACGACGACGATGAAGGCAACGACAACGACGACGGTGGTGACGGTGGGGGGGGCTCAATATATTGGAAGATACGCAAAAGAGCTCTCCCGATCGATCGTCGGAACGTAAATTACGGACATTCAGAGGCGAGTATCTTCGCGCCGGCGATTCCGTTCTCGGTTATTTCCCCATTCAACGCTGTAAACCGGCGCTCTTTTTATCATGGAAACGTAAAACGTGCTTCGGATGGCGCATTGCAGGAGAGTCCCCTTCATCGTCTTCCAAGAAGTATAACACTCCCCGGGTGCCTTTGTTGAGCAGCTTTTTAACGCGCCCTCCGATCTTTATCTTCGATACGCGATCCCCACTTGCAATCGGCTGCTGGATTCAAACGTTATTACGACAGACGGTACGGTTCATTAAACGGTTCGTTAAAGTTTCATGTTGCCGATTTACAAACGCAATTAAAACACTGGTCCGTGGTAAAATTCGCGCGGCGGTATAAACGCAATTAAAACGTCGGTACATTGTTCGAAAATTCCAGAAAATTTTGGCGAAATTAGTTTCAGGTTTGAATCGAGTTAAGGTGATCGAAATTCGAACATTATTAATTTGTTTAACTCGTTTAACCGACTAGGTGGAGCTTCGGTTAAGAGCCTCGTCGCGAGTCATTAACGTTTTCTCTCTCTACTATATAATAACCGTGAATAATGAATTCCACTCCATAACGAACTGCATCGAACCGATACGAAACGAATACGAAGGTAATAAAACTCGATTCTCTCGCGAGAGACGAACCTTGCCCTAATTCCGAGCGTAAAACATCGTCGAAGCTTCGAGGCACGATACGGTGGTATCTTCGAGGGGGACACTTGCGCCGAATTTCCGGACAAAAGCCGTGCACCGAGACGCGTTGTAAATTCAAAGGATTCGGGGGTTTGGGGGATCCTCCCTAGAATGAAATGCACTCTTCTATTTCGGTGTGCAGAGAAATTATAGCGTCTGGGAGGCGAGGTAACTCGGCCATCGCGTTTCTGTCGCGAATCGTTACATCGAAAGAAATACAGAGTTGAACGGAGAGTAAAAGGAGGGTTCTGCGGGAGGGTGAGAAGAGGGAGAGTGGGTCCTCGAAAGACGTTCCGCAGCGAGAGAGCCTCCCCGGTCCTCCTTCCTCGGCGATTAAAGTCAATTTGGCCCGTTCCCGTGCCTCATTCTCGCGAATGCTCCTCGGCAAAACGGGCGCGCTGGCTGCTTGCTACCGAGTGGCTGCAACAAAAACGACCTCTCTCCGCGAGAAAGGATGCAGCTCCTATCCCGCTGGATATCTCTCCAGTCTTTCTTTCAGATCGAGGGTACCGAGGATGGAAATGTCGCAGCGCCGTTGTTAGGCTCCGCGAGCGGCAGGCTCCGGCTCTGGCCTTCGCCGGCCCCGAACATGAGTAATTACGTAAGACCGGTGGAATTCTACCCCTCGTTACCCGGACACATTTAGCCGTCGTTCTTTTTTTCGTCAGACAATGTCGCGCTCGCGAGGACTCGCTAGCGTACCAGCGACGAGATCCTTTCCTCTCGCGTTTCCTTGACATTCTTCCGCGACGTTTAGGGAAACTGGGTCATTTTTCGGATTCAGCCACGCCGGAACCCGATGACTTCGAACGAAAAAACTTCTTGTTACGTGTTCCGGCGTCTCTTGATATTCCGGGTGATTCTTTGCGGGCTGCCGGGCTCGACGGTGTTTATGGTAGAACGCGTTGACCGACTTATCGATAAAAATTGTATTTTTAGGATTTTGCCGCGTCGCAGGGTGGTAACGTGAAACGAAAAGACTCTTTGCTATACGTGTTTCGACGTGTTTCAGTATGCCGGTCGGAGGTTCCGGGGCTGCCGGATTTCATGTTGTTTATGATAAGAAGCAATCGCGAGCACTTGTCACATAACCAATGATGAGATTCCTTCGTCTTGCGTTTCTTTTGACATTTTTCTGCAACGTTCCGGGAAACTGGGTCGTTTTTAGGATTTTGTCGCGCCGGAACCTGATGACTTGGGACGAAACAACTTTTTGCTACGTATTCCGGCATCTTTTAGTGTACTGGGCGAATTTTTCGGGGTTGCTGTTGGGTTTTACGGTGTTCGCGGTGGAGGCGCTTGCGAGGACTCGCCTTGTAACTATGATGAGATCCTCCCCTCTTGTGTTTCCTTGACATTTTTCTGCGACATTTAGGTAAAGTGAGTAATTTTTAGGACTTCGTCACGTCGGAACCTGATGACTTGGAACGAAAAAACTGTTTGCTATGTATTCCGGCATCTTTTCATGTTCCGAGCAAATTTTGGGGGATTGCTCGGTTTCGCGACGCTTATAGTAGAAAGCATAGAACGATCTATTGATAAAAATACGGAAAATGATTGTTGGAGCGTGTGAGCTTTTGCGTGTACTCCAAATATGCTTTTTTATCATATTAATTATTAACCCTAGAAAGATAACCATATGACAACGTACGTAAAAGATAACCATACGCTTCAGAGGCGCATGCTTTTCTAAGGCGTCAATTTTATACTAACAATGGATATTTATTTAAGTTAATCTAGTCATTTTAAAGTAAGTAAAGGCATTATTGTAAAAATAAAATGCATTTATATTATATTTTTTTATATTTTAAGTAATTTTAAACTTAAATCACTAGACCTCTATGAAAAATTAACAAAAATCAACAGTCTTCGCAGGCGCCTCTGCGACGTAGGTTATCTTTCTCGGGTTAAGGAAAGAGTTTTGAAGATGATTTATATTTACGTAGCCGTATTCTTTCTGTACCTTATGAGTAAACTTCTGATTTTATGCATTTATGACGAAAATGAGTAGAAGAAACACAGAACTGTAGGATGATTCAAGGAATCTGGGAATGTCAATGATATTGATATTAATTAATATTTATTAATATTATTCTCAAGTTATCAAGATCGTTCGAGAAAGATGGAAACTTCTAACCGATTACTGCTTCTTACAATTGATTAGGTTGGAATCATAGTGGCATAAGTCATATTTTCCGCATTGTGAGAAACAAGAACTGTTATTGTTTACTGACCAAAAACAAGTGGAATAAATTATAAAGCTACTGTAAATTAACTTAATTCTAAATAATCTTAGCAATAAAATTTATTCCACTTGTTTCTTCAAGATTTTGGCACGTGTAGATCAAATAACAATTTTCGTAAATGTGACTCACGTCACTATGATTCTAACCTACTCGCCTGATGCAAGATAATTTCTATTTTTCATAAAGATCCGCAGTTCACTTATGAGTGGCGTCCAAGACGATTTTGCGGTTTCATAGTTTGCCGAAAGTATCGAAACAAATTCTCGATTTGCAACGGACTTTGCAGGATGATAATATTCTGAAAAAATCGTGCACAAAATATGTGCTCGATTTGTTTGTGCGAAAACTTTTTGCGTTTAGCCGGCAGATTTTATGGCTGTTGTATCACTTTACAAAACTGCAAATAATATAAAATATCAGAATGAAAAAGTTCCGACTATTAAGTTCTTTTTATTAAGTTTTTTTTTACTACTTTTAGTTTCCCGGAATTTCACGAGCAGTTACAAAAATGATTATTTTTAGTCTTTCGGACGGTAATGCATTAATACGGTTTACGGTTGTTGAGTGGCAAAGTAGCGTTGAAATTCTGGTCTCGCATCAGAAACAAGTTGGTTGCGGAAACAAGAAGAAGCCGTAAACGATGCGAAATATTCGGCTACAAGCATTCGGTTATTTGGTATTCTACTCGCCGGCGGGAGAGCCGCGAAGCAGCTTTTGTTTCGAAACTCTGCTGATTTACTGGCGGTGTTCACGGTTGCGCCTTCTCCCTGTCAAAAATTCATGATGTTTGCCGATGAATTCTTCACGAGGAACGACGCTTCTCCGCACAAATAGTCGAAAGGGAATGAAACTGCCGGCCAGGAGAATTCTGGGAAACTTTCGAAACTGCTGCTGTACCCTTCGACGATCCGATTGACTTCATATCTTTATGCGTTTGCAGCTTGAAAAAATCGCTAAAACAATCCAAGCATTGTTATTAGAAATTTTCATTTTTCCGGGGATCAATTTCAGTTTTTATAAACACTATAAAAATGTATTCGTGGACAATAGTTATCGAGCCTAGAGACGATCCAAGAAACGACAAAATAAAATTTCATATCTCAATGACCGAAACGAACGCGCGCGCACCGAAGTTAACCCGCAAATATCCCCCTTGCGGGGAAGATTTCTACCCCATTTGTGTGTGTGTGAAGACTGCAAATATCTGTGCAGGTTTTATATTCAGAAATAATTGTTTTAGGAAAAACCAACAACTGATATATCTTCGAAAAAACACGATAAAATATAATATAATACTTATTATATACCTAATAAACAAAATATATAATTAGGTATATATAATAAACATTATATTATATTTAAATAAACAAAATATATATAATTAGGTTTATATAATAAACATTATATTATATACCTAATTATATATTTTGTTTATTCAAATATAATATAATGTTTATTATATATACCTAATTATATATTTTGTTTATTTAAATACAATATAATATTTATTATATACCTAATCATATATTTTGTTTATTTAAATATAATATAATATTTATTATATACCTAAATATATATTTTGTTTATTCACCCGAATGACAAAATCGGAGCCACGAATACAAATATTACATGTGAAGTAGAAATCTACCCTGCGAAGGTCCTCGAGAGTAAAATAAAAATAATTTATAACGAACTACTAGTACTTTAATATTATTATAATTAAGGATTTTATGGATTTATGATAAAAATGAGCAGTCGCGATTTAAATGAATTACTTTCGAGCTACTGAAATCATTTAAAAGATAGACAATTTCCCAAGTGACTGCGGTTCTTGCAACAAATGCGTGCGATTTTAATGTTGCATAAAAACCCACGAGTCTGATTACGAGGCTAGTGGAAAATGTCTTACAAGGAAATGAAACTATCCAAGAAAGCGTTCACTCGTTACGCCGAATGCACAAATGTCCAGTTCCAATTACACCAAACCCGGTGTCCCATTTTCCCCGATAATTCCGCGACCCCTCCCTCCACTTATTTCCCAGTTGCTGCAAACAAAGCTCGATGGAATCTCCGAGATATTTCCGTCGGTCTCTGCTCGCGGGCTCGTAGCTACCGACAATGAGAGCGTTTTCTCGATGGTTAGGGGGATAGCGAGCTGAGTGAGACTCGGTGTTCTCGTAAGAAGCGTTCGTCATCGAGCGTCAATAGGGAGCGAATAGGGGAGTCACGAGTCAAGGAACAACTGTTACAGGGAAATGACGGCTCCCCTATCCGGGAGAAAGAGGAGTTTCATGCGTGAACGCACGAGGACGTCAGCGAGAGGCTAATCTTCCCGCTTCGACCCTCCGAGTGCACTGCAGAACGCGATTTCGCTTGCGTCTGCAAGAAATGCGGGTTCGATTGCTTGCACTATGATCCCTCGCCTGCCATATGGCTGTTTCATCGTTGTCCCGACAGAGGACAGTAATTTCTCCCAGAAATGTTCGGAGGTCGAAATTGAAACCGGCAGATCTGAGAATATTAGGCCGCGATTCTTCGAGCCTCGCGGTTCGTTTTTGTAGAAATTGGAGCTACCGGTGAAAAATGACAGCGGGCAACATGCCGGTGTACATTAATATGTATACATAATAATGCTAGAATAAAAATGTTGACTTAACTTTTTTATTTCTAATTTTTTGCCACGATTCGAAGGCAATTCGAAGGCCACATGCCTCGATTCGAATATACAGGGTGTCCCAAAAATGTCTCGCAATCCGGAAATGGCGGGTTCCTCGGATCATTTGAAGCAACTTCTTCCTTTACAAAAATTTTCTCCGAGGCACTGTTAATGAGTTATTAACGAAAAACAGTGACCAATGAGAGGCGAGCTCAGCTGGCGCGAGCCGGCCGAGCCAACAGCGCCAGCGGTAGAGCGGTCGAATCCCAGCTCAGCTGGCGCGAGGCGGCCGAGCCAACGGCGCCAGCGGTCGAGGCGGTCGAATCCTAGCTCAGCTGGCGCGAGGCGACCGAGCCAATGAGCGGAACTGGGATTCGTGCGCTGGTTGGCTGGGCCGCCTCGCGCCAACCGTACTCGATTCTTATTGATCACTGTTTTTCGTTAATAACTCGGTAATGGTGCCTTGGAGAAAATTTTTGTAAAGGAAGAAGTTGCTTCAAATGACCTGAGGAACCCGCCACTTTCGGATTGCGAGACATTTTTAAGACACCCCGTATTTTATATCTTCCCATTTGAATCTTCGGAATAAACACTGAAATTTGCAGTAGTGGTAAAGAAAATTTCGTCTGCATTTGTGCAAGGTTATTAATCAAACTTGCCAAACCGGTCACTATAACCAGTTTCATATATTCTATTTCAAAGTGGTTGATATTATAAAGACTTATTCGTACGAAACGATGGAATCAATATCTTAATGCAAGTATTTAATTTATTTTGAATATCTAAGGACTGCTGACATGTTTACTATGTCATGTGCCATGCTACTTGTCTCGCAATTTAATACTAAAGCTGAGGGACCTTTCGCCATGTTTACAATAATGTATATAGTAAATCCTTCCCAATTTTCCAGCAGCTTGTAAACAAAAGTGGACAATTAGGGAAGAAGAGATACGATTATTCGAGTTGTTGACAATCGGCTACTATAAAAACGAGCCGCGAGGCCCGAATAATCTCCTCTTCCCAAATTGTCCATTATCAAGCTGACGGACAATTGGAGAGAATTTACTGCATACATTATCCCTAAAAATGCAAAAGGTCTCTTAGCTTTAGTATCAAATTGTGAGACAAGTAGCTGGCAGTCAACATGTCAGCAGTCCTTAGATATTAAAAATAAATTTCAGTATAGCAAACCCTTTCATAAACCAACACATTTATCCCGAAACATAAAAATGGTAAATTAGTTACTGCTAGTTTCGGTATGAGGGAGTATTTAAAACCAGTGGTGTACAAATGCTTTATCAAATTATAGTGTCCCCGAGCAGCCATCAAGTCGTCCAGCAGACCGTGCGACACCCGTCCGGCAATTATTTAAGAAAGCAGCGGCCATGATCCTGCCGCGGACCGTTTCAGAGCCGACATGCTCAATTATACAGGTCCCCGCGACGATGCCATCCGCTCGGCCCCCTCGAAATTACCATTTAAAGTCCCGTGTACGAGCTTCCGGGGGGAGGAGGCAGCGGAGGGGCTAGGCAACGTCAGCGGAACATCCGCAGAGACAAAAGGGATTACGCGTGTTCCCCGTGCCGGCCGGCATGGATATGTACGCCTTTTCTATGCGAGGCCCGCCTCTTTCGTTCACGCACACCGGGGACAAGCCTTTATGCGCGTTTGCAGAACGTCGAGAGCCGACGGGATCGGGCTTAACGCGGTCCCCGATGAATCCGTTGCTCCTTCCTCGGGGGCCAGAATGCGCTGCCCGACAGAGGAACAAGGGATACGTTTCCATCGATTTTTTGACCGTGCCCGGGACTTTTTGAAAAATAGAAAACTGTCCGGCACAGGGAAATACGAGATTTCGGTGAAGCGTTCTGGAATTTTAATTTTTCACGCTGAATCTACGCTATTCTTATTCTGAAATTTTTGAAGTCGACGGGCCGATTCTGTGGGAAATGGGGTAATTTGTTTCGTTCGGTCAAAATCTGGAAATATCTAAATACAGTTCTGACATTTTTGCGAGACAAGACACTTCTATGGAAGTCAACTTAACTTCTTTGTACGAGAATATAGAGGTTATATAAAATCTGAATAGTCTTGTTAATTTTATGCGACGAAATATACGGATGGTTTTAGTGCTTGTTAGGTTTACGATTGTTGGGTTATCATCAGGTGCCATCCTGAAATCGCACTCTGTTTCTTGAGACTGCAAAATGATACACTTGGATCTTTCCAATAATATCATTAAATATATACTATTATAGATATTAAAGTATGTAGGTGAAGGTTACGAAATCTAGTAATTCCAAAGAAGTTGAAGAAACATCGTAGTTGCAATTGTCTTGCAATACGACGACGATAATCAGTATGTACAAAATTTTCATGGGATCATTAGAAGGTTAATTATGTTATTTATCCGAACTGATCAGAGGAACATGTGGTTTCGAAAAATAGAACAGTTTTTTAGAAACAGTACTAGATTAATCTTGACTGGATTGTACAGAGTGTCTCAAAATTATTGTATTTCCGGGAACTGAGAGGTTCATGAGGTCATTCGAAGTAACTTTTTCCTCAGCGAAAATGCGATCCGCTGCTTCGTTTGCGAGTTATTAACGAAAAACAGTGACCAATGAGAGGCGAGATCAGCTGGCGCGTGGCGGCCGAGCCAATGAACGGAACTGGGCTTCGCGCGCTCGTTGGCTACGCCGCCTCGCGCTACCCGAGCTCGCCTCTCATTGGTCGGCGTTTTTCGTTAATAACTCGTTAACGATGCCTCGAGGAACATTTTTATAAAGGAAAAAGTTACTTCAAATGGTCTCAGGAACCCCGCATTTCCCGGAAACACCATAATTTTGGGACACACTGTATAATAAATAGTTTTGTATATACAGTAAATTTTTCTTGATTGACGCTCAGATTGTACACAAAAATGGAGAATTTGGGAAGAGGAGATACGATTATTGACGACTGTCAACAACTATAAAAACGAGGCGCGAGGCTCGAATAATCGTATCTTCTCTTCCCAAATTGTCCACTTTTGTTAATAAACTGAAGGGCAATTGGGGAGAATTTGCTGTACTCGAGAAACAGAAAGCAAATATTGCAAAATGTAAGTGTTTTATGCGATTCCGTACAAAATCGCTGAACTTCCACAAGTGCTCCAGAAAATACTAATGCAATTCCAAGCAATAATAACACGATGGCGGCATAGTTATAATATTGTGTCAAACAAGTGACGCGCAGCTGCCCAAGACTCCAAGATTAGAGTGTCTCGAGGCCATATTAGTGCACTCGAGGAGTAATAATCATTACAACCCCTCCGCCAGCTGCGTCGGGTCACATCATTACCGATAAACTCTGCTCTCAACACGTTCGTTAATTAATCTCTTCTTGGCAATATATTTTACCATCGAATTTATTGCTCGGACATTGGTCATTAAATTGTTAATTGATACAGTAAAGTATAACAATTATACGTTTAAGCAGCAAACGGATCTGTGAATCGGCGAGTTCTTTTCTTGCAAATTATGACAAACCGATATAAAATTAATTGTAACGTTTAATCAACTCGGTCATTCTTTCGATTAAAAGCGAATTAAACTCGGTTGCTGTCATCTGCGAGGTTCGTAATTTCAATTAATAATTGTTGAGAGACGTAAGTAAAATGGAAAGGACCGATAAGGCGAGAAACAACGTACAGTTTCGGAGTCGCTTCGCTTCTTTTCTTTTCCTTTTGGTTACTAGAACGGGCAATTATCCGTCGCGGTTCACCTTTGTCTCTACTACAACCATTTTCTTTTTTCTATTCCGGACAGTTCTGGACTACCGTCCCGGTTATGTGTACTCGAGGATTAGAGAACATTTTGAAATAAATGATTACAAGACAAATCTATTTGTATATCTAAAAATAATAATTTTCAATTAAAAAATTAATAACTATTTTAATTAAGAAATATCTTTTGGAGAAAGTCCTGCAGTTTTCGAGAACATGATTACCAAAGGTCGTTCCTTCATCATGACGTGATAATTAGACTGCGGATTTTACGCATTTATAACAAAAATGATTAGCTAAGATATTAAAAATGAAGATATATAAGAAATTTAATAATATTGTTCACTTTCAATTTACCAAAATTAGTAGGAGAAACAATTTACTTTTATATTTACTTTCTGCATTTTTACAACCGTCTTCGACAATTGTCATCTTTCATAAAGGTCCGCGGTCTAGTAATAATTGAAGAATATATTCTTGGCTTCATTCGCGCGCGCGTTACTTTCTTCGGTTGTTTACAAAGTCCGCGGAGTTTCCATTATAGGTTTCCCAAGTATCCTCGGCGGTCTCTGCAACCGGAAATATTGAAGCGTTCGTTCGTGACCGATGGTACTTCGTTGGAAGTGGATAAATAGAACCTGTAAATTGCCGTGCTCGCATCGGAGCACATTGTACTTTGTTTCTCCGGTGTCCTTTCGTCACACCATCTTTCCATTTCCATTTGTCTCGTCGCTGGAGCTGAAAGAGCCCGTTCTTTGTTGCAGATGATTGGATGAGTGCGTCGAGTAGGAAACTTCCGTTGGAGAATTATTTGGATTTCCACGAGGATTTTCTGTTCCGGCGTCATCGATATCGGTGAGTAATTTTAATTTGACCGGATCCGTTTCACGGAAACGCGTTCGAGAGAATTTGAGACCGAGTTTTATACAAAACGTAGCGCGAAATGTTGGCTAAAAAAAAAAATGTTCAGAAAAAGCTTGCCTCTCGATACGCTCTTGGTCGTTCGGAAATTTAACAAATATTCACGGTCCACGGCAAAAAATTTGCTGTTGCTGCTTTTTAAATGGGTTTATTGGAAATATTTTTCGCTCGCATATTATTTTTGCGAGGCGGGACGTTTTATTATTCTTTTCCCTTCGGCTTGGAAAGCACGAGGAAATTTTATGAACCATTAGATTTTTCCCGATTCAAGGTATCTTATTAAGGGCTGCCGTATTTCATATTCTCGTTAGGTAGTCACTTTTATATGATGAGATCCTCGTTAAGACGAAAGAACACTCTTTCAGCAAATGGGGCGTAAAGTAGACTGGAGAGACTGTCTTAAATACACGCAGATTAACATCTGCGATCTTGTAACACCTTCATGCGGCACGTGTCAATTTCAAATGTTACGCGAAGAATTCTTCGTGTTGTTCGTTCATGTATTTTGCGTTAACAGACCCACCCTCCACCATCGTGCATATAAAACATGAAAAATGGCTGTTATTTATCGCCATATATTATTTACATTCGTCGTCGTGTGTAATAACTCTTCGTTTTTCACGGACCTTTATTCGAGGCTGTAAATTTCGCAATAAAGAGGGTGGGGCACTTAAACCGGAATACTTAATTATCTTGGCAATTTATGGTCGCACTAAAAAAAGCTTCTCGGCACAAAATCGCACTATTTTCGAGGGTGCGTTTAACGACAGAAAAAAGGTATTTTCCCGAGGTCCAACGACATCGTCCTACCGATCGATGCACATTATTTTCTAGCAAAAACGAAGAGACGTTTGTTTATTTTTTTAAACAGCGGTGTATCATTGGATCTTACTCGTACGTCAGTCCGAAAGTTCTTCGAACTTCCGGATCGCCTCCATAAACGGCCCTTATCCCGACAACGTGCTCGTAACAAGAGATCATCCTACTTTATCTTTCCGTAGAAGGGCAGGATCGCAACGAGCAATTATCGTGCGGAATTATGGTTCAAACGCGATCTAGATGGCTAACGTTATTCGAGTGTTTATCGCGGCCGGAGATTGAGCGGCTTCGTCGCGGCAAATATAAAAAGGATATATGGCGGGCCGAATAATTTGCATTTAAATTCGCCGTTTAAATTTCAAATGAACCGCGCGCGCAACAAATTGCTCGCGGAACTCGTGTGTCGCGACGATTATCAGCAATCGGGGTTGACGAGCTCCCTCTGTCTTTCTCTCTCTCGCTCTCCACTTTCTCTCTCTCTCTCTCGCTCTCCACTTTCTCTCTCTCTCTCGCTCTCCACTTTCTCTCTCTCTCTCTCTCTCTCTCTCTCTCGCTTTCCACTTTCCCTCTCTTTCTCCCTCTCTCTCTCGCTCTTCACTTTCCCCCTCCTTCTCTCCCTCTCTCTCTCCCGCTCTCACGCTCCATTTTACCTCTCTCTCTTTCTCGTTCTCCACTCTCCCTCTTCCTCTCTCTCTCTCTCCCTCATCTGATCTTGCCAGAGCAGGAGGGAAAGAAATACGCACCCCGGAATCAAATTACATCCCCCACGCGGCCAGAAGCGGCGTAATCTCGCGTGACTACCGGCTTCTCGCTGGAATTTTGCCGCGCGACAATATCTCCTTTCGAGGAAACTCTTCGCCGGTTTAATTTTTACCGCAATTACGCCGTCTGCGATGAATAAACTACGGACCCGCCTGCCCATATTACACGTATGAATTCATATTTTCCCTCCGTTAACCCCGTGGAAAACCGGAACACGCCGGCGAAGAACTTTGTTTCGCGGCTTGGGCGCGCATAAAAATTGCAATTCCAAGGAGAAGCAAATAGTGGGTCGTAATTGTAATTACAAGACTGCCGCCGGTCTTTGTGGCTCAGAATATTCCCCCGGCGAACAGTGATATGCGAGTCGGGATATAAAGTACAGAGTCTCTGATTCGTATTTTTATTTCTTGCGAGCTCGACTCGAGGACATCGCCCGACGCAGCGCGCAAAATTCTGGCTGGCTTTTCTAATCGTTGTACAAGTTTTCCCTTGTTTCTCGTTCTTGATCGTTTATTCTGTCCTCGGGCTGCAATTTTTCTTGCACGCAGCCACAGCGTACAACTCAAGTAGAAACATATTTTCAAGATTGCAGAGGTAAGATTGTGGAATATATGAAGAATTAATATTCTCTTTAGTTAGAGATTAAGGGAATTGTAAGATCTTCGAATAGAATCGAAATGTATGTGAAAGATTGCAGGAGCTGGCAAATTATTTTTCAATCCGTGTAAGATAGTGCAGTCATTTTTCCCGAAAATGCCACATTTCGGGTTGCTGTGAATTTCCTTGTGCTAGTCCTATGCCTTTGTAATTTATTGCTTCGTCGGTGCTAAGGGTCGACGAAGTCGGTCAAAGAGTGTGATTCGGCACGCGACGCGAATTCTCGGAAGACAACACAAAATAGCTGTTTGAGTATGAGTCAGGTAAGACTCAGGTCAGATTAGGTACTGTAAATTTCCCCCAATCATCGCTCAGCTTGTGGAGCATTAGAAAAACCGATTCTTAACCACATATGAAATATTAAAGGCAACGTCAAAGAAGGTATGCACATGTGTCGATCGAAAGCATCAGTGAAGTTATGCTATTCGGGCCTACGTTCGACCGATACTCGTAAGCGAGATGTTTTCATTCGACCGTCGCTCGTAGGCCAGATGCCACGATTCGACGGTCACGTACCTAGTACAATAAATCCTCTTCAATCGCCCCTCAACTTGTAAACAAAAAATTAACAACTTGAGAAGTGGGTATACGATTATGCGAGCTCACGGCTCGTTTTTATAGCTGCCGATTATCGACAACTACAAAAACAAGCCACGAGGCCCGAATAATCGTATACCCACTTCTCAAGTTGTTATTTTTTTGTTTACAAGTCAAGGGGCGATTGAAGAGGATTTATTGCACTAGGTACGTGACCGTCGAATCGCGACATCTGGCCTACGAGTCAAGCATCAGTCGAACGTAGGCCCGAATATAGCATAACTTCACTGATACTTTCGATCGACACATGTACATACTTTCTTTGACGTTGCCTTTAATATTTCATATGTGGTTAAGAATCGGTTTTTCTAATGCTTTTTTCGCAAATAAAATATGATGAATAAATATGATCTAAAGCATGTCGTGTTTGGTCTAATTTTAATTGGAAGAATCTGACCAATATATCAAAAAAATTTCCATGTATATGAAATTAGGAATATAAAAAGTTAAGTCATCGTTTTTATTCTAGCATTACTATGTACATATTCGTGTTAATATATATCGGCGTACTGACCGCTGCCTTTTTCGCCGACTGTGCCGAGTTTCCATAAAAACGCGTCGCGAAACCCGAAGAATCGTGTCTTAGCGCGACTTAGTATTCTCAGATCTGCGTGTTTCGATTCCGACTCCAAACGTTTCTGGGAGAAATTGCTGTAATTGAAGGGACTGAAGAACGAACACTGAATCTCTGACATAAATCGTAGGAATTGCAAAAGAATACTTGAATCTAAGACAAAAATTGTAGGAGCAATGATACAATATTTAAATGTAAAGTAAAACTTGTAGGAGCTACGAAACAATACTTAAATGTAAGACAAAAATTGTAGGAGCTATGAAACAATTCTTAAACCTGAGGCAAAAATTGTGACAGCTGTGAAACAATCTTTGAATCTGACATGAAAATAATGCGAACTATAAAAGAATCCCTCGATCTGGGACAGAAATCGTAAGAGTAATGAAACAATTCTCGAATCGAATTGAAGACAATAATTTTAGGATCTATGAACGCCATACACGCAAGTATAATGTTTCCCTAATTGACGCTCAGATTGTGCACAAAAATGAACAATTTGAGAAGAGGAGATACCATTGTTCGAGCCTTGCAACTCGTTTTTATGGTTACCAATTGTCAACAATTATAAAAACGAGCTGCAAGACTCGTATAATCGTATCTCCTCTTCCCAAATTGTCCACTTTCATGCACAGTCTGAGCGTCAATTAGAGAAACATTACTGTAACAAGTGCCGAAAACAATGAACAATTCTATCAACGAATTTCTAGGACTTGCGTGGAAAAGGTTTAAGAAGGAGAAGACAGGATCTGATAAAAACTCGCTCAGTCCATGAGAAGTGTCGGAAGGGGCAAAGAAAATTGAAAGATCAGGTGTCCGCGAACGTTTGATGGAAAACAAGCAGAGGACATCGTCGATCTCGGAGGATCTCTTAAACCCATCGAGCAAGTTACACGGTCCGTAATTCGTATACAATAGCCGGCCGAGCAATCTGTTGAGACTTCGTTTGCACGGAAGCAGAGAGATCGATCGAAATTTGATCCAGCCGTTGGATAATGTATTCGCGATGGTGCTTGGTAGTCGTGATCGCGCAAACGAACGAGGATCTGCCGCCTCGGACGAATCCGCCGTGCGAATTCAATCATAAAATCGTAAATGTTTGAACAGAGAAACGGAGAGACGGAGAGCGAGAGAGGGAGAGAGCGCCAGGGCGAGGGCGCACATAGAATTGATCCGACGTTGGATGAAACCCGATGCGACTCGATGCGACTCGATGCGACTCGATACTATGCGATGCGCTATCCGTGCAGCGTTATTGTCGCGAGGGCCATGCCCAGCCGCAGTCGCGGGCCATCGATCGAATAAATTATCTCGTTCTGTTTGCTCTGTCCCTTCGTCCTCGCCTCCTCGAAGCCCTCTCCTACGGGACGCGACAGACGAACCATTCCGAGCAATAAATTCCCGAGCTAATTACGCCTCCGCTCGGACATTGTTCTTCGCTGCTACCCGACGTCGATGCCCCGCGTCTACAAAACATCGTCTTAATTTATTATCCCGCCCGGTTTCCGACGACCCTTTCCGCGTTTCTCTTTTTCTTCCCGCGAACAAAAGCTGATTTCCAGTGGTTTACTTGAACAACAGCTTACTTTGCCGACGAACCTTTCGTTCGTTGCTCAATGGGCAGGAACGTTATTTACGTACATAGCCAATTAGAGAAAGTCCAGGCTGCAGGAAGCGTTAGATGGCGTGTGGAAGATAGAGCTGGTAACAATTTTACTCGGGTAGGATTTTACGGATTTTACGGATTTATGGCAAGCATGAATATGACAGAGACAAAATTAAAAAGATCTTGGAAGAACTTATGGATATTGTTACATTATTTTCAATTTATTACGATTGGTAAAGATGGAATGATATTTTCATCGAATTCATATGTTTTTCAATTATCTTAGATAATATTTAGCACATTTTTTCAACAGACTGGATTCGTTTCACTTGTTATGAAAACATGTTTTTGTCGAACATGTTTCCTATGTTCCGCAAACGAAAACATTTTCTACAGATGAAATGTTTTAATAAGTGCTTCAGAAATTTTCGTTTCTTCGAGCTTTTCTCGCGGTTCTGGTGGAGGAAATAGTG
This sequence comes from Megalopta genalis, assembly GCF_051020955.1. Lineage (NCBI taxonomy): Eukaryota > Metazoa > Arthropoda > Insecta > Hymenoptera > Halictidae > Megalopta > Megalopta genalis. The sequence continues at coordinate 15,604,315 of NC_135013.1, forward strand.
AATTTTGTGTTCTAGTTTTGAGAACGACACGAAATTGCCAATCAAACAATTCTATAGAATTTAAGAAACACATTGCAAGGCTTGCGAAACAAATTATAGACGTTGAGAAAAAAAAAATCGCGAAAGTTTGGAAAAACTGGACTTACGAAAAGGTATAGTGGTTTTTGGAATTCGATCGTATAGATTAGGAAAAAATTGTAGAACGTATAAAAACATGAAGACGCGTATGAAAAGATAAAACATCGCATGAAACAACTTGCAGGGCGAATAGAAAAGGAAAATGTTCGGAGCCAAGTAAAATTTGTAAGAACGAGTTGTGAAAGTTGAAAGAAAAAGAGTGCACGACCTCTGTACAATCATTATGTGTAATATAGCCTTAATATCTCGCTTATTAATTTTTAATTTACATGAAACGCGAACACGCACTGTGCTCCGATAAAGGTTATTCTTCCAGCAAAGAATTTATAACGAAGTAATTAGAAAATAAAAAACATGGTCATGAAAGCGTACTTTGCCCGGGGATTTGCATATTTTTGCCCGCGTTGTGCTTTCATTTTACCATGTATCTTCCTTTCACGGAGATTCTAAATCTTCCTTTTAAATAATCGCTACAGTACTTTGTCGTGAAAAAATTGCAGCGACGAGGGAAATATGGGAGTACGAACGTAACAATTTGTATTTCATTATACGATATTATATTAAATTATCGTACGAGATATAAAATATAAAAATATAAAAATAAAAATATATTTCTATAAATTTTTATATATTCATATATATTTTATATAAATATATAAAATATAAAATATATTATATAAAATATTATATGAAATTATACATCGTATTATAGAAAATTATCGTATTCATTCTCACGCGTTTTCCTCGTTGCTGCAGTTTCTAGCGAATTTGAATAACAATCCTAATGGAATTAAATAAAATGTTGAAAATTATTGTGAAATCTAGTCGCGACAATGGTCACGGGGCAGGAAGTTCCGCACCAGCTGTATAATAGACATTTGATATCGAGCCTGTACTTAACAGCCACGAATGCTCGGTTCACCTTCATTGATTCATGCTCGCACGGCGTCGGAACTTTTACGCACAGCGGTAAATTAGAGTGTCGTGGGAAATATCGCGCAGCTGTTAGTCACCCTGTTCCCCGTTAATCGTTCGTCCGCCGAAAGTTAAGTGGAACGTATTTTGCAGTTGGTAATTATTCGCCGTTGAACTTGCTCTTTGACAGGCCCGGAAGTAGAAACGCGTAATATGTATTTTCCGCTTGGTAGAAATTCGCAGCATTCGAAGAACAGTAACGCGAAATGAAAAATTCGAGCATTTTAGCCCGCCCGTCTCCGCCGATCCCAGGCAAAACCTAATTAACTCTCGGGAAATGATCTGCGAAATTGTTCGGCGAGACGAAACTGTTCGCTCGCTTTAAAATGAACATTCTATATTCAACTTGCTGCTTCTTATATTCTGTTACGTTGCTCCAGCAGAGATGTCGTCGTTCAGAAATTAAAGTAACCAACGTAATTACTAATCCATGCCGCTATCTTCGAAGAAGTCCGCACGACCTGGCATCGTTATTTTTCCAGACGAGCTAACGCATGGTCCTCGATTTCCTCTTACGCTGTATCGTGCCCGAAGGAGTCGGTCGTGCGTTAGAAGGAAAACAATGGGTCGAAATACGCGTCGTTTAATTATTTAATCAGGGCCCAATGGTCAAGTAGGTTACACGGGCCGATCGAAGTCCAATTGGAAGCTAGCGTCGGACCGGTAGTCGCCCTCCAATTGCAATTGCTGACGCGAACCAACGTACACAGTGCTCGGGCGAGTGCAAGAGGGAGAGAGAGGGAGCGAGGAAGAGGGCTGAAGGGAGACGGTGATAAAGAGGGTGAGAGGGAGACAGAGTCAGGAGCGAAGATCTCAAATTATGCGGGGGCGCAATTAACTGACTGTAAGCGGGTTGTCGATACGCGTTGCCGTTTACCATATGCTTCTCCCATCGAAATGCTCGTTTTACGCATTAAATTAATTATCCCGATTCGGTGAGGTATATACGCCTCAAAGGCGGCCGCCCGCGCGTCTATCGACTCGTCGACGTCTGTTCGTTCTCTCTGATCAATTCCGCGAAAACCACGCCCGAAATTCCTGCCGCGGAGTCGCAGGACCCAATGAAATCGTCTCGCACACTGGGTGTCCCATCCATTTCGCGTGCACGCTTTCTCCAAACGTGTTATAATAGCGACTGAGGCGAGACTAAGGGTTTATGTCGTTTATGTCGGTGCTACGATGGACGTTGCAAAATACATTCTATTGTTTCAAACAGGGAAGCGCTTACGTTCGAGCGAGATGCTACGCTTATTAGACGAACAGGGAATTTAACAAGTTCTCTACCTGCGTTAATAGCCTTCGTAGACATATTTATTTTATTCAATGCGAACGCTTTAAATATTATGCCGTGCGTTTTGCAATTTAAACAATGGCTCGAACTAAATTAATTTAATTATCTTCACGTGGAATACGAAATCGTGGTCGTCACACGCGTGCGTGATGCTGGCAGCGAATGTTTTAATAAGCAAATGAAACTGTTGTTTGTACTTCATTGTAACGGGGAGAAGACCAGCGGGAAAAGGTAATTTTGAACAGCGTTCTGTATTCTAAAATACCGTGTAATGGAACAGTTCGCAATTACTTCGTGAAAAAGTTGCAGCAAAAGTAATTGCGAGAGATAAAAGTACAGCGGAAGATGAACGCGTGAAATATCCCTGTTTCTGGTTTTTGTTCTCGCGCAAAATAAGATGAAAATTAGAATAATTTGATTAGGCGTTGATCGAGAGATGCTGGACGTTGGAAGTTTAATATCTGTTCGAAATGAATGAATTACGAAAGTTAATATTCTGTACGAATAAAGTTAACGGAGTTAGACAAAAGTTTCGATAGAACTCTTTGATAAAAGGTTAGTTAGAATATCTAGTTTCCACAGATATTTGTGGAACACCCAGTAGATCGATCCCGCAATTCAAAGTAATGTTACCGCACTCTCCGAATTGAACGATTTTAAGCTGTTTACTCGGCGATTTTGGGGATTATAAATTTCTACGTGGGTTTAATTAAAGGCGAACGAAATTGGTTCGGTGAAAAGTTTGATTTTAATCAAACCTGACCGTTCGGTCCATTTTAGTACTTGTTGATACCCGAACCGAAAGTTAAATCAAAAGTAATTAGAACACTATGGGAAAAGTGTATGAAAACGATCGAATCAGCAAATTAATTTCCCATTTTGGTTTCCAACTCGAGTTTCATCGGTTCATAAATTAGCGATGTACATAATAAAATTGCGAATGTGACCCAAATAAAATAAAATGAAACGAACAAGCGAACGTTTCAATTAGCAGAATCATTGGCAGAACTTCTCAATTACAAGGAAGAAAAATTCGTTCGGACACGAACAAATAATTATTATTGCTGACAGCTGATAAGAAATTGTAAGTCTATTACATAATCCGAAAGAAAATACTTAGAGCGGCGGAAAGAGGGTACGAAAACATATTTAAAGATAAAGAAACTTTAACCGGTGAAGATGAAGTAGAATTTGTAGAAATAGTTAAAAAGTCGAATGCGAATTAAGTTCCCTCTGGATCAAATCCGTTCTTTCTGGAGCAGTCTTGCTCTTTAACTGAAAACATAATCGTGGTAATAAGAAATTATGAGAGATAAGTTTATGGTAGAACTCGCGGAAAATATTTAAAACTGCAGACAAATGCTAGAAAAATCTATAGAAAAAAAGGATCGAATGCAACGAAATAAAAGTATACTTTTTAACTTTGATAATAGCAAAAGTTATTGTTCTCGCTTTAATTTCTCTCTCTCTCTCTCTCTCTGTGTGTACCCCTACTAAAGTTTTCCTACAGCAATCCAAGTGACCGGAAACAGAATAAACAAAGTAAACTCTGAAAATAGTAAACAGGAGAGATCCGAAGCGAGTTTGCGCTCTAAACGAGGACTAAATACCTTCCGTCTGAGGAGCCATAAATTTTCGACAGTACATACTCAGCGCCCCGAGAACCGCGTTGGAATATCTGTTTGCCGATGCCCCGCGAAATTTACGAAGCCTCTAAATTGTGCTCGGTTCGGCGTCGTTCAAATTTCGTTGGGCTAGGTCCTAAATTCTGCTTGTTGTTCCTGGCTACAAATGGAACTCCCAGCTGAGAACGAGAGGACAAATGAGAGAGAGGGAGAGAGAGAGAGAAAGAGAGAGCGAGAGAGAAAGAGAGAAAGAGAAAGAGAGACAGAGAAATAGAGAGAGAGAGAGAGAGAGAGAGAGAGAGAGAGAGAGAAAGAGACAGAGAATGAGAGACAGAGAAATAGAGAGAGAGAGAGAAAGAGAAATAGAGAGAGAGAGAGAGAAATAGAGAGAGAGAGATAGACAGAGAGAGAGAGAGAGAGAGAGAGAGAAATAGAGAGAGAGAGACAGAGAGAGAGAGAGAGAGAGAGAGAGAGAGAGAGAGGGAAAGGGACAGGTTGCGGAGATTTCGCTAAATATGTGTACCTATTATACGAAATACAAGCTGGCACCATATGGCAACGCCAGGACTCCGCTCGGCTAACCCGTCGGGGCATCATTCATCCTGGCAGCGGGAGCCAGCGCACCAGCAAGCGTTCCCTGTGCCACTGCATCTACAAATATTTAAATCATCGATCAATCATGCCCCGCGGATACGTATCGGCCGTCATACATCTTATCTGAGAGCTCGCCGACTCCGGAAAAAGAACCGGGTAGAACCTTATCGATCCGTACCCACCGGAAATGCTCCCTGCCATTCGCGGAACCGGTTCTTTCGCGAAAAAGAAGACTAACGTTGTCGATTTTAGGAACTCCAGAAATATTTGGCGTCCGGCTGCCTATAACGATACGAGATACTTAGACGAACGTGTTATTTACTCGTGTTAGAGATTTTTAGTAATAATCTATTCAGTACGAATGTTATTTATATATTACTTTTTATATATTATTCTGACCCGTTTCGCATTTTACGATTATAAAAATTATAAATTCCCCTTCATGGGAATTGAATGAACAAATTATATTGTTGCGGCAACTACTGTAATAAAAACTGTTGGGAATCTCGCAATAAATCGAATCTTGTCAATTTTATGAGGTAATGGACACAGTCGAGTTTATTGTTCGAATTGGAATAGAATTGTGCTGTCTTGTCGTCGATATTTAAGCGTTCGAGTAAATTTAGGTACACAACATGATCGGAGTCCTCTTTTCCTTTTAAGAAATTATTACGATTAGAAAAGTACATAAAAGTACACCTTTTAAAATGGTATATCTTTTTGAAAGACGATAGAAGTGCTAGTTTCATATAGACAATGAATCAAAATTTTGTGCAAAAATTGCAATATATTACCAAAAATCGCGTTTCTTACATTTTTTACCTCAGCAAATAACGTTCAGTCGATAATAAAGTATCAGCTTCTGTGCAACATAAAATTTACCGACGAATTATGTCAGAGTGAGAAAACATTGCAAAGTCATCTTCCGAAGATGTCAGTTTTAACCAGTTCAATAAATTCGCTATAACCATGAATATAACTTTTTTTAATTGCCACCTGATTTGAGTCAAATTTGCTGAATTTTGGATATAAATTTCTTTAAAAATAAGCTCAGGAGCATCGTATAACGGTGCAGTTTCCAAAAATGTGCATATATTTCTTTAGTTGGTTCGGTAAGCTTTTATGAACACCGAAGGACGGCTAAACGGCCGAGATTTATGCGGAAAGGAAATTCTCCATTTTACTCCTGCAACGATTCTCAACGTACCTATTTAAAAAATCATAGTCGATCTTCCTCACTGCTAAAGAAATTAAACTGCAATTTTCGCTTCCTCGGGACTTTCCGCGCAGATTTGCAAAATATCCGTCTATCCATTAGCCGGATCACATTCCGTCGAGATTACGAGAGCGTAGCGATTAAAACAGCAAATCTGGGATTAAAGAGAGGACGTTAGAGCCTCAAGAACGGAGATCGATTATCCCGTTAAATCATTCCAAGTCGGTCCTACCATCCAATTATCGTTACAGTTGATTCGCACCGTGAATAACGCCGAACGGTGTCTCGCTCGGCCCGTTTCAGAGGAATCTATGCCGGATTTGTCCGTGCCGCGCTGGGTGGAAATAAAAGTGCGGCTGAAAAATTAGAAAATGGAGTTTCCAGTTCTGCAGACAACGAGCGGCAAACCTCCGGCTACCTAATTGCACCGGGCCGGCGTAATAAAGCTCTTCCGCGCTCCCTAAAAGATTAACGAAATTCATTTTTCTCCCGGCAGAAAAGACCACGCAGACTTAAACGGAGTCCCATTACGCCGCCATAAAATCGGCTCCAGAGAGAAATGGAACCCGATACAAGGGTTACAGAGCCGTCTGCGGTTCTCCCTGCTCGTAAGGATTCCTTACATAGTAACAGCTTCATATTCCATTACGGGGATTTCGGACGAGGCCAAATGAACTTCTAGACCGCGGCTGAAGACGCGGTGGGCTTGATGTTGCCTTGCAAGAGTACTTATTCTTCTTCGGAATAATTTCAAATCATGATTGAATGGATTAAATAGAACGAGACTGTAGAAATCGTTTCATTCGATTTATTCGCAATGAAAACATTATTTTCACACCAGAACTATAAATTAGTCGAAATTGCTGGTTTCTGATTCGTTATTTTAGAGTTACTGAAATTATATACTCTCTTCTCTGAGAGACATCTTAATGAACTTCTTATCCAAACAGTTTGGAAGTTTGAATAAATCCAGTCTTGTCATTGTTACGAAATGATATACAGGGTGTGCCAAATATATCTCACAATCTGGAAATAGGGGTACCTGAGGTTATTTGAAGTAACTTTTTCCTTAGCGAAAATGCAACCCGTGGCTTTGTTAACGAATTATTAACGAAAAACATTGACCAATGAGAGGCGAGCTCGCCTAGCGCTAGGTGGCCGAGCTAATCGGCGGAATTGGGATTCGACCGCTCGACCGCTGGCGCCGTTGGCTCGGCCGCCTCGACCGCTGGCGCCGATGACTCGGCCGCCTCGCGCCAGCTGAGCTGGGATTCGACCGCTCGACCGCTGGCGCTGTTGACTCACGCGAGCTTAGCTGGCGCGAGGCGACCGAGCCAACGAGCAGTCGAAACTCAGTTTCGCTCATAGGCTCGGCCAATTTGCGCCAGCATATCTCACCTCTCATTGGTCACTGTTTTTCGTTAATAACTCGTTAACGGTGCCTCGGAGAAAATTTTTGTAAAGGAAAAAGTTGCTCCAAATGACATGAGGAACCCGTCACTTTCGGATTGCGAGACATTTTTGGGACACCCTGTATATACAGTTTCAGACTCTGTACAGTACACATCAGACTCTGCCGTCCAGAGAAATAGCCTCGCGCAGAATTCAGCCGTACCTAAAAGGTTAATAACTCGTAAACGAAGCCACGGATTGCATTTTCGCTAAGGAAGAAGTTACTTTAAATGATCTCAGCATACTTCCATTCCCGATTGCGAGTCATTTTTGGGACACTCTGTATATTAGTCATGTTTCGAAGTTCTAGCAGATTTATCTCCTGAAGAAGAAAAGTAAATTAACCCTTCTAGTGTTGACAAAAATGGAAAAGTATACTAGAAGAAATATCTGTTTGTTATATTATTTTTATGATTCTATATTGTATTTACGTTATATTTATATTAGAAATCATATGAAGATCTTGCTAGATCAAATTTTTTATAAAAACTGCAAAGTAAACAATGGTTAGTCAAGAGCTAATAAACTATTCATAATTTTTACCTAATTTAGCACGGTCCTTTACTTCGTTTTCTATAGAAATCTTATTTTGTTGCATTTTTGTGATCTTGCAGAATGCGAGACACTTCGAAAGAGTCATCGGCATAATCAACGCTAAACCTACCAAAGACTGAAATCAATGATACGTACTATTTTATAAGAATTTTATGCATTTGGGGCCAAAATGAGTAGAACAGTCTCAAAATATTTGAACAAATTTAAAAATACATTATTGCATTATACATTATTATTACTGCCATCAAGAAACGAAATTTTTATCTCCACATAAATCCTGCATCTTGCATTTAACACGGATGATTTTCATTTTGCATAAAAATCCGGATTCGCAGGTTCAACAATTTTGAAACAAGAACGTGAAACCAGTGATTTTGAGCGTGTCGATAAATAGATAATTTTGATGTTACGGGCTCATCGAGGCCACTGATTTGCCAGTCAATGAAACAGGAGTCGCATAAAACACGGGACATCGTGCGTGGTGTAAATGGGGTGTCGGGCAATCAACGTCGTCGGACATATTCGTTGTCGCGCCGAGTGTACGAAATTAGGCACTAAATGGCAAGGTACACGAGCGTGATGTCCAACAGGATAACAGGAGCCCTCGATCGGCAGACGCGCACGCAACAACGACAACACTCCGCGCATAAATCCATAGACCGTTAATGATGCCTCGACACCTCTCGAAACAGGATCCAGGTGGTGCCGATGAAACGCCATCGATCTTGAGAAGAACGGCGCTGTCGTCGTAGCCGCCAGTTGTCGTTCGATCGGACAACTTGACGCGTTCGAAATCGTCGAAATGCGATCCGCTCGTGTAATCTCTCGCGGATCTCTTGCTCGATCATTTTCGCACGCGGAGAGGATAGAACGAAGCTAGAACCCAGTCGAAACTGTGACCACGCGAGTTGGAAACGTCCCCGTAACGCCGCGTGTTTCCAACGAGACGTCCCTCTCGAATTTCGAGGTACATATGTTTTATGTTACATGGTTTTCTGGAGTTCGAGGACAAACAAGGATACTTCAATTTAATACTCTATACATTTTACCAGTTTGACAAATATGTTAATCACAAAACTAAATGATAAAATTTATATTACACGAATGAATGAAGGAAGAAACACATTTTCGTTCGACTTCGGTTTTATATGATTGATCGGTGTTGGGATTATGGAATGAAAATGAATATGATTCTAATTCTTTTCTTAACCCTTCCGCTACGGGCGGGTTCTCCACCGCGGTACTTCCGCTGAACGAAGCGCCGCGACATCACTGCACGCTACGCGACGCCGATCGTCAGCGGGAGTACCGCGGCGGAGAACCCAAGCTGCTTGAATGTTTTCGTACGAAAAAATTTCTCTCCAAAGGGTATTTATAAATAAAGGGTATTCCAGGGTATTTATAACGTCTTAGCATGCGCTCTTTAATTTACAGTATGAGAGGAAATAACATTATGCAATATAATGCATCTTATGGAAGGCCACTATAGTGGCCCATAGTACCTCAGTGGCATCTTATGAAAGGCCACTATAGTGGCCCGTAGTACCTCAGTGGCATCATACGAAAGGCCACTATAGTGGCCCGTAGTACCTCAGTGACATCTTATGGAGGGCCACTATAGTGGCCCGTAGTAGCGAAAGGGTTAAAAAGACTTTATTTTATTCCTTTATTGAGAGAAGGTATATTGGCGAAAACGATCGAGCGACCAAACTCTACTGAGAGTCCGGTAAGAAAAAACGCTTCTTTTATACCCTTCTTGGGTTCGTCTTATCCACCAATCAGAGATGTTTATTTGTCGCGTTTCACATTGTATACGTGACGCTGGGATCCCCAAACAGTCAGGGCACGATGTGTATCTAATGGTACCGGTGATGATGTATCGCGGTATCTATTATATACAGTTTACATCACCGTCGTTGTCCGCTGACGGAACCGACGAAAATGTAAACCGATATCTTAGTATCTTAGTACTAAGTAAACTATAGATTAATTTTTGTTCGTTGTTAAAATTTCAACAATCGGGAATATCGTTGTTCCTCATAGGCGTGATACAGTAATTTCTCCCAGGAATACGCTAATTTCTTCCTAATTCGCGGTGAGATCGCACACGAAAATGGACAATTTGGGAAGAGGGGATACGATTATTCGAGCCTTGCGACTCGTTTTTATAACTGTTGACAATCGGTATATCATGTCCAAACTATATCATGTTTGGTCTCATTTCAATTACAAAACTATCAGCAATATATTTAAAAAAAAAAGAACGGTTTTAAAATGTTAAATGTGTGCCACAGTCACCGGCTCCGTCGAACGGTAGCATCGGCGTAGCAAGAAGATCGATGAATTACAGGACAATATCACGGCGTAAATCCCGGAATACCGAAGTTCGGCAAATCCCGGAGGAATTACTGCACGTTGCATAAAGGCAAAAATCTCGTACAATTTTTCCCTTGTCAAAATGAACGAAGCAAGAAACATATTTTCAACTACAGTTTTTCTTACCGACTAGGCAAATCTTTGTTCCGCGTAAGGGTTGCAGATCGATTGTAATTAAGTTCGCAGTCGACGATGAATCGGTCTAAACAGAAGCAGAGTCGGTCCGGATCGATGGCCGCTGTTACGCAGGATTTGAATGACTTCGCTTTTTAAAAGGAGCTGGAAAGCTATGGCTTTTCAGCGTATGTTTATTTTACAACAGTTTTATAAAATTGATACATTTAGAGTGGGAACTTTTACACTCTGTGATCGATGTTCCGGGCCGATTATAAGAATGTCACTGCTCGCACGCATAATTAATGGCCTATCTATACCTGTGTCTTATCTCTTTAAGAGTGGGGGAAGGAGGGTCATCGTTACAATACCTGTGTCTGATCTCTTCTAGAGATTAAGAGTGGGGGAGGGGAAGGGTCATCGTTACAGCCGCGACGCGACGTTTTGCTAACGATCCCGCAAGAGTTTCGCGGGGGCCGTGGCCGTTAGAACGAATTTGGAGGCGACGGAAGCTACAAATGACAGCGGAAACCGACATCGGGGAGGAATTACGTCCGTGTTAACGAAAATTTCAGAGTTCACGACCGCGGTACGTCCGGCGTAGAAGATCCATCCGCTCCTCTTCGCTTCTCTCCACACCTCTTCTCTACGGCTAGCTTGTACCGTTGCCACCGGCAGACATATATTTTCAGCTGTCTGTCCGTTCTGGCTGTCCGTGTGGCCGCAACGCTAACGGAATCGTGTGCCGGCCGTGTCTGCGGTTTTCGTGGCAAAATTCGCTAGTTGGTATAGCTGTGTCGCGGTGCCTTCCAAGCAATTGTAAATCGAACCAACCCTCTCCCCGCCGCCCTCTCTCCGCAGTCCGACCCTTGCAATCGAACGACGCGTCGCTCGCGTTCCACCGCGAATCATACCGTGCCCGCGTTAAATTGTTAAACAACAATTATTCCGCCGCGGAGTGCGCCGAAACTCGAAACTATGCTTTGGAAACAATTCCACGACGCTTGTCCCGGACACGATCCTGGACAATGCGCCGTGAAACACTGTGCATCTGTAACGTCGGCTCCATTGTAATAGCTTGCTGCAGCTTCTATTAGAATATAGTACACTATTCGAAATTTCTTCGGCGCGCTTCTTCTGCCTTCAGTTTTCAATCCTAGTCTTGGCAACAGAAGCTTCCGGTTTAACTCTTGAGGAGTTGGTCAGGTTGTTAAAACTTTTCGCAAAGCACACGGGTAGGATAATTTTCTTAATGTTTCAAGATTCTCATCAACATCGGTTGTTCTGTAAATACTGATAATATTTATTCATCTTCGGAACGGTCGCTTCGTATGTACAATCTAGAAACATTGTCAATATATTAACACTTTTTAAGATGTTTCGAATTTTATTCTCGAACACTTGATTGTGTCCATTAGGCTTTTATGTTTAAATTTGCTTAATGTTAAACAGCATGATGTAACAAACATTTTGTTGGCAACGGTACACAATTTATTATTATACGTGTATATTAGGCAATTTCTTATTATTCATGTATATCAGACAATTTATTTTTAGCCATGTATATTAGATAATTTATTATTATTCATGTATATTAGACAATTTATTATTATTCGTGTAAATTAGACAATTTATTATTATTCATGTAAATTAGACAATTTATTATTATTCATGTAAATTAGACAATTTATTGTTATACATGTAAATTAGACAATTTATCATTATCCATGTATATTAGACAATTTATCATTATCCATGTATATTAGACAATTTATCATTATCTATTTATATTAGACAATTTATTATTATTCATGTATATTAGACAATTTATTGTTATACATGTAAATTAGACAATTTATTATTATCCATGTATATTAGACAATTTATCCTTATCCATGTATATTAGACAATTTATTATTATACATCCATATTATAATGCATGTTGTTAGATTTAAACTGTACCATGAAGGTACAAGGATGAATGTATCTAAATATAGTCCAGAGTACGGACATTTATAGAGTGCACGTCACGACCGCCAAAAATCGAGGCGCACAAATGAAAAGATTCGGAAAGAATGTTAAAATGAAGGAAAGACGGAGATGCACGCGACGCGTCGAGGTCTAACGCTATTTCTAAGACATTGGTTCAAGCCAGCAGGCACCGATTCCGAAGTTAATCATACCGCTCCGCGGAGCGGAACGTTGTTTCTTAGATCGACGAAGCAAGGTTCGGGGCAACCGTGTCGAGATCTTGCGTTCCTGAAGGCGGAGGGAGGCCACGTGCGCGCGGCCAGACTAAACGTTTGCGACTGACAGCCTTATATTTTCCGGTGTCCGTTTTCTGCTCGTCCGCAGTCCGCACCGTAATCATCGGTAGCGCGTGCCGAGTGTTCCTGCGGTTTTCGCGGCCGCCTCGCGCACCCGGCCTCATTTACGCTCTGTTAACCCCGCCTAACCCCAGACAGGTCCTCCATTGCCATTTGCAAACGTTGCTTCAACCTTGTCCGCCCTGCTCAAGAACCCCTGATGCCTAATTCTGCTAGCAGAATCGAATTTGTTTGATTTAATTACGACGAATCGATTTAATTACGTCACGGTTTTGAGATCCCGTTGTTCAGTGGTCCTATTTACGCTTTGTTGACCCCATTTATCCCGGACAAGACCTCCATCGTTATTTGTAAGCTGCTTTCTGCCTCGTCCGCCATTGGCCAAGAATCATCGATGCCTAATTCTTAAACTGATTTGTCTAATACTGTTTAAGACTGTATGAATCTATAGGAAGCAAAGGATTGACAAAAGCGAGTACATGAAATAATTGTTTCGAGGATAAAAGGTGAATCTGTTTTACAATGAGCGAGGATGGTAATATACAGCGTATATTATGATATTTCCGGGAAATGAGAGGTTCCCGAGGTGATTCGAAGCAACCTTTTCCTTTACAAAAATGTTCTTCGGGGCATCGTTAACGAGTTATTAACGAAAAACGCCGACCAATGAGAGGCGAGGTTGCTTGGCGCTAGACGGCCGAGCCAATAAGCGGAACTGGGCTTCGCGCGCTCGTTGACTTTGGCCGCCGCGCGGCTGCCGAGCTCGCCTCTCATTGGCCAGTGTCTTTCGTTAATAACTCGTTAACGATGCCTCGGGGAAAATTTTTGTAAAGGAGAAAGTTGCTTCGAATGACTTCAGGAATCTCTAATTTCCCGGGAGTACCATAATTTTGGAACACCCTGTATACTGAATGTTTGCAAGCGAAGTCGCGAAAACGACGAAGAATCTTATCGTTACCGAACGTCTCGTATTAGGCAAGATTAGACGCCTGTTTCTTGTTATTCTGCTTTATAATTTCTTTATCCGAACGGATCTTGAACAGATATCAAAATCGAATTATCGCGATTGATTAACCCGAGAAAGATGACCTACGTCGCAGAGGCGCCTGCGAAGACTGTTGATTTTTGTTAATTTTTCATAGAGGTCTAGTGATTTAAGTTTAAAATTACTTAAAATATAAAAAAATATAATATAAATGCATTTTATTTTTACAATAATGCCAAACCTTTAAAATGACTAGATTAACTTAAATAAATATCCATTGTTAGTATAAAATTGACGCCTTAGAAAAGCATGCGCCTCTGAAGCGTATGGTTATCCTTTACGTACGTTGTCATATGGTTATCTTTCTAGGGTTAACCTTGTGTGACAGATTTAAACGTTTCCTGATTGCATTACGATTCACGGCTCGATATCGTTTCGATTCTCTTCGGTCATTTGTCAATGAAGCGTTACCAAAGACAGACAATACAGTTTTCCGTTGTCTCTCTGTTCCCGAGGTTTGAAATTCGAACTTCCGAACGACGTCACACTAAATTACTGCCTCGCGCGTCATCGAATAAACATAGAGTCACGGACAGCAATTAAACGGAACAATAATTTAACGAGAAATTTATTTAACCCGATCATGTAACGAATTGGCATGTCAGCAAACAGAATAAAACAATACGCGCCGCGACATTATTAACAAGATCATCATCATTTCCAATTTCAAACCGCTCGACTTCTCCCTCATTCCATTACACAATTACGCTCGTAATTTTCCAATCGTTCGTTCATTGCGATATTTCCGGCGCTATTCCGCGGGAATGAGGGGTCGCACAATTTGATTTTTGAACTGCTGTGACTTCTCGAAAAAAGCTCGTTCGATGATTTAGTTTTGCTCATTTTTAAGGGCGAAGCCTCTACTCGAACAAACCTTAATGAAAGTTTTTCTAAACCTCTTCGTACTTTTATAATTGTATTAATCTTCACAGTCCTTCGGAACCAAAAATAGTTCGAGAATAAAAATCTCCTTCGGTTCTCCGCTCTATCTCTTAATGTAAAAGGATTTTCGAGAACAATCAATTCAGAGGTGTCAAACTAGAGACTTTGCTCTTTAATTTAAGCTCGGATGGATCACTGTACGATTTTTTTTGACGAAGCTACAGCTTGTACCTTTTCAGATTATGACTACTTCTCTTATCTGCAATCCTTCGGAATAAAAAGATTGTTCAATTAAAAACCACTTTCGGTTCTCCGCTTAATGTAAAAGGATTTTTAACACGTTCCGTGCCGAGCTTTTTTTACTCGAATCTTCACACTTTGATATTTTACTAAAACTTGATGTATTACGTGCAATTATTCATTCTCGTACACATAACAACGTAACAAAAACTTATCAACGCCCATTCTTGCGGTGGAAATTGATTCTTCGGTTCTAAATTTCTTGTAAACAATTTGTTCAGTTCACTAAGTAAACATGCAAGCGTGTACCATCGATGGCACACGTGGCACGGAACGTGTTAATAGCAATCGATTCAAAAGAGTTATACCAAAGAATTTCTCCATTAATTTAAGCCCGGATGGATCATCGCACGATTGTTTCTGTCGAAGCTACGGCAGTTCGAATATCGACGATATGTCGATTTCCGCGATCAATTTCCGCAAGATCGTCTTCGAAAACGGTCGATTCAAAGTTCGTCGGAGAAAAGCAATGGGCCGACGTCGAAGCAGAATCTATACCCTTCGAAATGAATCCAGATAGACTAGCGTACGATTTTTACGTTGGAAGTTACAGCGGTTCGAAGATCGATGACAATTCGGCGCGATCCAACAATTACACGAACAATGTACACGAAAATTTCGGACTGATCGATCCTCGAGGGTAAATGTTTTCGGTGCGGCATGTTGTAGATTACAAAGCGTCGCGCACACCAGCCCGAAAATTCTTAATGACCGGTACGCTGGGCAAGGAGGCGTAAACAACGCGCGTGTAGGCAGGTGTGCCAGTGACAAAGCCTATTTGGCCGGGAGTGATAGAGTGGTAACATGAAATCGAAGTAGAAACGGTTGACCTGACGCGTCAATCACGCGGCACGCGATAAGCATCCTGTCAAAGGACGACCTCGCCGAGGTCATCCTGCGCACTGGATCGATCCCCGTATTATTCGGCACGATGACGATGACGATAATTCCCGGCGTCCACGTCGGCCATCAACGATCTCTCTACCCCGCTATCATTGATTTCACGCTCCCGCGGCCCTCTCTGGTGGGCCGGAGCTAATTTTATGATGACGAATCGCGTTCCAATTATATCGCTGTTATTGCGAAATGATATATTCGAGCCTACCCCCACCCGCCTCGTCGGTTCATTATTTTGTTGGATGCGCGACGTCGATGCTTGTTAGACGATCATTACCGATACCGTAACGCGGTGACCGACGCACACGTCAGAAATTGGTTCCGAGCTGGTACCAGTCCAACGAAACGACACCGCGGATCGTAGAAACGAATAAAGCTGCAAAACGATAGGCAAATCGTTTCGAAACGTTTCAGTCGCTCTGGCGTTGTCTTCTGGCGTTTTTATCCTTCGTTGTAGCTTTCGTCGTGAAAATACAGAAATGGCAGAAAATTTGAAAATCTCAGTTTCTTAGATCACATTGTTGGAAAACGCGTCCGATACAGATTTAGGGTTCAGTTATTTGTCTTCGATTATACTTGTCGTTGCAGGAAATGTATGGAACGACATCAAATTCGTGGCGCGAAGTAAAAGACAATTAATCAACGTGGAAATTTGAATCGAAGATGTTGAATACAAATTTCAGAGATGTCAGGTTATATGAAGATTCGTCCGACGCGCGAACTTTTGACGTCAATTGTGTCAGCACCGAAGATGTTGAATACAAATTTCAGAGATGTCAGGTTATATGAAGATTCGTCCGACGCGCGAACTTTTGACGTCAATTGTGTCAGCACCGAAGCATCGTACAACGAAATTTTATTATCCATTTGTAACGTATATTTACAATTGACTTCCAATGAGAAAAAGATGATTTTTAGATAAACCTATCCGTTCTCGGTTTTCTTGACAAAGAATTCCGAGACGACTGCGAATGAAGATTTTCCGCGGTCTCCGCAATAAAGACATAAACAAAACTTAATTCTAATTTCGATTAGCAAGTTGAACTACTAGCAAGTCTAACTACTAGTCCAACAATCTCAGTTACATCTGGTGTGGGTATTACTGCGATTTCTCAATGAAGACGAACTTTGAAAATAAAATCTTTTACGCTAATAAATTTACAACTTCGGCTATACTTGTTATTCTATAACTTGAATATTTACTTTTCACAAAATATTGGATCTCTGAAAGCTCAAATTTCATTAAACAGCGTAATGTAATGAAACCATACGTGTGCATATATTACAGCGGTTATGTATTTATTACTGCGAGCCAAATACTGCGGACGTTTCGATTACTGCGTGTCAAGATTATATAACCTATTTTCATTTAAATGTCCACACGCACAACTACAATTCCTAAGTACCGCAGTAATGTACACGTATAGTAAAAAACTATGCGCCAAATACCGTGTTAGTAAATAATATTTGAGGATAAATGGTAGCGACAGTATACGTCGATTTTTTATCAAAGTAATGATTACTTTATGTAAAAATAATGCCAAAACGAATAGTTCGTTATTAATTACAAAAAAATAAATGCTTTTCGAATCAGGGTTCACAGCTGCCATTACGAGTATTTCATAAGACTCGACGTGTTTTCATAAGAGTTTCCAAATATCACAAGTCAATAAATGAATTAAAACTACAATTGCTTTTACTTGTACGTCATAAATTACCAATATTAACACATTCAGCGCCAACGTTCGACCACTAAAATTCCTTCAGAGTCAATGCAATCTAATTAATTTTACCGAAACTAGAAAGTTAAAATTTATCACAATGGATGACATTGGAATTCTCCGAAACATCCTAGTCAAATTCAGTTTGTTCGAACATGTTACAATGAAAATGAATGTTCAAAATTGGTCAAAATTCAGTGTCACCCATATGTGACCGACACGGCGCTCAACGTGTTAAACATATAAAAAATTACGAGATTCGTTTTTACAAGATTACACACTATACAATGTTAGATTTTATTACTTTTATAAAATACCACAGAGTATTTTTGGAGCGTTCGCAATACTACACACACTTACCCTAGTCAAAATCATTCGAAATTGTTCGTATTTTGCACAATTTTCGCATGCGTATCTCAGAACGTCGACCGAATAATATTTTCAGCTTCGACTGTCAATATTCCCGAAGTCGCTTCCGATAAGATCGATACGCAAGCCCCAAGACGTGTAAACAACTTCCGTCGACTTTTCCAGGCGAATTTCTCCGCGGGACTGTGCGGCCAGGCATTCCTTTGGTTCCGCCGAAATCAATTCGGGTCCGTGGCGACTGGTATCGAGCGTGCGATGTTTACTACTGCTTCTGGACCACCTCGCCACGATCTTTGGTCGCGTATAGAGAAAATGGCGCCGGACGGGCGGGGGAAACGGTTCGCAAAACAAAGGACTGTAGGATAAACGAGAAAACTCCAGGAACCGAATCGAACGTCGAGTTTAGGTGCTCCGACGTTCGCGAGATTTGACCAGATTCTAGATCAGGGAACAGAGCGAGAGCGAGAGCGAGAGCGAGAGCGAGAGCGAGAGCGAGAGAGAGAGAGAGAGAGAGAGAGAGAGAGAGAGTATCACTTCTGAATTTTCTCTGGTAAAAATATTAAACGTTCAATGCCGTTTTAGATATATTTATTGCGCATACTTAATTGGTATTTGTCTAAAGTTGGTTATCCTACAATAATGATAAATAGACGGCGGATGTTGATGGAAATGCATATTTTTTTAGAAAATCGCTAGATCAGTGGGATCCGAACAAAAATTTATGTTAAGATCAGGTGATTGCATTTTTTAAATACATTTTTTATTTTGCATGTTGCATATGTTTTGCATATTTATGTCTAAGAAGATACGCATTAATACATTACATTGATAGTTGATATTAAGCTTCACACTTTGTTATAATATATACTTAATATGGTGCATATTTACATATTTTCGTACATATTTCGTATATTTTCGTGCATATTTTGCATATTTTTCGTGCATACATGTCATACGTATTTTGCATATTTATCGTGCGCAAACATCCGCAGTCTAATTATTAATATTCGCTGTAATTGAATACACACCGCTGCTACAAAATGAACAGTTACATTTTTTCTGAATTTATGATGTAAAATTACAGAATCACTGTCGGTATATTCTTTTATAAATGTAAATTTATTAGTAGCACCGCATTGAATAATTTAATACACTCGCTATTAGGGTCTGTTTCGGTGACAGATTACAGTTATAGTCACACACATTTTTCATTAAAAAGACTGGATTAAATACAAAATTGCAAAGATATTAGAAAAAATTTAGAACACTTTCTTTATTATGTACAACTCATTTAAAATAATTATAAGAGAAAAGGCATTTTCATCGGACTTACGTTTCTTATACTTAATTTAGAAAACGTTAACTTCGCAGAAAAATCCGCAGATTAATTATAACTGTCTATCGAACGCAAAGTACCTTATTATAAAATTTAACACGAAATATATTATCTCGTTTAAGTACAGTCGACTCGAAAAGTACGTTAACGCCTTTTCAAAGGAAATAACATTTTTAAAGTTGGTTCAAAGGACTTGAATATTTTTGAGATGTTAGACTAGTTTTCTATGAAAAGTATATACAACAGGTTTTTTAGATTGTATTTGATTAGAATGAGAAAAAAGTTAAAAAACGATGTTTCTTCAACTTTTTAATCCGAATCCATAACGAAAATTTAAAAAATGCATTTTGTAGATTTCGGTAATTTGTAAGCATATTGAAAATTTAATCGAAATCGGTCGAAGCATAGTTAAGATACAGTCACTGGAATATGTAAAAATTACCTGTTGAAAAAAAGCAATTTTCACGATCTTTAATTGAATACAGCTCATTTCGATGAAGTTTTCAGTATGCATATAAGTTACCGTGATCTACTAAATGCATTTTTTAAATTTTCGTTATGAGTTCAGACAATGAACTTGAAAAACATCATTTTTTAATTTTTGTCTCATCCCAATCGATTGCAATCTAAAAAACTGTTTGTATGCTCATTTCACAGAAAACTAGTCGGTCTAAAATCTCAAAAATATTCAAGTCCTTTAAATCATTTTTGAAACAGTTATTCCGTTTTTAAAAGGCGTCAACGTACAACTTCAACCAACCTTTCAGGTGTAAAATCGATTCGATGCTTCGTTCGAAGATACCAAATCGTCACAGGTAGCGAAATTCTGCAGCTAATTGCTAAGTTTTTCCCGTTCAACGGTGTGCACTGATATTAGCTCGATATATTGAGTTGGGAAATAAGTTCGTAGCGTTTTTATCAAAGGCGATTTTCTTTGTTATTTTCGTTAAGCTCGTGAGGCACCCAGGCTCCCAATTTTTCGGCAAATCCCATTGAACGAAAACGATTGAGAATCGTTTTATGATCGCAGTTCATTTTTTCAGCCAATTCACGACTTGTTTGGTGACCGTCCTCCTTCAAAAGTGCTTCGAGACGCTCTTCGCCGAATTCAGATCTTCCGCTGCGGGTCGTGTCGTCGACGTCAAAATCGCCATTTTTGAACTTCGCAAACCATTTCCGTGCTGTAGACTCGCCTATGACACCTTCTCCGTATACGTTGCAAATGTCCAGGGCTGCTTCGGCAGCTTTTTGGCCTCGATGAAAAGCGAAGAAGAGAAGGTGTCGAAAATGTTGCTTTTTACCTCTTTGATATTCCATTTCTAAGCCTCGAAAGTAATACAAAATTAAATTACTCAAAAAGACGATTAGCACAGTTTTGTAGAGCAGAAAGAGCTCTAAAATAAAATAAAATATAAAAACTCTACGAACTTATTCCTTAACCTAATAGAAACACAATATTCTAGAAAGCAGTGTACAAAATTCAGAAAGCAGCGCAGATTGGGCGGATATCGACTGGAAAAGGTCGGCGTTTCGGCAGAACGTCGCTAACTCCTTCGATCCGGAAGTGCAGAAGGTCCCTCGAACTTTACAGCGCACGCGGAAAGAAAGAACCGGAAGCGGAAAGGAACTCGGGTGGCAGTGCCGGGCGGCGCCGGGAATTCCAGGATAATTCAAGGGACGGGAAAAGGGAAGAAACAGGTGCGCCGGTAGCCTGACCGCCCGTTCCTTTTGTTTCAATAAAAATGTGGGTCGCGGATGTTCATATCTCGCAGCTTTCTAAAGCGGGGACGCGTATCAGGTGCGACGGTGTTATTAAAACTCGAAAACAAACGCGTCGCGGGCCTGCCGTGTTCTCGCGTGAATTTATGGCGTTGCTTCCGACTCTATTTAGTTTTATCGCCGGAGGTACTGACGCGATCCGATGTTATCTCTCTTGGGATAAACAGGTGCTCCAGGTAATTTATACCGGCGGGGACGCCGTAAAATGCTCAATGCTCGAATACGTCGCAGAATTGCTTTGCGGCGTGGCCTTCTATGAATAATTTCTGGGCTTCCGGGAGAAGAATGGCGCAAGCTTTAATCCGATTTGGGCATCATTCGAATTGTTTCGAATAAATATTTATCTAAGATAATTGTCCGAGTAAATTCTTGTTACCCGAATATCTTATTCTCGAAAATTGCAAAGATTGTTTGGCAGTGTGCCTTTCAATTCGAAATTATTTAATTTGTGGCGGCGACAAGCCGGCGCCACGTCTCCGCCATGTGTTTAGTTTTAAGGCGTAAGAATGTTTGGACGAATGGGCCGGGCTGCATGCTGTGCGTTAGCGTCGAGCGAATGTCTAGACGATTGGTTTGAGTGTCGCGTAGAATGAATGCGTCTAGCCAGGACAGAGTGAAAGCGAACCGTGAGAATGAGAAAGAATGATCTGGATGGGATGCATCGGTGAGCGAATGGTTAGTTCAGTAAGAACCCTCGTCGGGAACGGTACGCGAGCGTCGCGAGTTTAGTTCCGATTGTAAATAAAGATAGTCTAATTGTAACCGGGTTCAATTCTCTCTTCCCGTCGCCGATCCCACCTCCTCAAATTTGTTGGCGACCAGTATGAAATTATTTCTTGTCGGTTTTAATTCCACCAGTCTGTAAAATATTTCTGTCGATTGGTGCTCCAAAATTGTTGGTATCGACGAAGTTACAAGAAAAACAGGCACATATTTATTTTGTACTTGCTACAGCGAAGTCGGCGATTGGCATCGTTCGCGAATATTTTTCCACTTCTGTTGATGTTCGAATAACGGTAGAATCCAGCGAAACGAGTCGTAAACCCGCAAGCTTCCGTTCCCAGGACCAGCGTTTCGATCAATCAAGTGTCCCGGACCATCTGGCGATTTCCTCCGCCTAATCCTAACATCAAAGTCACTGTCACGTTCATGCAGATTGATCGTTGTAATGAGCACTTTCAATTATTCTTCTGAGAGAACCCAGCGACCGAGGATAATGGACGCCAATCAAGAAAAAGAGGGTCTCTGTAGCGAGTCTTGAGACCCAAGAAAGAGCGTCTTCCACGATTAATTGTGCGGCTGTGGATCATTAATAGACTGCGGAGCTTTAGGAAAATTCGCGGACAAACTCCGGCAGACTGGATTTAAACGAAATTTCAATGACAATCCCAAAGTGTCTTAAGGCTAAACGAAACGTCGATAGCAAATTTAAAGATAATAGAATTAAACAAAATTTCGGAGGTAGATTCAAGAATAGTTAGCGGAATCAAATGAATTTACAGAAGAGGATTTGAGGAAACCGAAATTACGAGGTCAAACGAACCAAATTAAGTTTAAGATCGTGCATGTTCTGTAATTATGTTTGCATGTCTCTTTAAAATCTCCAAGTATTTGAATACTCCATAAACGTATGAAGATTTTCGCTTGCGAAATGAAAAGAATATTGCAACTTTATAAAATCTAAAAATTGCCTGCTTAAAAAAATGTACCGTATAAATGAATAAATTCTTTCATTCTCAATATTAATAATCTTGAAAGTACTGCGACGAATCAAAAATTACGCGCATCTGGGTCAATGGATTACCCAGAGGTCCGCCAAAAAAAAAAAAAATGGACCGAGTGTTCCAGCTCGTATAAAAATCCTCGATTCATCGATCAAAGGCTTAGGTCCCTCAAAGAGCACGTCCGCGATAGGCATTCTCATCCAATGCTTTTCCGCGGTCCCCAATGCATCGGATTTCGCCGAATGCACTCGCGATATTCGGTGACCGCGACCCGTGCACCCGGTCACAGGTATAAAATATTTAAATCCAGTGTTCGGGTGCCCGCGTTAATCTCACCGATCGGCGATGTCGCGAATAAAAGCTCCAGAGGTTTCCAGCAGATTGGCACGCTGCGAGACAAAACAAGCAGAGAGAGAGAGAGAGAGAGAGAGAGAGAGAGCGAGAGTAGGAGAGAGAGAGAAAGAGAGAGAGAGCGAGCGAGCGAGAGTAGGAGAGAGAGAGAGAGAGAGAGAAAGAGAGAAAGAGAGAAAGAGAGAGAGAGAGAGAGGAAGAGAGAAAGAGAGAGAGAGAGAGAGAGAAAGAGAGAAAGAGAGAGAGAGAGAGAGAGAGAAATTCGATTGGTATTACTGCATCAAACGGCGACCGCCATTTATCTTTGGCTTCAATGCTGACCCCTGTGTGCCGATCTCTACGTTTTCGTTCACCACCCTCAAATAATATCCAAGAGATGATATATTTTTCCGTGTGCACGCCACTGGAATGCTTGTCTCGCTATGGCGAGTATATTCACCCGGCAGTGTCGCATTAGCTCTTTACATTCTATAACCTGTATTCGATATTTTATCGATTGCATATTTCACATATTTTGTATTATAGATTTTACATAGTTTATATTCTACTGGTTCCAGGTTTTACATGTTTTATATTATATTGATTCTTGTTCTACATATTTTATATTGCACAGATTGATTCTATATTCTACATATTTTATATTGTACATATTTATTCTGTATTCTACGTATTCGATATTCTCATGATACCGAGTTCTATCGATTCTGTATCGATTCTACAGGGTGTTACGACTAACTGAGAACAGTGAAATATCTCGGAATAGATCGAAGCTACGAAAATAATGTTTATACAAAAAGTGTTCAGTCTAAAGAGATGTTTTAGGTAGCATCGCTAATTTTTTTATCGACATAATGGTGAATGACATTTCAAGGTCAAGTTGATTTTTTTTAATGGGACTATACATAGTTTTAGCCATATTACGATAGCTGGTTTCAATACGAATTCAATGTTGTATTATTTCTTTCAAATAATCATAAATTAGAAGCAATTGTAAAATCTCATGATTTTCCATCTATTTTTCTACATTATCTTTACTCTATTGATTCTCTATTCTACACATTTTTTATTCCGGCGATTTCTTATTCTACTGGATTCTATATCTTACATGCATTATTCTACATTCTGCATTTATTCTCCTAATTAATATGTATATTTTATATTCTATATTCTCTATTCCATAATCTGCAATAAATTTTACATTTGTATCAAGGAAGACAACAGTGTTTGCAGAGATCACTTCCAATCGAATTTTATAATAGAACGACTAATTAATGAACTTTTCCAAGATCGAAGTAATAATACATTTATTAAACAAATATATCATATGTATAAATAGTATTTTGCAATATTCCGACGCTTACCGAAGCATAAAAATAACAGAATACTTAACTGCGAACCATAGATTCTCAAACGCGTAGTGTACATGATTCAGCAAAATCAGCTAGCATTCTCATTTTTCTGTACCACAAGACATTTGCCAACCATGTTAACCCTTTCGCTACGGGCGGATTCTCCGTCGCGGTACTTCTGCTGAACAGAGCGCTGCGACGCTACGCGACGGCGATCGTCAGCGGAAGTCGGTACTCCGCGACGGTCAGCGGAGAACCTAAGCTGTTTGAATTGAATGAATTTTCCGAACGAAAAAATTTTTCTCTAAAGGGTATTTATAAATAAAGGGTATTCCAGGGTATTTTATAACGTCTTAGCATGCGCTCTTTAATTTACAGTATGAGAGGAAATAACATTATGCAATATAATGCATCTTATGGAAAGCCACTATAGTGGTCCGTAGTACCTCAGTGGCACCGAATGGAAAGCCACTATAGTGGTCCGTAGTACCTCAGTGGCATCATATGGAAAGCCACTATAGTGGTCCGTAGTAGCGAAAGGGTTAAGAAATACAGTAGATTCTACCTAATTGACCCTCAGCTTGTAAACAAAAATGTACAATTTGGGAACAGGAGATACGATTATTCTTGAGTCTAGCGGCTCGTTTTCGTAGTTGTCGACAATCAACAATTATAAAAACGAGCCGCAAGGTTCGAATAATCTCTCTCTCCATTTCCGAAATTGTCTATTTTTGTGTAAAAGCTGAGGCGCACTTAGGGAGAATTCACAGTACTCAAGAAACAAAGAACAAATGAAAGTGTTTAGACAATAATAACGAAAACAGAGAATAATAACGAAATTCCAAGCAATAATAACATGAAAGTGGCACAGTAATAATATCGTGTCAAACAAGTGATGCGCAGCTGTCCAAGACTCCAAGATTAGAGTGTCTCGAGGCCGCATCAGTGCACTCGAGGAGTAATAATCATTACAACCATTCCGCCAGCTGTGTCGGGTCCGCATCATTACCTCCGCTGCAGCATTCGCGAAATAATCGACTCGAATAAGAAATTATAATTCCTTGCGGAAATAGCTTGTGAAAATACACGGCCCACGATCTGCCACTTTTTCGTGGCGCGAAATTCGAAAGCGGAGGACATCAAGAACCGTGAAGCCGTTGAAATCTTATTGCGGCTGGTAATTCGCGGCACGCGCGACCCATTTGTCGGTTCCCGAAAAAAGTAGCACGGTGGCCAGGGCTGGAAAAAAAGGAGTGGGGTGTGTAGATCGGAGGATTCCAGGGGAAATAAACGCGAGCCGGGACAGGAAGTCATTAGGGCAGTACGTGATGCAGCTGGAATCGCGGGGCTGCGAGACGAATTAAGATGAAATTTTTAAAGCGGTTCGAAATTCCGAATTCCTCGGCGGCTCTCGGCCCTCGTCGCGGGCGGACGAACGAGTGGCCCGAGGGTGGCCGGAGGGTGGATCCGCGAGAAGTAATTGGGAGTCGCGGCGTCGGGCGCACGTAGCCCGTTTCCCTCTAATGGCGAAGGGCTCCACGGGCCGTTTCGCGCCGAGTTAATGTTTGTAGAGCAAGACGGCAGGAAGGACGACCGCAGGAGCATATAATGAGACGGCCGAGAAATATGGAGAGGCCGCGGGTACGGTGCCAGGGTGGGACAGAGACCGGCACAATGGGACAAGTCGACTGCGAGCAGGCGTAAAGGACGGAAAAGAACGAGCGCCCCGAAATAGGACGAGATAAACTCTTGCTGGAACAACGAGGCTCCGTGGGGGGCGGGAGGACAAGTTAACCGGCGGATCTGGAAATAGCTGAGACGA
Organism: Megalopta genalis; assembly: GCF_051020955.1. Classification (NCBI taxonomy): domain Eukaryota; kingdom Metazoa; phylum Arthropoda; class Insecta; order Hymenoptera; family Halictidae; genus Megalopta; species Megalopta genalis. Next base: position 15,630,553 of record NC_135013.1, read on the forward strand.
TGAACAAGTGGCTGCGAGGAACAGCGCGTCACCTTGGAAATTCGTGACGCGAAAACGAGCCGAAGGAATGGAGCTGTTGGTGGAGCGCAGCCCATTGTGCCCGAAAAATACGCGGAGGTGCTGCGAATTTGCATTGCGAAATACGAAGAAGTTTCTATGCGAGAAAATAAAAGCGAAAGTGTGCGATGCGTCTTTCCTGTAGGATGCTCCCTTTCCGAGATAGCAGAGTTGTAGACCGGTCTGTCGTGGTAAATTTCACTTCAGTTTCATTGTACAGTTTGCGGTGTAGATTTAACAGGGATGAATCTACGCGAAATTCTGTGCGTCGGAAACGTGGTATGAATTATATCCGAACTATGCTTCATTCTCGAGATAACACATTACGAGGATTTACTTGACGCTGGTTTCAAATTTAATTTCTTGCTATCGATTTTATCGTGAAATACGTGGGATTCTCACGGCAGACCAAGGGGGGTGGGGGATGAATCTAAGGGAAATTCTACGTTGGAAACGTAGAATGAAATGTTTCCCGTCGATGCTTCGTTTTCGTAGATTTAAGATTTAATTCCTTCCTTTCAATTTTATCGTGAAATATTGGGTTGACAACTAAGTAATTGCCGATTCCAGTTATAGATGTCTCTTACTCCCATTTTTATGATATCCGTAAATGTTATATTATAAAATTATTATTATTATTATTATTATTATTATTATTATTATGTTATTTGTTATTATCCGTGAATGTTAGCAACTGGACAAATTGAATGCAGCGGTCAAGGAAAACCGACCAGAATTGGTCAATCGTAAAGGTGACATTTTTCAGCAGGACAATGCTAGGCCGCACACGTCTTTGTCCACTCGGCAAAAATTGATGGATATTGGTTGGGAATCGATGTTACACCCACCATATAGCCCTGATATCGCGCCATCGGATTACCACTTATTTCGATCCCTGGACAACTCCCTTCGTGGTAAAACTTTTAACGGTGATGACGCTGTAAAATCTCACTTAACTCAGTTTTTGGCCGAAAAGGATCAGATTTTCTACGAGCGTGGAATTTTCAAGTTGTCGGAGAGATAGCAAAAGGTCATCGAACAAAATGGAAAATACATTACAGATTAAACTTCGTTCCAAGTAAAAAAATTTTTTATTTCATTGAACAAATCGGCAATTACTTAGTTGCCAACCCAATACATGGGAAATATGAGAAATTTTTGGGGCACGCTTGAAGAGAACGAATCTAAAGGAAATTCTACGTCGAAGATGTAGAATGGAGTTTCTGTGCGTGATGCTCCGTTTCTGAGATAATGAAGTTCGAAGACTTGCCTGACACGAGAGCTGATGCATCGCGTTAAGCAGAATTTCAACATCGATTATGTCAGACGCGAGGCATCGCGCGAGAAAATTCGATTCCGCATTTTCCCACGCAGTTTTTAACGTAGAGCGCATACTCATACGTAAGCTCTGCTACGGCGATTTGCTAATAAACTCGGCTGCCGAGCATTTCGCAAAGCATTTGCAAAATAAGTATTTCCTTGAGTCGGCGTCTGCGAAGGGTGAAACTAACCAGAAACAGACTGCGAAGGGTGAAACTAACCAGAAACCGACTGCGAAGGGTGAAACTATCAACGGTTTTGCCCTGATCTATCACTTAGCAATCCCCCATTAAAATCAGAAAAAGTATCGTCGGCGTCCGAGCTGTTACGACGCGAAAGGGGTGAAATATTTCGCTGGGCACGCGAAAAGGATTACAACCGAGGGAGCGTTCCGGCGATAAGAAGCCCGTAACACGAAGTGTGGCAAAAAGTAAACACGTGGAAAAACGTTCTGCTCGAAGAGAGGAAGCCGGGAGGGAGAGGGTGGCAACGTCGGAAGGAGAAAACGTCTAACACCGGCAGTGGCAGCAGCAACGATAGCTGTTCCAGTCGGCGTTATTTGCTGCTGTTACTTAATTGCCACGGCATCCGGGCTCACACATCGCTGTATAATTGCAGGGAGGGGTGGGGGATAGCCAACCAGGCTGTACGAGAACCGTTAACGTAAGTCGACGAACTCGTTTATAAAGCTGCTCCCAGAGTGTCTACGGTCTATCTCGGTCTAGTGCCCGGTTACGCCCTCCTTTGACGAATTAATCACACCCCGGGAGCTCTTAGACGAGAGAGAGAGAGAGAGAGAGAGAGGGAGGGAGAAAGAGAAAGGGAGAGCGAGAGATAGATCTTGGAAGACGGTTTAAGGGTTGCGATGGATCGCTCGCCTGGCTCGCGAGAATCTCCTCGATTCGCGTAATCGCGTTAACCTACCTGGGATCTTCGTCGGACAAATTTCAAACGTCTCGTGAAATTTGTACTCTCGTGTCTGGCGATGGCGACCCCCGCGCGAATATTCAATCATCGAAGTTGCTCGCCGGGACCGGGAGCGGAAACCTATTCCCGAATTTCGCCGGGCCAAAGTTCGAGGCAGGATTCCATTGAATTTATAAACAACAGGCGCTCTCTCTCAGACTCCTGTCTCGTTTTCTTAAGAACACAGGCCGCGTCGTTCGAGGTAGATTAGTCTTCAGCGAGAGATTGAATGGGTCGATCTTTCGCACTCGGTGATACTGGCACGATTTGCGAACAAGAATTATTTCCACTGTATTCTTTGATGAAGTATGTATCTGTTTTTCCTGTGAAATTAGATTATGTACTTCACGGTTGGACATAATTGATGGATGGAACAAATGTGATACGTTATCGAAAGTTTCTGTTATTTTTCTATGATTATTTTTATTCGATGATATTCAGTCCATTTTTTTTCGTACGAAACATATATTTTGAACTAATTGTTAGATATAGACCGGATTAATGGTGTGCGAATTGTTTTTTGAAAAATTAGAGCGGTTTTCAGTGGGTTCATACCCAAAGTTTAGGATATATTATAGCCATATATATAATAGCTATTAGATTCTACAGGGTGTCCCAAAAATGTCTCGCAATCTGAAAGTAGGGGATTCCTGAGGTTATTTGAAGCAACATTTTCCTTAGCGAAAATGCAATCCGCGGCTTCGTTTACACGTTATTAACGAAAAACAGTGACCAATCAAAGGTGAGATCATTTGGCGCGAGACGGCCGAGCCAATGAGCAGAACTGGGCTCCGTGCACTCGTTGGCTGGGCCGCCGCGCGCCAGTCGAGCTCGCCTCTTATTGGTCAGTGTTTTTCGTCAATAACTCGTAAACGAAGCCTCGAAGAAAATTTTCGCAAAGGAAAAAGTTGCTTCAAATGACCTCAGGAACCTCTCATTTCCGGATTGCGAGACATTTTCGGGACACTCTGTATATTATACCTATATTATAGCTTTTAGATTCTATCACACACTTATTGAGACCCTCAAGGCTTGATCTTGACTCGATGCAAGATAATATCAACGTGGTGATACCCTTTAAGATTCTTCAGACGTGATTTGGAACTAGCTTTGGATTGCGAGACATTTTTGGGACACCGTATAGAAGCATATCGAAGCTTCTTCTCATCAAGATCCTTCGACAAACCAAGAAAGCCTGTACAGAGCGACGGCCCTATTGATGTTGATATCGCCTATTTCGCCGAACCCTAAAGTATCGTGTCGCAGCTTCCAAGAGTCAGTTCCCCAAATGCCTGAGCGTAGCCTTCATTCCCAGTGACTTTTACACCAAATCGAACACGCGATCTCCCTTTGCAAATATTCCAGGCCATAACTCGCAGTGTCGCTTATCGAGCGGCAGGTCCCCAGACAAATGCGATTATCGAATTCGGAGAGGGTTCGATAACAGTCGATGGAAGTGATGGCTCCAAGGTCCCCTGTCTCCGAGGGTCGTCGATCGCGGAGCACAGGTGCTCGGCTGTCTCCTCGAGAGAAGGGCAGAATTCTCGAAGGGAGTCGAGCACAGCTCCTTTAATGACGAGCTGCCATATCGTGCGCGGTTGGCACGCGGCTATTATTATCTCTCCTGGCGAAGAGCGCGCCGCAAGATGCCCTCCGAAAGCGGATCGTGAAGTCTGCGAGCAGAGAGTTGCTGGAGGGTACTGAACGCGCACCGACTATTAGACCATTCGTTTTTATCATCCAATCGAACACACCTGTCGACCTCGGGGACACAACCCCGCCCGCTGTTGTTATTGCCCGCTGCCGGGACGTTCACCTCTTATCGGGCCGCGACGCATAAATGCATCGTTAATGCACCAAGGCGGCGAGCGGAATACTGCGGGACGTCGCTCGATGAATTATTGTCGAGCAATCTTTACGTTTCCGTCGTTTGTCTCGGTCTTGACGAGCTCCGTCCCTGCGGGATTCCCGGGATTTATGTGAAGAGAGACGGCAGTTTTGTCTGAAATTGGTTTCGCTCGATAGGATGAGCATGGCGTTTGAAGTATCGCGCGGTTCCGCTGTGTGTTTGATAAGAGAGGTCCAATAAGAGAAATTAAAATTCAAGATTTGTTAGAATTTTATAGACATTATTTTCTAATCATTTTGATAAGGGAAATTTATCGCAGTTGTCCGTAATAGTTTTTTGTCGGTTTGGAAAAATTCGTTCGTTTTACTCTCGGGGTACACGGGTCGTTTATCGTTACATGTAGCGCTTAATCAACGTTGGTTGATCTAATTCTGATTACTTTCGCCTTTTATCAAATTTTCGCCCTACAAAATAAAATCACACGAAAATGTCTTTCCTTTGTAATAACCAAAATGTATAACTTTGCCATATTTATTTTCCTTAATTTTCTCCTTTATTTGCTCTATTGTCCCTATTCGAATAACTTATTGGAACAAAAAATGAGGAATCGTTCGAATAAAAAGTGAAGAGTTATTCGAACAAACAGATAGAATAATGGCCAACTCTGATGAATCGTTCGTCAGGATTTTGATGGTAAAATCTTTGAAAAACGGCACAGGCGGTGTTGATCGAGATTGACACAAGCTCCGTTGCAGTGTACCAAGAATCTGTAAATGTAACTTCATACACAGCGACTCGTGTTCCGAATGAATAATTGCACCGGAGTGTCGAGGCACCGAAGCATTCTAAAGAAATGACGTCGGAGTATCGAGCACGCCATTAATCACCGGCACTAAGAATTTATAATATTAGATGGATTGGACCATATAAGTACGGTATGTAGGTCGATATTCAATCTCCGACGGAATTTTTGCGAACATCATACGTCACGTTCACATTCCACGAACTTCGAAATGACATGCTTAAGAGAAACTTGTGAACAGCGCCGATTCTATTCTACGTACGACTTCGGAACTCGAATTTACCATGTACAATCTCTAGACTGCAAACTTTATATATTTATGATAGAACTGGATAGATGTGATTTGATAGAGTAGGAAGATTGGAAGTATTCGAGAATATATCTACATATATTATTTTCAGTTCATTGAAGTTATTACTACTTCGTTTCAACTCCTTGCGATCGATATAGAGAATTTTGAATAAAATTCCGCGATCCGATGTTGCCCTAAGTTCGTGAAATTGAAGAGACAGAGATCAAAATTGCGCGAGTACCTTATTTCATTTCTAAACATATAAACTTCGTTGGAAAGGATTAATTGCGAATGTTTTTAACAATCTTTCGAAATTTGAAATCTGTTCACAGACTGTTCGAAGATTAATGTACAGACGTAAAATGCTATTAACTTTTGACAATTATATACATATAAACATTTTGTATTCAAAACAATGTTTATTCACATAATTTTTATTATCAACTGAAATAAAGTTATTTCATGTAATTGGTGACCGAAATAATGTCTCCTTCACTGATATAACAGTTATAAGTGGCCAAGACAGAATTTTTCTCACCGATAACTGTTACGAATAACTGCAATAGATTTCCCTTAACAAAATTATTAGAAATGATTGAAACAGAATTTCGATCATCAATGATGATTATTGGTGACGAAAAAATATTTTCCATTAATTGTAATTGCTGTGTAAAAAAAATGGAAATCTTTCTATCGCATGATTCTTTTCCATTTCGCTGATAAATAGTTTCAACGTGAATAATAAATACGAATTTTTTACTTACCTTTTGTTTTATACAAATTTTTTAATAATTTTTCACCTTACCATTCCACAGAAATTTTCCAAATACAACTGTTAACTATCTTGAGCTCCTGGTTTAAATGTCGAACAATTTTTCGAACATAGGAAATTTAATGCGCGAATACTTTCTGCAGCCACTGTACCCGAAGCAATATAAAAATTGTAAAAGAATTTGCGAATGCGCGGTGGAAGAAAAGAAATCCGCCAGCGTCACGTAATTCTCGCAAGCTACCAGCACGTCGGGTTTCGCTGCATATTGCCACCGTCTCGAACGACAGGACACAAAATCGAAATATGTAAAGTGGCAGCTCGCGTTCTTTCGAGATGGGCGAAGGGGTCGGGATTGTTTCCAGTATCTGGCGGTTCGGGAACTTAGCGTATCGCGAGTCCGTGATTTCTCGACCTCGGATATCGGTATCCCGAGACTGGTTGTTATTCCAGACAACTCAGATATAGCAGATTAGGAAAGCCGCGGAATAGAACTCCGAGTCGGAATATTGGATCACACGGCTCGTAATCGATTCGAGGAAAACGGTTTACGATCGACTCCGCTCGCTGGCAACGACGACGATTGATTCGGAACTTCGCCCACGGGAGCCCGCTTTTTCCGCGAATCCCGTGCAACGACGATTCTTCGGCGAAATCTTTATTCGTCCAACTTATTAAAAGAACGATGGACCAGCAATTATTCATTTGTTTCGTCTTTAATGTTCTTTCTCTTTTCCTTGACACGACATTGCTGTTTCTGTTTTCTGTAATCGTTGCGGCAGTTCTTTCTTGAACACTTTTGGGAACATTCGCATATTTTTGGAATTTTTAAGGGCATAATTTAAATTGTTACCGGGGTGTCTGGTTTCTGACAGTTAACACGTTCCGTGCCACGTGTACCATCGATGGTACACGCTTGCATGTTTACTTAGTGAACTGAACAAATTGTTTACAAAAAATTTAGAACCGAAGAATCAATTTCCACCGCAAGAATGGGCGTTGATAAGTTTTTGTTACGTTGTTATGTGTACGAGAATTAATAATTGCACGTAATACATCAAGTTTTAGTAAAATATCAAAGTGTGAAGATTCGAGTAAAAAAAGCTCGGCACGGAACGTGTTAATTAATATTTTCGCAAGTTTCATTGAGCTCTCTAGAAAGATTGACGTGACTAGTAGTAGTAAATTCTTCCTAATTTTCCTTGAGCTTGTAAACAAAAATGGACAATATGGGAAGAGAAGATACGATTATTCGAGTCTCTTTCAATTATAAAAACGAGGTTCAAGGCTCGACTAATCGCACCTCCTCTTCCCAAATTCTCTATTCTTGTTTACAAGCTGAAGAAAAATTAAGGAGAATTCATTGTACATTAGAAAGCACATTAACAAGTATCTCGAAAAAATTGACAAACAAAACTACAAATGATTCTAAATGTACTCGGTTATATTTTAGTCAAAAAAGATCCTGCGTTTGAGTATTAATAATCATCAATAATCATCATCAATAATAATCATCATAATAATCATCAATCAACATTTTGTATGGTTGAGGGAGAAGACGAATTACACGAAACTTTTAATCGTGTATCGAACGGAACTGTTGCATAAATTGAAAGAAGATGTAACTGATACGGTTGCAGTTTTAATGCGTCGGATACATTCGTCGCGGACTCGTAAAGAAACTCTCTCTCGCAACGGAATGCCTAAAAAATACAACGAGGCGCAGGGCACAGCAGTGGAGATCCAGCGGTGCTAACGTGCCAATCAAACGGCATTACACAGTATTAAAAAATTGCCGTGCCCAGAATTAGTGGCCCGTGCGCCTCAAAGGGTGTATACGGCGAGCAGTAACTTACACTTCGTGTAATTTTAATTTGACAGCGATTAAGGTCGACAAGTTGCAGGCTCGTGCTCGAAAAGCCTGGGCGACCATTCTCGTAAATTTTACACACAGGGGGTAGTTGCCGCGCTACCTTTCCACGCAAATAAGGGGACCGGTAAGAGCGACGATGCTCCAACGTAAAACTACACCGTGGCAATAAACGCCTTAGCCCTTCGTCCACCCCCTATCTCATCCGTGTTCATCTCCTAACCCTTTATGACACATAATTTCTGCAACGTTAACGAAAGTACTTCACTGTTAACGGCTCCACCGAGATAAGCATCAATTTCGCAGATGTTGTTTTTTCCAAATTGCCGACGCCAGTTTCTTTCCTATTCGCAATTATCGCAACGACGAACTTTTGCAACGACGTTAACCCGAGAAAGATAACCTACGTCGCAGAGGCGCCTGCGAAGACTGTTGATTTTTGTTAATTTTTCATAGAGGTCTAGTGATTTAAGTTTAAAATTACTTAAAATATAAAAAAATATGATATAAATGCATTTTATTTTTACAATAATGCCAAACCTTTAAAATGACTAGATTAACTTAAATAAATATCCATTGTTAGTATAAAATTGACGCCTTAGAAAAGCATGCGCCTCTGAAGCGTATGGTTATCTTTTACGTACGTTGTCATATGGTTATCTTTCTAGGGTTAAGGAAACGAAATAGCTATACTTTTGCGTAGTTTATTTAAAACTCCAGTTCACTTGGCGAAACAAAATAGTATCGTCGAGAAGTTCGTTACAACAAAATGCTCTCTTGTCTCTATTCCGCTGTATTTATATCTTCGCGAGGTTCGCGAAGTGGGAAGGTAGGTTAATGACCTCCGCGATAAGGCGATGACCTATTTCGGGTGATTGGTTTGTCAGGAATTATTATGTCAAAATTCTAGCGTCAATGCACTGGTTATATTTACTTAACGGGAACGGGAGTGAGTGAGAGCGTCGGCAAGGAGAGAGAGAGAGAGAGACAAGAGAACGATAACAGAGGTGGTTCGTTCTTGCGATGTACGTTTGGAGGTAATGTGTCGAAACGTTGTGCGATTATGGTGTTCGCTTCGCTATTCTTGCACTTCTTCTCTGTGCGATCCTGCCGCTGCAGGCCTGCGATCGGGTCTTGTGTTGCAACGAGTTTGGTCCAATATCGCGGCAAACCAAAAACAAGTCTAAATTGAGTCTCGTAGATTGTTACAAGATTGAGATCAAATAGAAGCTGGACTGTTAGTGTAATTGTTGTGCAATGTTTTAACATGTTTGCGCGAACGTATCTAAACAAACTTTCACTCATATTTTCGAATTCCATGTAAACCGGTGGAGACACGTTTGTGCAAACGTACTGCAACATCTGAGTAAAACGATTCTTAATATTTTCCGTAGTTCATCAGAATTTTCTTCACTCTTCTATGAAGTCTATTTATCTTGGAAATAAATAATGGAAACAAATAGGTCGACTTTCCGAGAGATTTAGGACCGCAATGAGACCGCTACACTTTTCAACGGAATTATCGTAAAAGTAGCTCGCATGCTCGAATAAAATTCTCTGCGACGAGCGTGAAATGTTGAATATATTTATTTACTAATTTAGTAAAGTTAGTAAGTTTACTAAGTTTACTAATATTTATTTACTACTATATTTACTCTACGAACTTTAATTTCGAATGGAGAAAGACCTGCAATTTTTTTACGCAATTAGTGAAGCGGAAACTAAAGATTTCAATTACTTTCTATATTTAAGAAAAATTGAAATGTAGGAAGAGGACACTGAGCTGCGTGAAAGATGCAACGATATTACAAAAATTTAAGGATGGTACTAAAATTGGACCACGTAATGGAACTTTTCTAGGTTGTTTAACCCTTAACCGGATTGTCAACTACTGTCAATTATTGTTTCGGTAAATATTGCACATTTCCAAATCAGTAATTCGAGATAAATTTACGTTGAAACATAGCAAGGAGAAGATTATATGAATTTTTAAATAATTACATCCGCGAATATTAGAAACGATTTGCTTAAAGTTACTATGCACAAATAAAGACCGCCGTAATCCGATTAAGGATTAACACGTCCGCGGCCACTGTTTCTTTCGCTACCTATCCTCCTTGATAAAATCATATATTAAATGTAACTTATATCTGTCACTAAATATTAAAACAATTTAACAAAACGTAGTTGTGATATATAAATAATGTATAATAATATACTATTATATATAATGTATAATAATGATATATAAGTAATGTATCTAAATAATGTATAATCAAGTCAACTTCGGTATTTCTATTGAAATCACCACATTATAAATGTCACACATGTGCGTCAGTGGTCTCGAACCTGTTAAAAAGTATTCGCCTGTTGTGGATATTGTTTATCATAACGGTCTGCAGAGACAAGCCGCATTTTCTGACAACCTGGCGATATGTTCATCGTTGTCGGTGCATTACGAGAGCTGATAATTATAAGCGATCGGCTCGAGGCAATTCTTCGATGCTCGAAAATGTCGATGATTACAAGGCCGGCGGAGAAATCATCGAAACGCGGATTAAACGCGCTGGGGGAATATGGCCTGGCGATCTAGGGAGGGGGGAGGAGGGGGTTCCGGGAAATAAATGTAAAAGCAATATCCGACGATGCCCGACCGAATAAATGATCGCGTGAAAATTCGGCGGGGGTGAAGTAGGAAAAGCGGCTGGGATTAAAAGCAGACGATACAACCGAATAGGTGAAACGGTCACGTTAAATATTTCGCGATGCGCGCGTTTACCTCCTCGCGCGTTTCATAAAAATTAATCCCGGGGCTGGGCGGGAGGGACGGGGGCCGGCCGCATGAATGATCGATGAACAGCGATCCGAACTCCTCGCGGAAAGGTTTCATAATGATATTGGCACTCGCCGCGAACGGCTCGGCTCGGGTATTAGCGAAATGTTTGTCCGCCGTTTCGGACCCTCATCGGGGATGATTAAAACGTTGCGGGGCTGCCCGATAAATAATGTAGCAACAAGCGGAATGCTCCGTATCGGTTCCAGCCCGTCGTTTCTCCTATCGCTGCATTCGCTTAAAATTTCATCGCCGGTATTTTCGAACCGGCCGGCGCAATTTTTGTTGAATATGACCCGCCGCTAATTTTGTTTATCGCGCGCGTGATCGGCACCGTGCACGTTGCCGCGCGACCCAATGAATCACGGCGATCCTACCACCGTGATCTTGATGAAATACGCTTGTGCTCTCCGTGAAAATTCATTTCATATTTTTTGGATACGGTAGGCCAGTTTTTTTATTTCGAGTGCGTTGTTTACGCGCGTTGCACGATATTGAAATATGAGAAATAACTTCATGGGGTAAAAAGATCGCATGCGACTATCGTTCTGTACTTTCGTCGAAAAAGAACGCGTACACGCGCGTTTTTTCATCGTATGCTTCACAATGTAATAAAAATGAATCCAACGAAGGCGCTCGGACGTTTCATTTTTATCTTCTAAATCTTTTTCATCGAAATGATCGCAAAAGGCACGGCATACTTCGATACGCGAACTTCTTTCTTTCGTCCTATCGTGAAATTCGTCGACTGCCAAATGTTTCTGGATATCTTTTAATATGGCCAATGAAAAGTTTTATGGCTAACAATGAACTGTGCTAACTCTGGGATACTTAATATATTCATGGGTTTAAGATCTGCTCAAGGGGAGGGGGAGGGGGGTCTATTTTATGACCATGTAAGAAAACGTGCTATAAACATTATCTTTTCTGTGTAAGGCACATTTAGTTATACAACACTGTTAAATAATACATTTAAGTACCTAAGCAAAACTAGAATACAAAAAATTTGATAAAAGAACAATAATACACGTTTAACAACTTCAGCGCCGACGATCAACCACTAAAATTCCCACGAAGTCACTTAGGAAAATTAAAATTGATCATAATGGATGACATTGGAACTCTTTCGTATCCGAGACATCCTAGTCGAATTTAGTTTGTTCGAATATGTTACAACGAAAATGAATGTTCAAAATTGGTAAAAAATTAGAGTCGCCCATGTTTAACCGAAGCGGCGCCGAACGTGTTGAAATTCCGCGAACAATGTTTAACCCTTTCGCTCCGAACGACGGATATATCCGTCATCCATATGAACACTCGCGGAGCCGAACGCCGGATATATCCGACATCCACATGATCGTCCTCTGGGGACGAACGCCGGATATATCCGACATGCTGGTAAAATCGCGACCTAATTTTTGGACTGCACCGCCTCTTGTTACTATTGCGTGAATCTTTTGACGAAACAAACAAACGACAGTCCGAAATAAACGACACACCATTCAAGTTATATTTGTTCTACCTGCATTTCCCATTATTATTGTGTTACATGTCATAAAGGGATAGAAAATCGAAAGTACTAACTTTAGGACTAATTATTATGTATTATGTTTTGTATTATGAATATTATGTTTTATTTTATTACTGTATATTATATATTATTTCTTCACTTTTTCCATTGTTAATGAAACTTTTTTTACCTATTAAATAACTTTATACCTTATGCAGAAATTATAACTATATTGTTTTAAAGAAAAATCCCTTTTCTTCCCAAATACACTATCCACGCGCAATGTGCACAATTTCGGCGGGTGGTTCCGTTCAGGAGGGGCGCTACGGCGGACTGAACCGCCGTAGCGAAAGGGTTAAGCATGCTAGTTGTCGTCGCAGCTTGGAAAAAAACACGCACGCGTACAGCAGGCCCAAAGCGTCAAGATTGACGACAATGTAATCGTCTCCGTCGACGAAACACCGAGGATGGAAACTGCGCGTTAACACCGCCGAGATTCCCGGGAAACGTATCTCGCCGTTAGAGCTCCGTAAATAAATTCCGACGATGCCGGGCGCGAACGCGGAAATATAATATCCGGGCCGATCTCTCGTCCCTGGTCTTTTACCAGCGGATATTTACGAGGGTGTGCGCCGCGGGGGGCGGGCGGTGTGCTCTCGCGTGCGTTCTCAGCGGACCGTTTGTTTCCCGGCATTTACCGGCCATCGGACCTGCTCATTGTTACGAGCACCGTTTCTCAGGATTTAATCTATAATTACAGCCAGCGGCGCTGATCGACCAAGTGGACCGACAGCACGGCTTACGACCGCCTGGGATCCGCCCGAAGAAATTGCTCGGGCTCTCCTGCTCGGGTCTTTTGCTATTAACATCTGACCGAATTCTTGATGGGAATACCTGAACACCGATAGTAATCGTCGTGTCCGCGAGGACCGTATGTATGCGAAATCGAGGACATGCACTCTCCGCTCTGCACTAATTTGTGGACGATCTAAAGTTTCACGGGGTTGTCTCTAGCAATTCGGACGCCCTTCCGATTCAACACGATTTGGGTAGACTCGACTTGCGGCGTACTTGGAGGTAGAGGAGCCAGTTATCGTGATCGATTGTTGTTATGCCTTTCGTTTGTTTTCGGCATGATTAACTTTATATTTATCGAATGAGACATATTACCCGTTCCTTAGCCATAGAGACATATTACCCATACCTTTTGCACTCGAGTGGTGACGCTGAGGCACCATTCAAATTGTTACATCACGTTCCAAGATGATTTTTATATTGGGTCTAGGAAAAAGTTCGTGGCGTTTTGTTAGTAAAATTCAACTGGATTTCTTATATCGCGAAAATGAATTTATTTGAACGAAATATGCTCCATTATTATCGATAATGTCTCGCCATTTTCCGGGTAGAATCATGATGCCATCGCTGAAGAACTGCTGTGGTTTCTGATTGAAAAACTGAATCAAGTGGTTTTCGCAGGCTCTTTTTTGAAGCCAATTTAATTCCATTGAGAGAGTTCTGCAGAGATCGGAACAAGCGATAATCAGAGGGTGCAGAGGGTGAAATAGCTTCGAGTGCAAAGGACTACAATTTTGTATTCTCTTGTTTTGTTCTCTTTCTCGATTAAAAGTAATACGAGATCCTTCCTGTATCTAATTGTATCATCGCAGTACAACATCAGCAATTTGCAGACACGTTTGGTAAAACTTGTTGAAAAGAAACCCTTATTGAAAACGTTTCTCGATTGCGTATCTTCTATCTGTTTCGCATCTTCTATCTTAAAATCGTCGAAACTAGAAAGACACTTTCTTAAGAAACGATTGAATAAATGACTTAATTCAACCTTACATTACAATGAAAATGGTGACAAGTGAGTTACTTTCAGAGCTCGGTAGATTTAGAGTTCAAAAAGTATCCAATGCTTCATGTTTCGGCGAACCATTGAGATCGACTAACGTTGACGTTAACGATCTTTGCGACTCGCCTAGTTTCACCAGGATAAATCGGTTAGCAGCTGGGCAGATAGAAGATGCTACGGCATATGGTGGATGCTATGTAGCAGTTGGAATACCGAACGCGGGAACACGGCTAAGGATGCAAGAGTTCGAAAAGGGTATTTCGCGTGGGTGGTTGCCCGAGCGCGAGCTAGGGGTAGTTAGCTGGTGCTCGGTGGTTGCAGGGTGGTGACGCGGGGTCGGGATCGATCCAGAGACCGTGGCATCATCCTGCAACCGTCAACGACCGACTCGACCTAACCCGCCCACGCAGCCTCTTTCTCGTTCCTAAGCAGCCGCCTCGCTATCGCGCTAGCCTTCGCCTTACGGAACTTCTCTATCACCGGCAAATAAAGCCTGCATACCGACCGCGAGAGTGCTCCTCTCCTCTCGGAGCCTGCTCAAGGAGAGGTTCTCGCGTGCGTCGAGTCGTTAAGGATCGAATCGGACGAGCGACGTACGAGAGGCCACGAGATGAGATTGAACGTCCGAGACGAGCCCTCGGCTCTTCTTCTGTCTCTTCCCTGGAGAGATCCACGGATTCGAGGTAGAATGGACTCCGGTCGTAAAACCGGGATCGAATTAATCGCGATCTCAAATATGACCGAACACCGCGCACGCGATCGAGTGTTATCCCCCGTGTTGACCCCCGGCACACGCAGTCTTCATTCGAAGATTGCGGATCATCGGGCCCTGCGCCGTTTCATTCTCTCCTCAGATCCCACGGGGAATCATGGGGATTCGTCCTGAAGATCCGCGATCATGATCGTTTCGGAAAATCCATCCACCGAAGCGTCCCAATCATCGAGTAATCCTTTCACAGGTGGTCAAACATTTAGCTCGTGGTGTTTGCCGTCTGACTTTCGTTCGCGTTTATCAGTTTCTGGCGTGGATGTTGAGTAGTGGAGCCGGTTACTGTGTGGGTTCACAAATTGCTGTGTTTCTAGCTTGCTTTCGGGCCAAATTATTTACTTCATGTTTATCGAATAAGGAGAACTTGTTGAACGATCGATGAAAGAACGCTTAATCGAATCGTTTGATAAATTTTATTTAACTTATTTTATATAATTTATTGTTAATTGTTTAAATGATTTTAACACTAAACCAACCGACCTGCAATGACGATTAGCGTGCATTGACTCATAAGGGTGAAAAGATAGAATTCACTTGGATTTTGTAAAGTTTTAATTACGAGACTTGTTTCAATAATATAATTTATTCAATCATTTTTCACGAATAAGTCTCCGAAGTTTATAGTATCGTAAAATAAAAAATCGGTCATTTTGACCGTGGTAGGTTTAGTGTTAAATGCGAAAAATTCTTAATGTATCATAGTCGTTACTTTTTCATAATATTAGACTGTTAATATTGGACTATTATTAGACACAGTTCCTATTAGACATAACGTTAGACTATTAAACTGTGAATAATATTTAGAGAACATAAATCTGCCGAAGAAAGAATGAACTATAGTGTCCTTTGCTTTCGAGGTTACAGATATCGAACACTGATAAACAGGATCTTCGTATCCATGAACTGCTCTCGATGTCTGCTCCCGCTCGCGATATAGTCGCACGAATAATTCAACGCGAACGGTATTGTCTGGCAGGCGGCCCCTAATTAACTCGAAATAATTCATATTTGCTCGTATCTGCAGAGACAGGCCGGATAAACCGTGGAAAAATGTTCTGCAAGGTAAGCTCGTCGGAATGCTTGACGAGGCGAGAGTTGAACGTTGAGTAATGGATCAAGGCCAGGCGAGTGTGTTGCTGATAAGCGACCTCATTATCATGAGAGCTAGTGTCGCATCCTATAGCGCAGACTGAATTAATTAAGCGTTCAAGGTCGCCCGGAATGTCGTAGACACCGAGAACCTTCGAGCACCTGACATTTTTATGGATCGCGATTCGCGATGCTAGTCGATACATGCGATCGATAAAAGTTGCTCTCGAGGTTAATTATGACTGTTGAAAATTTCACGAGCGACAGGACGTCGTGGCAAATTATGGCATCTGGTTTGCCAGTAATTACACTCGCAAAACATTGTTGTTTAGGACGAATAATAACGATTGTTATTCAAGTTTAGATTTTCGTAATGTTTCGCAGTTTCAGCGACGGCGAATGGATTTTTTAGAAAAGAAATCTACTTCGAGACAAATTCGGTAGAACTATGGATTAATTTTTGGATGCGAGGATCTACGTTGACCCGTGGTACTTTCTTTAGATTGTCAATTAACTGCTCGCTCAGTTTATGCTGATCGATTTGAATCGATTGCTGTTCCATCGAGAGATATAAAAAGACAAACGTGTCGGTAAAAAGTACTTCTAGAAATATGTTTAAAACGATTGTTGCATGAGACTATCCTTGTATATTATTGGAAATGATCCTAATTATTGTCAATTACGTCCAATTTTCGAAACCAAAGACTATAAACCGAAACCGGTTCTGCCTCTCAACCATTTTATCATCCTTAAGATCGAATAAAAATGTTGCAGCTTGTAAGAAGATGCACAGCAATACAGAAGTTATCGTAATGCAAAAGTCGTACAACAGGAAATTGTCCGATGTCGATGCAACGATCCTATGATATAATAGATTAAGAAGGGATCGTTGATGTTTTGAGCACTTTACGCATGAAAAATCGCAGTCGACGGTCATACAAAATAATTCGGGGATGCATTTATTCGAGACCAGTCGACACCGATTCCAGCCGATTCCAGCCGATTCCAGCCGATGCTTCCGGCCGACTTGAGCACTCGTCGTATCGACGATCCGTCAGGGAAGAACATCGTCGATCCTCGATCGCGCTCTCGCGATCCGTCCACTCGAGACCACTCGACTTTCGGATCGGCCTCAGTACTCGCCGGAGCTTTTCATCGGTCCCGACCGATCGATCGGCGCTTTTGTTTGCCCGGCATCATGCGATTGGTCGCGGGTAAGCCATCGGTGCTCCTTCAGTATGCGAATTGATCCTTTAAGAACTGCCAAATAATCGTACGACCATCCGCCGGGCTGGCTCCAGCCCGAATCGTACCATTGCTCGATGCGGTTTCCAATGGAATCGCCTAATATATTCTAATTTCTTGCGAACGTACATCAAGTTTCGACGGTTCATTGTGCTATAAAGGGTCGGGACAAGAAGGACGAGCCAACCCACCCTCTGTTCGGGTCGCTTTTAGTCGTCGATCGATCGAATTTGCGTCTTCGCAGCACTTTATACGGCGGTTGAAATCGTAGCTAGGCTTTTTTATGGGTGCGAACGAACATTGGAAGATTAAAACTTTTCTATTCCGTTAACCCCTTGCTGTACTTTGACGAGTCCGACTCGTCATGAAAATTTCTAATAATAACTTATTCAGTATATATGTTATTCTGTCCACTAAAATTTGAATAAAATTCTAATTTCTTGTCATCGATATTTAAGCATTCAAGTAAATTTAGGCACACGATAAGCATCAATTTTCTTTCCCTTCTAAGAATTTATGATAATCGAAAAATTTCTAATCGCAGTAACTACGAAGAGAATGGTATGTTAAGGGGTTAACGAATTTGAAATGGGCAGAACGATGACCAGACTGCGGATTTGATGCATATGTGACGGAGAGAGAGAGAGAAATGAGTAGAAGAGAAGGAAACTGTAGGAAGATTTAAAGAATTTGAGAATGTCGATGTGTTATTCTTAACTTATTAAGATTGTTGGAGGAGGAAGGAAACTTCCAACTGTGGTTACTGCTTCTTACAAATGATTCCGATGATGACACAAAGTATACTTCATTTTATGTGTAGTATATCGCAAGATCATCTTAAACAGGATTTCTCAGGTTTACCGAAAGAAGTTGCCGAATTCGTTAGGTCAATTTTTGACTAAAATTACACATTTACGACTAAAATTTAAGACCATTAGAAGAATTAACGAACACTGTCGAGAAGAAATATATTTATACTTAAGCTTTGTTATTCCTAATCGTTGCAGAAACACATGATGCACTTTGATTTTGTATTAAGATTCACAGTCTAAATATCCGTACAAAGATGATAGCTTCTTGGGAACAAAGAGGATTATTGCACACAATGAGCATGGTTACCAATAAAAATGGTAACAATTTACAAAGATGTTCAAGCACGTATAAGCCATGATTAGACTGCGAATTTTTATGAAAAATAAGAATTATTTTCATTAATCACAAGATCATAGACATTTACCTTTCTCCATAATCATTTTAATGAATTGACACTAATGCGATAATATATTGAAATTGTATAAATTTTTTACTATCTTCTATTTAATCTACATTGATTTTTGTCAGAAATGCATAAAATCTGCAGTCTAAGCACGATACAGATCACTATTGGAATCAAAGTATTATACAAATGACCTTGGTGTAACAGAAAAGAAAAATGCGACAGTGTTTTCGCTAAGGAGAAAGTTACTTCGAACGACTTCAGAAATCACCGCTTTCCGGGTGTTAACATAATCATGGGACACCCTCTAGAATAATTCGTCGAGGACACGTACATTTTTCAGGACCCAGTGCCATCCCTGGGGTTAGGTTAGGGCCCGGAAATCGATCGGCGGAGGACAAACGCGAGGTCGACGAGCAGGTTCATCGATTCTTCGAAATCCGAGGATCTCGTCGGCGGGGACATTTTCAGCGGCGGCAGTAAAACAAACGGTAATCCGTAAGGCTGTAAAAGAAGAGTGCCGTAGGGTTCAAGGAGTCGAGCCGGAAGGGCACGGGGCAAAGGGTGCGGGGGACAAGGAAGATCCAGCCTGGAACGATGATCCGGTGCCCGACAAAAATACAACTGGCCGTGATCCGTGGATTTACGAGCGCCGCGAATGATTCGACGCGTCGAATTACAGGAAGGGAATGTAAAGCGGGTTAACCCCCGGGCCGTTGGGTCTCGGAAGGGGCCGAATAAATCCGAATTAACGCGGCCCGGGAGAGTATCCAGAAACCGCGGGCCGCGATAATGTAACCCGCGGGTAACGACTTCCACCTACAGCATACGCTGTTCTCGTAAAATTCCCCTTTATAGCGGCGCTACGTCACAGTCGAACACGATACGGGAATGTACAGGCTCGTCCAGCCGTGGTGACTTTGCGCCGAGTCTTTTGATACCATAGGGAACTGTTGAACAGATTTTATAGCGAGATTAGGAGAGAATTATAAGGAAATCTTCTTTATATTCGGAGTTGTCGAATCGGATTTTATACTTTCCGACAGGATTTTACATTTTCTATTGCAATAAAGTTTACTTTGTTTTAAAGAGGGCTCTTCAAGCTTCCATTTGAGCTCTATAACGTCCAAAAACTCTCACGGGAATACGTTCCAAAATCTGTGTAAAAGGTACCCTTGGAAATAGGTTAATATTTTTCTTCGAGTTTTCGGTTCAGATTTATAATTTTTCGTCGTGATCTCGAATCTTATTTAAAAACAATAATTATCCTGTCTTAACGAGGACTCCTTAAGCTTCAATTTGAGTCCGATGAAGTCTAAACACACCAACGGGAATGCATTCTGAAATCTGGTTAAAGATAACCTTAAAAATCGAGTACTACCCTTCGAATATTACCCTCAAGTAATATTTTCTCAATAATACTCGAGTAATACTCGACGTGATTTCGAATTTTCTTTCGAAATAAAAATCGGCCTGCCTGATAGAGAACTTCTCAAGCTTTTATTTCAGCTGAATAACATTGAAAATTTACATATAACCTTGACACAACCTTCGAAACAAAGTTCAATATTCTCTTCAACATATCACTCTGTACGATCGAATTTAGTTATAAATTTTGTTATTATTCTCTTTTTAGGCGAAAGTGGAGAACATTATTTTATTAGTATACTATGGTTGGGACTTCTTTCGGATGAAACGCGTCTCGAATGTAAGCTCAAGCTGTTCTAAATTCCGCAAATAGAGAGCATTGTGCCTAGGTAAATCCAGTTCATGGGAACGTGCAGGTGTGTCTACTCTTTCGATTTTCTTGTCGGAGCCACGATAACATCATACGTCTTCGTGGTATAATTAATCATCATACATCAGCTTCATCCTCTGCCCGACGTTCCACTGGGAACCGTGTTTCCACTCTAAAAGAGCGCATTTGTAAAATCGAACTGAATGCTCCACTAAGTTCGATAGTTTCCAAATAATTCCTCGGGAATATTCTTCGATAAAGTCTGGATCTGAAATCCCGAGATTAATTGCTGAACCACGGTTGGGCTTCCTCCACAAAATCAATGATTCCGAAGGAACGTTCCCGGATATTTTCTGAATATTAAATCCTGCGATCAATTACCGAGCTGTGATCACAACTGTTCAACTTCCGTTTCGAAAGTTCCCGGGGGGTAGTTCCTCGAAGAAATCAAATTTTAAAGAAAGTTTCGCGTAAAAGCGATATTACTTGATCTTCTCCTTCTTAAGAAGTACGAACAAATTTACACTGAACCGAGTAGTCAGGGATCAAGAATATGGAGCCGAGTTCGGTAAACGGCACCCCCATTCACAAATGCATCGCGAACAATAAATTCTATTACGAAATTGCCACGGCAATCTCAAAGTATTAAATCTTATAATCGGCCGCTATTATATCGCAGCATTCAAAAATCCACGAGGATAATAAGTAGCACGCAGGATTCAACATAACGCAGTCCCCATCTTCTCATTTTTAACCAGTTAGCTGTATTTCATCGCTCGATTTTCGCGGCACATATACAGGGTGTCCCAAAAATGTCTCGCAATACGGAAATGTGGGGTAGCCGAGGTTATTCTGAGTAACTTTTTCCTTTGCGAAAATGCAATCTACGGCTTTGTTTACGAGTTATTAACGAAAACCACTGACCAATGAGAGGTGGCGGCGCGAAGTTCGAGAGCCCGCAGCACGAGGCTTTGACAGAATATCGGGACGGACTCGAGCCGCGTTCGAAGTATTGAACAAGTCACGAAGCGTGAACTTTCCGGATTTTGTTTACTACGTAAAAGTGATATTTTTAAGAAAAACGCTGTTCACCTCTACTTTAGAACGTCCGAAGAATATTTACTAATTATTCGGACCCGAAATAATATGTAGTTTAACCGTGACAGCCGTTTTAATTTTCTGGTGTACATGACACCTCGTGTGTACCATATGAAATTTTTATGCAAGGTGTACAATGAGGATTAACAAAGTTCGTAAATGATATTTTAATTTAAATAATTGTGTTCGAACAGAATTCAACGAATGATTCGCAAAGCTGATTTAATAATAAATAATCGCGTTAAGGGACGTAAAGGATTTGTTTATTAGAGAAATATGAAAAATATTATCAATAAGAAACATGTAGATGCCCGCACTGAAAACGAGGCGCCACAGCTAATTTGGTTAATTAAAAGAAATCATCGACCAGAGAATTTCTCCAAAATGATCAAGATAACTAAAACCTGGTATATAAATTTATGCAGAGTTTTGAAACGTTCCAATTTCTGTGAAGACCATAATCTTTGAACTCTAAGACTGAACAATAAATTGTGTTCTACTCATAAACGCAATAGTCAATACGATAAAATCTCCATCTGCTTATTCTTAATTCAATAAAATCATCGATAGTAGAGTTTCCCTAAAATCGTCTGGGAAAATAAAGCCTCGTAAAGTTAAACAGATCTTCGAAATGTTACGATTCCTGTAACAACCACAGTCCTTCGGAAACTCAAAGAAACTACTATTCCATCAACCATCGGAATATCCAGAGCCAGGATAAAGCCCGCAACCAAAAAAAAAAGGAAACACTATAATAAAAATGTTGGAGGGAGGAATAGCTTCGATGACAAATCAATGTCTTTCGGACCGGCTCAAAGCGTCCGTGGTCAGTGGGAGGACATTTCGCGACGGAATCGGAAGCAATTCGTATTCTATCTCAGTTGGTTCGGCTTTTGATAGAGGCGAACGGAAGTAATACACAGGAGTGGTCGATGGAGTGGACGAGGCATGAAAGATGCGGTTCTTTGATCGTCTGGGCAACTCTAACGATAAGTAAAGCCGAAGACGACCGCTCGCTCAGGAGGATCTCTCGATCCTCGAGGACCGCGACGATCTCTTTATCTACGGCGGGGTCTCGAGGACCTGTTTCACTTCGGCCGGTTCTTAATTGCAGGAGGATCGCTGCGAGACACCTGGCATCGATCGCGTTCAAACAACCTGGGCTGTTAGAATTCCATCCATGCGGTCAAACATTCATCTGTTCAGGAAAGTCTATAGATTTGTATAAAGTCACGGTTTCCGTCGACGAAGCTGCAAAATCTAAATTGAAAATAATTGTTGCACCGCTCTTCCATTTTTCCACGAACTGTCCATTACAGCTAATTAATGTTCACAATTGCATATGATATCTACTTAAATGTTCGAAATTCTATACAGTGTGTCCCGAAAATGTCTCGCAATCCGGAAATAGCGGGTTCCTCGGATCATTTGAAGCAACTTCTTCCTTTACAAAAATTTTCTCCGAGGCACCGTTAACGAGTTATTAACGAAAAACAGTGACCAATAAGAATCGAGTACGGCTGACGCGAGGCGGCCCAACCAACCAACGCATGAAGCCCAGTTCCGCTCATTGGCTCGGTCGCCTCGCGCCAGCTGAGCTGGGATTCGACCGCCTCGACCGCTGGCGCCGTTGGCTCGGCCGCCTCGCGCCAGCTGAGTTCGCCTCTCATTGGTCACTGTTTTTCGTTAATAACTCGTTAACGGTGCCTCGGAGAAAATTGTTGTAAAGGAAGAAGTTGCTTCAAATGACCTGTATAATCTATTCGCTTCATCTAGACGAATGTTCAGAATATTCTAAGAGTTTCATGGTAGTTTCCTTCTCCTTAATCTAAAATTTTAATTAAATTAACCGGACACGTTCTGTTCACTTCTTGCAACAAGTCTGCGTGTTCATTTGTTTGTGCTCAACTCTTTCATGAGGTGATTACGAATAGGAATTAAAGTAAAGTAAAATTTGATTCATGGTACAACAAAATTGAGCGCTCGATGTTGAAGGTGTATACGTTCGCTGCATTAACAAATTTCTCCAAACTCTTCTATTCGTTGGGATTTCTAAAAATACGTGTCTCTGCGGGTGTTTTATTGAATTTTTGTAGAGTTTTTAGAAGGATCCCAGGGTTCGATTTTATATTATTTTATAGAGTTTGAGGGTATCCGAGAGTGTTTCAGTAGGGTTTTTTTTCAGAATTTTAGAGAGAACCAGCGTTGTCCAGATTAGAGGGGCGGCGTGCGATCGCACGGTTAATGGAGGGATTCTATTTTGGTATTGGTTAGCAGTCTGGTTAGGAGAAAGCGCATACAAGCGGTTGCAGGGGGACGATGCAGGCCCGATATTTCCCGTATTGATCACTTTTACCCGGCGTGCCACCCCGAAATATCTTCCGCACCGGCGATTTTACAGCCGCCAGTCAGAGTGTTATCTTCGTATTCACATTTCCATAATTTTCGTCGCACAATCACGGCTCGTCGCTCGTACGGGGCCGCACGAGTGCTCTCGCAGAGGGGTGTGGGAGAAATAAACCGGCGAGACGGAATTTCCAGCGAGCGCGCGAGAAAAGCGACGGGTCGCGTCTGATTTTTCGCCAAACGACGCCTCCACGGCTGGATTCCCTCCAGCTTGGTACAATGCGTTCGGCAGTCGAGGGGGAACGTCGACGAGACGGCTCACACCCCCATAAACCCTTCAGTTATCGCGCATCCCATCCACACCGTTGACCGTCTCGCGAGTTTGCCATTTATTTTGACTTTCGCGCGACCCTTTGTTCTTCAATTCTATATCTATTCTCTTCAAATTGTTTCTCATCGTCGAGCACTCGTCTTGTACTAATGAATCAGACATGTGTTGGAGTTCTTTCTTTCTAAACACAATTTCTTGAATACGTATTTTATCTCTTAATTATTTTATCTCTTCCTTCCCGTACCAATTTCTTCATAGTTACAATGATTAAATGTTTTTCGATTGTAATAATTTCTAAGACGAGAGAAGGTAATTTATATTTACCGTGTGTTTACATTTATTTAACACTGTTTATACACCGATGGCAAGAAATCAGAATTTTGTTCAAACTGAAGAGAACGAATTAGCATTCGTATTGAACAGGTTATTACTAGAAATCTCTTTGACGAGATTTCTAGTAATCTCGTCTCTTATTACTAGAGACTCGTCAAAGTATGGCAATGGATTAATCTGGAATAAAATTTTATTCGTCTGACATCGATGTTTAACTTTAGAGAAAATATGAACATACAGAAGATATTTCCCTTTCACGCGTGGGAATTCTGAACGACAAAGTAATTTTATTCGCTGTAGTTTCGAAATAAAACACAAGCCAAGGGTTAATCTTCGTATGACCGTCAGATATAGTTGGATAAAAGTTTGCACGATAGTTCTCCACTTATTTTTGCTTAAATACCTTTCTTCATGTCACTTTTAATATTTTACCAACCGGCAGTTTCCTCCTGGTTCTTTTAAAATCGGAAATAAACTGTTGGGAATTTTTCAAAAATTTGTTCAAAACAGTCTGGATCGGCAAACTGTGTTGCACAGACGATGTTACATTCCGAGAAAATTCGTCTGGCGACACAAGCAGAAAGAAAGAAAAATTGTGAGGATCTAGGAGCAGGTCGTAGGTGAATGATCACACTGGAACTTCACCCCTACGAGAAAGACCGAAATTTTTCGACGAATTTATCGATTAGAGTGCACATAATGTGTGATCTTCGAGTTACCTTCAATTCATTGAGACCCTTTTGGAGAATTATAAATTCAATGGATCAAAGATACACATTATTCTCAGACTACATAAACCAACGAAAAACAGTATTAACCCCTTAATGCACAATTAAAAAAAAAAACCGACCAAAAAAAATCAATTTTTTTATCTAAGAAAATACATATTTGGACCTTAATTTCAATAAATATGTAAAAAAAATGCAAAAATTACTAAAAATTCAATAAAAATAGTGGATAAATAATTATAGTGAATATTGAATCGCATTGCAGATCGAATTTTGTACCCATCGTACTGTTTTTCAATTAATATAGGTAACATAACATAAGTTGCGACGCCGACCGTATATATACGGGTCTGCACATTTTGGCCGGTTTTGCACGCCCGTGTTAATACGTTTCTGCGCGTTAAGGGGTTAAGTACTTGTCTATACTTATTCACTGTTTAAAATTTCATTAAATTATGTAATCGAAGTCGTAAAGAAGCATAAGAAAACTGAATACACTTCTGACATCAATAATTGAGACGTAGCGCCCTAGGGTGCGCCCTTTAGGAAGGGTGCGGTCTGATTTTCTGACGGAGGGGATCAAGTTTCCAATTTTAGATCACGAAGATCGTCGATCGAACGAAGATTGAACAGAGAGATTTAATATCGGGAACAGCAACCGCCGAAATTGTCTCTGTCGCTCCTCGTTAGTTTATATTTGCAGGGCTGTTGTAATTTTCGTGCACAACAGTACGGTTTCCTATTTTCGTTTGTGTGGGTCGAGAGCTCTGCTAAAAGTGTTAGTGGATGATATCTGTGAAGCCGAGGGGGCTGCGAGGTGGAGGCACTTGACCCGCTACACATTCATATTTTCCCAGACTCGTGGAAAACCTTTCCGCCTCGTAACAAGCTGTGCAACTTCGATACGATTTTCATTATTTATATTAAATGACTAGTGTTTACCTGTCCGTTCCGATACAGGGCATTTCTGATTTCGTTACCATGTGTGCTGACAATATCCATGAAACTTGTTATCGAAATGTTTCGCAGTTTCCATTGCGAAAGCAGAGATAACCTTTTTCATATTCATTCATCGAACGTTATTATTAATATTTTATCTATCCGGCAGTTTCCTGCTGGTCCTTTTAAAATCGGAAATAAACTGTTAGGAGTTTTTTAAAAATTTGTTCAAGAACTACAATAATATCGTCTCTAATCTATCAAATTAGTTAGACGAATACATACATTGCAGTGGGTTCTTTTTAAATTATTATTTGAACGAAAATTATCGAACTCCTTTTAGACACTGTTCAGTCGTTGGAAAACCTATTAATAGGTTTCCGGTAATTAAAGCGACAAGTATCTGGAGATTTCTTTTTAAAAAAGTATTTCAAAAATGGAAAATTGTGGGACATGGTTTATCACGATTTCAAGGATTTGAAATAATCGAAATAGAACCGCGGACATGAAACGAAATTCTCGACTGAGATACTCGAGTAATGAATGTTGCAGCTTATTAATTTGTTGAGACAGCTTCAAGAATAAGTGTACTCGCTCAAAAATGTCTCAATGAACAAATTATCCTTAATTCAACTTCACAAATTTTGCGTTCAATGATATATACAGCTTCCCACATAGGAAATCCTGCGATTCTCTAAGGCTTAATCGTCAGAGTCCGGATTTTTCGTATCTACGACGAAAATGAATGCACGAAACGAAAGAAACGTCTATCAGGTTTTCTCTTTTCGCGATCGACGCAGAAATCTTTGACTTTTCCCGTAGCTCCGTAGCCTACCGATCGCGAGGGCGAACGTAATTGTCAGAAATCAGTGTGACAGAGCTTCCCGAAAGGAAAAAAAGCGCGGTTCGAGGATCGTTGGCGTGCGCAAGAATCGCGTCTCACAGTCGCATCGATCGCGACGACGTTGTTCCCTTTGGCTGATGCGATTCGAACACGGTCTCCCGGGCATCAGGGCGAGAAAGAAGCAAACGGATGTACCACAAGTGGCCCCGCAGGAGCCACTAAACGATTTAACGAACGCGTAGCGCCCTTTCATCTTCGACAAGCTCGCGGCCGACGTTTCCGTGCGCTGCAACGCTGCCCAAGTATCAATCGAGACCATTCTGTTTCGCCCTTTTTTTCAACCGGTGCATTCTTTGTCCTGCACTTCGCTTTGTCCCACCCTCTCCGCGTCCTTATTGCGACCTTCCACCCCGGAATCAGCCACCCTGACGCGCACTTTGCTCTTTGAACCGGGAGCCATTGGTGTACAGAATGCCGCGGTGCATAGACTATATCTTGAAAGTGAAGTACGAATATCAACATTCAATTCAACCCTTTCGCCGTTTGAGAAACACCGGTGCTGGAAATATGGTACAAATTGACAATGAACTGGGAATGAATACTTATTACATATATTATTATTATTATTATTATTATTATATATATATTATTATTATATTATATACGTATATTATTATATATATTATTATTATATTATATATATATATATATTATTATATATTATTATTATTATATTATATATATTATATTCTTTATTTATTAACAGATCACGACGATTTCATATCGTTTACAAAATATCAGATGGCAATAATTGTTTCAGACGAAGGGGTAGCTTTTCTGATTTTTATTACACCGCTTATAACTATTTTACTTCTTCTTTTTATTACTATACTTCGTTTTAAGAATATTTTTCGTGAATTTTTTCTGGATGAAAACGAAGCTCCAACAATTACTTACTCCAGAAAAAGATTTGAATAATGACCATTAGCAATACGATTTGAGATTCGGACAAATGACGATGATTTCATGTTGCTTATAAAATAGATCGTGGATTTGTGCGAAGCTTCCATTTCTAAAACTAGTTCTAAATAATCAGAAACCGCCGGGAGATCGATTTAATGCACGCAACGGCGTGGACAAAGCTGCGAAACGAAGAATTCCCAGTTCATATCCGGAGCTTCAAATTTCCATCATCTTTCGCACATTGAAAAAAAAAAAAAAACAAAAACGGTTTCTTAATATCGGACCGAATTGGTTCTTCATCTTGTACCTTCGCGCAATCTTCGTTTCTACCTCATTACGAAGATATCGAGCTTTCCTAGGGTAGTTACCACTAAGTTAGAGAAGAATACGTATCCAACTTCTACCGCGTGTGTCGAATTTCAACGAAAGAGTTCTCAGCCGAGACTAATGACTTCTCAAAGGAACGGGGCGCGCCCGAACGAGGTCAAGCAGTCAGAGGGCAGCTTCTCGCAGTAAGTTAGCAATTTCTACTGAGCGAAAATACTGTGTCGGTCGATCGATGGGTCCAATAATGCTGTCATTAGCCGGGGCCGCGTGGGGTGGCTGCCGTCGCCGGCAGCCCGGCAAGAAAATTATAAAGCAATATCGTCTCGAAATATATTTGGAAACGATACCCGGAAGGGTGTGGGCGGTAGCTCGGTGTTTCCTGCGGCGACGCAACGTCAGAAAGTGGCTATTATGGCTGGAGCGTTATCATTACACGAGACGAAGCCTGCACGGTTGATAACACGGTTGATGTTACGTAGTAGGGGACCCTTATCGTCGACCACCTGCCACCAGCAGGTTGACGTAAGCACGCTGCGTCGGCGACACAGTGCGCCATTATGCGTTACATTCGCGCGTCCGGATCACTCGATGACGCAATCGTCCGGCGGACGCGGTTTCTTTTGTCCAGCTGTCAGTCATTGGAACGTCGCCGCGCGGCGCCGTTTCATTATGCAGGTCGGACACGTCAGAAATTATGGAGATGATGCGAGAGAGCTGCGAGGTGCTGCTTCAGGGACGAATTCAATCGTCTGTAATGCGGACCTTGGATGCGGTACACCCGCGTTAAATAGTCCACTGACTCAGATATTACATTGAGAATTGTGTATCTGTGCGTGCGTCTGACCATTGCGAGTGGTAACTACTGACATAAGTGTCTTCAATTGGGTTGGCAACTAAGTAATTGCAGATTTCAGTTATAGATGTCTCTCACTCCCATTTTTATGATATCCGTAAATGTTATATTATAAAATTATTATTATTATTATTATGCTATTTTTTATTATCCGTGAATGTTAGCAACTGGACAAATTGAATGCAGCGGTCAAGGAAAAGCGACCAGAATTGGTCGATCGTAAAGGTGTCACTTTCCAGCAGGACAATGCTAGGCCGCACACGTCTTTGTCCACTCGGCAAGAATTGATGGATATTGGTTGGGAATCGATGTTACACCCACCATATAGCCCTGATCTCGCGCCATCGGATTACCACTTATTTCGATCTCTGGACAACTCCCTTCGTGGTAAAACTTTTAACGATGATGACGCTGTAAAATCTCACTTAACACTTTATCGTCCGGTCGTGGTTGAGGCTGCCACTCAGTAAGGACTGGCTTAGTCGCGCGCGCATTTGCTCCCAGTACCGGCTAAATTTTCGCTATTCATTGTGTTGTGCTTATTCCTTTAAAAATAATAATAAATAATAATAATTATTATAATTATAATTCATAAGGATATGGGGAGGTCAGCATACAGGAGGTCAGCTACTAACAAAACAGTAAAGAAGCGAAAACCGTCGATAGCTAAAAGTCGATTAATAGGCTATCGGTCGATAAGCATTGGCAATCGAAAAGCCGATTAATAGGCTAGCGATCGATAAACATTGGCAATCGAAAAGCCGATAAATAGGCTAGCGGTCGATAAAGTGTTAACTCAGTTTTTGGCCGAAAAGGATCAGACTTTCTACGAGCGTGGAATTTTCAAGTTGTCGGAGAGACGGCAAAAGGTCATCGAACAAAATGGAAAATACATTACAGATCAAACTTCGTTCCAAGTAAAAAAAATTCTTTATTTCATTGAACAAATCGGCAATTACTTAGTTGCCAACCCAATATAACACTATCCGACAAAATGAAACTTCTTTTCTGATTTCCTATAGCCACTATGAAATTCTTGTAGAGCTTCGTTCCCCGAACAAGCTTCCGAAAATCGAATAGCTCCATCACCCTCAGTTTTTGAAAAAAAACGAACTTTTGTAAAAACCTATAATTTTCGACAAAAATGAGGTATTGCATGAAAAGTACAAACGTTAGAAAGTTCTAATCGGTCTCAAAAGATAAAGGAAAGTTTCCCGAATATAGTGGCATACAATTTATTAATTGTTTTTGGTCCTAAATAACTATAAATAATATATATATATATATAATATAGATATAATAATATATATAAACAGTTTAGTGATTATTATCCACAGAAATATGTAAAAAAAAACTTATGAAGTACTAAAGAAAATTCAAATATTATTTACGAAAAGTGGGTGCCTCATTGGATCCCTCCATCGGTGTTGATTACGCGTAGCTTCGGCTCTGTCGGATAGAGAGAAGCGAGCAGCGAAGGATATAGCGGCAAAACGTCGCGTACATGTTGCCGACGAACATTTTCTCGATCTACTCGAAGTGTATATCGTTCCGACACTTTTACCGAGCCGTTTCTTCTTCAGAAATGTCTACAGAATCCGATCCTGGGCAGAGCTTTTGTGCAGGACAAACAACTTTTCGTAAAAGCACAAAAATATTGCGCAGAAACTGCGCACGTCGACAATTTTTTAAACGTTGACATTAATTTATTGCTATTTAGCACCAAAAACAATTAATAAATTGCATGCCAATATATTCGGGAAACTCTCCTCTATCTTTTAACACTAATCAGAGAACTTTCTAACGTTTTTACTTTTCATGCAATACCTCATTTTTGTCGAAAATTTCGGGTTTTTACAAAAGCTCGTTTATTTTTCGAAAACTGCGGGTGATGGAGCAATTCGGTTTTCGCATCCTTCATCGAGGAGTGAAGCTCTACAAGAATTTCATAGTGGCTATAGGAAATCAAAGATCGTGTTGGACAGTGTAATCTAATTTCTTCGCGCATTAATTCGACTCCCTGAGGCTATCGATCGCCATCGAAGATTCACAACTGTATTTATAGAAATTAACCGCTTTCATTAGCACGTTTTCGTTCCTAACAATCTCCCTGATTGAACGAAATAATGTTTTTGTTTCTTGTATGTCTTCATTCGGATACGAACACCATTTCAGCGAACTATGTATGAAATCTTTGTCGCGAATCTGACTCCTGGTTATAACGCAACTGATTCGTTTCTAGAGACTGGAATACGGAACGTTATTTACTTTGGTAGTGGTTCTGCCGTATGCTACGACAGATTAAATGTCGTTCGCAAACTGTGTACTGTCTGCCGCTCGCATTTCAGCATTGTCTAACCGCTTCAACAGAATTCGATTTTGGCAAAGAAAACCGGTTCCTGTGGAGGATGAAAATGTAGAGCTGCGAGAGGTTGCACTTCGATACCGACAGAATGAGAATAGGAGGATGAAAGGGGTAGCTGACTAAATAAGAAAAGAACGACGGAGTATATGTAATCGCCAAGTTATTAAACCAACTGTAAACAATTTGATTGTTAAATGCAACACTTTTCGAATACTTTTCGATACGATTATGAATTCATTTTAACCAGTTAGCTGTGGCATCCCCTTTTCAGAAATATTGGACCAAAAAGATGGTTTTATTTTATAAAATTAACAATTTCATTACTAATATTTATTTGTTCACTTAACATTATCGTATGAAAGTTAAAAATTCAAATTGCTGCTGTAGAGAGGAGTTCAGTAAAGCAAGGAACGATACATAATGACACTTTGCACGTCGGACACCAGTATCGTGATTTTTTCTAACCTTATTTTTATAATAATATAATATAATAATAATATAATATACATATATATATACAGGGTGTCCCAAAAATGTCTCGCAATCCGAAAGAGGCGGGTTTCTCGGGTCATTTGAAACAACTTTTTCCTTTACAAAAATTTTCTCCGAAGCACCATTAGCGAGTTATTGGTCTATTCATTATCGAGTTATTTATATTATTATATAAAAATAAAGATTATATTATATTATTATATATATAATATAATATATATAATATATATATAATATAATATAATAATAAAATGTAATATAATATATATATATAATATATATATAATAATATAATATAATCTTTATTTTTATCCCAAACATCTTGAAATTAGGGAATATATTTCTGTTTTCACTAAAATTACAATTTAAATAGCTAGTGGTCACTACTTTTTACGCACGACGAGTATACTCGTCATAACACAAAATACTACTTCTCCATGACGAGGTATAC
Organism: Megalopta genalis; assembly: GCF_051020955.1. Lineage (NCBI taxonomy): Eukaryota > Metazoa > Arthropoda > Insecta > Hymenoptera > Halictidae > Megalopta > Megalopta genalis. Next base: position 15,662,803 of record NC_135013.1, read on the forward strand.
TCGTCAAACATAGCTAACTGGTTAAAGAACGAATAAGGCGCGTCTTTGCTGCATGAACAGAAGATCCAAAGTGAAAGGTCAAAAGCGAACCCCGTCATACGTCCACAGCACCTACTGGTCCGAAGACAAACACCCAACCGAGAGCTGCGGAGCCGCGTTGTCTTAATCCGTGATTCAGAAGACCATAAACGGTAACGATAATAATGTATGGAGATCGCTTTTTTATTTTTCGTGGGGATCGTGACGCGGAGGACCATGAGAGCGCGATCACCGTTACGAAAGTGAAGTTTCGAGGACGCGAATGACCGGTCCGATTTCCAATTTGCCTAAATGTACCGGGGCAGTGCGCGAACAAGCACTTTCGTGCCGAGTACGAACGCGTAAATAGCAATTACCATTCCGAGGCTAAGAGCCCCGGGCCTCTTATGGCTGAAACACAGCAGCCGCTTCTCCACCGCTATCATTCTAGCCGGCTCATCCCACGTGTCGATATATCACCCCGACTGTCGCTGAACCGGCGTACTTACGTTGACCCGACGCGACGGTGGCAGACGGCCAACGATAAGGACCGCTGCCTATCCTAACACCCGTCTTTTGTATTAATCATGCTGTTTCCCGGCCTAATGGCGACCGGACCGCCCGCGCCCGAACTTATCGAATCCTCTCGATCATAAATTAGCCAGCGCTTCTCATCCACCTTATTGATTCTCGACCCTTTCTTTTGCTAACACCGCAACATTGCTTTTAACCCTTTACACTCGAGCGGTGACTTTCAGTCACCGCTGGATTTGATGCGGCGCCTCGAGCGGCGACCATGTTTATTCGGGTTTGGTTTCTTTGGGACGCGAAGCATGATCTGGTACTATCGTTTCATAAGGTGCATTTCTAAGCTCTTTGTGTATAATCTTATTATAAGCGTCAAATGATATATCCTTTGAAATGGCCCTAAGATCTTGTCTTAAATTAGTCCGTGATCGCGGTTTAGATTCCGTCTTCGACGCAAATTTTCCCTAATTGACTCACAAGCTCAGCTCTGGCTTGCAAGCTCAGCTTGTAAACAAAAATGAATAATTTGGAAGATATTTCGCAATAAAATTGCGTTTGGATAATCGGTTGTTTGGGCACAGTGTTGTATTAAATGCTTGCCGATTAGTATCGCGTATGACTTGGATTAGGCTATTCACTGGAGAATTGTGTTCAGTGACAGAGATAGTGATCAGAGGTTTGGAAAATCAAGGACATCATAAAGGACGAGTTTGTAATCTCCTTGAAAATACATCTTAAAAATTAAAATTAATATCGTTTGTTTTTAAGATGACTGTTAAGATGACATTAATTGTTTAAGATCAAGTGGCATTTTGTTTTATGCTATTCCGATATTCAATAGAACGATTCCAGCTGAAATCGTTAGTAATGGCAAGTCTGCAATATTGGAAAATTACGTGGCAATATATTTCGCTTTAAAAACATTTTAATGACCTCGTCCGACTGAGGAACGAAGTCTGAAGGGCCATTTACTGTAGAAATTAAACCTTGCGATTTTTAATTAAAATACTTAGAGTATAATCACTCTGACCAACAAGTTCAGAATTTTTTAAATATCGTGTTTCTCTTTTTGTAGCTTGAAGAATTAGTTGCTGTAGACACAGTCTCAGAATTTTTAATAGAACAATCTACATAATAATAATTATGTATCAGCAGCAAGTTCATAATTTTTTAAAACAACAAGGCCATGCGTTTCTCTGCAAAATACGTTAACTCCTTAACCCTAGCTAAAAAAGCAGCTTGTGGAATTATTTATTGCAGAATCATCCTTAAAATTTTGTTATGAAACGGTTCAAATAATAACTAATATCAGGTGTCAGTAACGCGTCCACTGTTTTTTAAAAATATCGTGCAGTGTGATTCCTATTAAAAAAACATTTCCTCTCTAACTGTAGCTAAAAATGTAGCTGGCGTAATTATTTATTGCAGAAACATCCTGAAAATTTGTCATAAAACGGTTCAGATAATAATTAGCATTAGGTGTCAGTAACGTGACCACCATCTTTCCAAAATAACGAGGCAGTGTGTCTCTGTAAACGCTAATTCAGCCATTTTCTGGTAAAAAAACATACAGTATGTTCTCTCTAATTGACGCTCAAATTGTGCACAAAAATGAACAATTTTGGAAGAGGAGATATGATTATCCCAGCCACGCGGCTCGTTTTTATAATTACCGATTGTCAACGACTGTAAAAACGAGTCGCGAGGTTTTTTGAACACGGTCCGAGCGTCAATTAGGGAGAATTTACTGTAGTTCGAAGAACTTATCCTAGCGTGAAGATCGCTGGGAGTTTCAATATAGCAGTTCAGGTTGCCGATCGCGGAGCGGGAACGGATACCGATTCGATTAAAACCGCATGCATAATGTATCCGCGACGGCAAAGCCATGAAATTTTCATTCGGATGGTAATCGGAAGGTTATTTATGAAACAGCATGTACACACACTATAGGCGAAGCAACAGCGAGGCCAGCCTCAGTGTATATTCGGAAGTTGAACGCGGATGCCTTAACAGTGGCTGTTTACCGTGGCGTCGGATCCCAGCGATCCGTCAAGACTGCGCGAAGACAAACGCGCGAGTTTTCCAGGGTGCCGGGTTCTCCCGGGGAAAAATTAATCAGGGCCCAGGGGTGCTCGGGTAAACAGCTGGGGGAAAAAACGCCGCGGAGGATGGCGAAAAGGTAACGCTCGTTGTGAAATGAATGTAATAAACAGGCAAATACGCGTTTGTTTACAAATGCCTGACGGCGGGTAAACAACGCTTCGCGAAACACGCCGCGTCCCACTCCCCTCCGCTCCGCGGCCCCATCCGACCCTCAACCTCTTGTTCACCATAGAAAAGCCTGGCGGAAATTCGCCGGCGAGGGACGAAAAGGGAAACAGGAAGAAAACGCAGAGGAAAAAAAGAACGCGGGGGACCACTTGTTCGTTCACAAATATTCTTGTTACAAAAATTTCCTTGACGTGCTTCCCCCTGCTGCGAATTTCACCAGCGTTCGCCCCCTCCCTTCCCGCCGCCAGAACTCGCCCGACCCGGGAAAACTTCGGCTTTCTTTCGCGACGGCCGACGGCAAAGAAAAATACAGTCGCCTCCCGGTAAATTAAAACGAACCTGGAAATAATGCAATTCAACGGCTGTCTAGCAGATTACGCGCGGTTTGACGCACCAAATAACGCTTTCCGTTCTGTTCCAGCGGACTTTCCGCTACCGGAATTCTCGTCTGTAAAGAATTACTGCGACTTTCGCTCGGGCTCGCGAATTTGTCCTAGTCTTTGCTGAATCATTTTTAAAAGTGCGGAATAATCCCGCTTCTATCGTCTCGATAGTCTGGAAGACGGTGTAACGACAACGGAAACGAAGTTTTGTTTACTCGCGTTTTCGTTGTCTCTGCAAATTTACCGTCTAGTGAGGAAGGGTTTTAACCTTTTGCACTCGAGCGGCGACTCCGAGGCGTCACTAAAAATTGATAACTGTTTTTCGGAAGAATGTTCGCATTTTTATATATTATAGTATATATTATTATACATATATTATATATTATATACAGAGTATAATATAGTATATATAATATTATAATATATATAATATTATAATATATATAATATAATATATATAATATAGTATATATATTATAATATATATAATATAGTATATATAATATATAATATATTATATCATTCATTTTAATGCGATAAATTGTTAAAAAATACAAGTCTTCCACAAAGCAAGCGACTTCAATTTCCTATTCATTGAATAAAAATAATCAGAGCGAACGGAAATACTGTATGTTGAATAAATTTCGTCATTTTGGAATTAAAATAGCCTCGAATACAAAGAGTTAACACGGTTTTGTATTTCAGTTATCTCGAAGCTACTGCTTTTATGACAAAAAAATGTATACGAAACGCGAGCAAAAAAGATGTCACAAGAATTTACCCACTTGCAATAATGATGCTCGCTCTAGAAAAGAAACGATGTTCTCTGTTTCATCCATTTTTTTACGCATGAATTTAAGTTTCAATTGTCTCGAGTTGCTTTTCAAGAGACACGACCATGGCAAGTACGATGCTTTCAAGAATAAAATCCGTACCAACATAACCTCGCGTTCTGCTTCACGAATAAGTACGAATTTCCAGCAGGTAGTGCGAGAAAATTCAAGGAGCTAATTTTATTCGAAGCTGCGGGGAAGTTGGGAATCCCAGCAGAATTTATAGCGAGCAAATGAACATTGAAACTTGGCGCACGTGTTCGAGAAACAACCTGTGTACGGCCGCATCAATGGGAATCTATAACAATTACCGTGCACGTAGATTAATATTGAGAACGTTCCGGCAAAGTTCTAATGCCCGGTGTCCCCGAAGTGCGTGAAGGATTCTAATATTCGACCGTATCAGAGAGTTCCAGTTCCCGGGGACGAAAGTTGACCGTACCGGCTAAAATCGCTTCCTTAATGCTCGTCCTCCCGGTCTTTATTGAGCCATAAAGGCCCAACTATGCAATTATTGCCGATCTCGTTTCTTTGATCGACGAACTCTCGAATCGCTGCCATCTACGGTCGCACTATTTTCGGCACAGGGAAACTTTTATTCGACAAGATTAATCTTCTTTTTATTCCATGTCGCGTGAATTGATCTAGGAAAGTCCACGTTTCCATAAAAACTGATGCGTGTACAATTTTTGTTCCTGGTGCTGAGAAAGTGAACTTCTATTTGGAGTTTCTATTTTATTCTCGGTGAACATCTGTAGAATTTGTTAAAATTGTGTATGGAATTTTATAGTCATGCTTTGTGAATTTTACAAGCAGATTTTATAATCATATAGAAAATAAGTAATGTTCTTCAATTTGTATTGGGGTCTGGTTACGAACTGTACTATTCTATTTGTCCGGTCAAGAGTCATTTCAGCCCTACTTATCAAACTACGGGGCTTATAGATATCATTTGTCCGACAATAAGTCTCTTCGGTTCGCTCGCCTCACCATAAGTCTGCTCGTTCTACTTGTCTGATCATAACCGACCCTCATTCTACTTGGCACAGGGTCCCCTTAATCCCATTAATATTCTGTGGGCTCCGTTGCGTCAAAATCGAAACCCAACCAACCGTTTATAACACACTTGCTTGTAATTCCATCAAAGTGTGCGTATATTGTTGGAATTAAATTAACTTACGAAATTCTCTAACAAAAGACTCGAACAATTATAAAGTTCAAAGAATTGCGATACATCTTGACCATTTAACGCTTTTCATTTCTGGAATAATATTACTAACTTGACAGGAACTACTGTGGACTGTACTGACGAAAACATGCTACATTTTATTTAATGAAAACAAATGTACAAAACTACGTGTTATGTCCACTTCATGCACGGAAACGTGTGCTGGAGGATAGTGCATTGACCCAAAAATGTCTCGCATTCCGATAGTAGGGGATTCCTGAGGTCATTTGAAGCAACTTTTTCCTTAGCGAAAATGCAATCCGCGGCTTCGTTTACGAGTTATTAACGAAAAACAGTGACCAATTAGAGACGAGATCATTTGGCGCGAGACGGCCGAGCCAACGGCGCCAGCGGTCGAGGCGGTCGAATCCCAGCTCAGCTGACGCGAGGCGGCCGAGCCAACGGCGCCGGCGGTCGAGACGGTCGAATCCCAGCTCAGCTGACGCGAGGCGTCCGAGCCAATGAGCGGAACTGGGCTTCGTGTACTCGTTGGCGCCGCGCGCCAGCCGAGCTCGCCTCTTATTGGTCAGTGTTTTTCGTTAATAACTCGTAAACGAAGCCTCGGAGAAAATTTTCGCAAAAGAAAAAGTTGCTTCAAATGACCTCAGAAACCTCCCATTTCCGGATTACGAGACATTTTCGGGATACCCTGCATAATGAACTGCATAGCTGATCCGTATCCGACGGTAACGAACAAAAGGATTTCTCCGGGCAAGCTATTCCAACGTTTACTCAGACTGCATTATCACTAAACACTGATCATTTATCAATAATATTTATGGACGAACTTTCCTGAGTTAATATGTATGGTCCTGAAAAAAGCCGATTTTTTACGCTCCACGGAGCCCCCCTTCATCTGTCACGTTTCACGATCGAATTTTTTAAATATCGTGCAGTGTGATTCCCGTTAAAAAAAAACATTTCCTCTCTAACTGTAGCTAAAAATGTAGCTTGAGTAATTATTTATTGTAGGAAAATCCTGAAAATTTGTTATAAAACGGTTCAGATAATAATTAACATTAGATGTCAGTAACGTCATAACATAATAATGTCATAACATTTTTTCAAAATAACGAGGCAGTGTGTCTCTGTAAACGCTAATTCAGCCATTTTCTGGTAAAAAACATACAGTATATTCTCTCTAATTGACGCTCAAATTGTGCACAAAAATAAACAAAATTTGATATCCCCTCCTAAGTTGTCCACTTTTGTCTACAAGCTAAGCAACAATTGCAGAGAAATTACTGTAATTTCGGTTTTCAGTCTCTGGTTTGTCTCTTGGTGCTAAAGAAAGGAATAGCGCTAGTATCGGAACAAAAGAGAGCGCCATGGATCGCAATAGAAAGAAGCGATCGGTTTCAAATAATCTCCGTAGAGTCGTCGGCACCGTCCACTGTTTTAATCTGGTACCGGGACAGCGTGGACGCGATGCATTCCCTTATATTAGGATCCGTAAATCTCCATTTCCGTCCCGCCGGCGCGTTTCCCACGGTCGTATTAATTTCATTAATGTCCCGTGTTTTCCGACGATCCATCGATCGAGCCCTTTCAGATCCCGTCCTCTTTGAGCCGATCCCGTTTGATGGCAGCGCGCACCCTGTGCCCAACGTTCAATCTTCATTAGGACCGTTTCGCTGCGTTATTCGACGGGACTGATGTTGATGAGTTGAATTTGTCTGCCCACGTTTCTGAAATTATCTCGATCTACTGATTACGGTTCGATTTTCTACCGGCCTTTCGACACGGCGATCGGTGTCGTCCGAGATCGGGCCGAAGGGACTTTTTAGTCTTTCTTGTCGATCTTGCTACTACGTTCCTCGCGCTGTTCTTTCTTAGAGCGCGTAATAAACTTATTATGAAATACATCTAATTAGGCCGATGTGCTTTGTCCAAGATGCTGCGGTTGCGGATTTATTTTTGTTTCTATTATAACGTTTATTATAACACGTTCAGTGGAATTTCATTTTTAATACTAGAAAATTCGTATATCGGTTGCAATCCAATTTGTATGGAAGTGGAAAATGAAATCTAAAAGATGACTAACCGCCTAAATTGCTAGCATTCACTTACATTTATTCCACAATCTATTTTCTGTCCACGCACTCCGGAGCCATCTTCTTGTCTCGCAGAGTACTTCCGGTCCGCGCCACGTCCGAATCGTCTTTAATTATAAATTAGAATAAATTGTATATTTCAGAATAATGTGTTTCCACTCGTGTCCCAGTCTCTGCCAATAATTTATCGCAATGAATTACCAACCGAAGCGACGTGTTGGGAACAACCATGCGCTCATTGAATTCATGAACACGACATAGTAATCTGAACAAAGACATCCTCCGCACTTGGCGTTAGAAAGAAAATGCAATATCGCTGACAGTAAAACCAGAAAATGTTTGAAATTACAACAATAATGCATCGATTCGAGCGTACGGAACAAGGAAGCAGATACACGGGCCGAAGCGTGCCACCTATTTACCTTTAACGACTTTGTAAAACGCGGCAAACATAAAGCCTGTTATCTGCTCGGCAGGCACCGTTCTGTCAATAGCGATACGCGGGCAAACATTTATTTTCTTGCTCGGTGGCCAATAAAAGTCCGTATAAACGCCGCGCGACAAGTATACACGGTGATTCGCGTAAACTACGGGCCGATCGGCGCTCGTCATGAATCAATAAACTCTAGCGAACCATTTTCGTATAACTTATCAAATGCTCGAACGTAGAAAACGATCCGAACGGTAACTGCTGCGTTGCCGGGCAATTTTGCGAAACGCAGGCGCGCCGGCGGTAAACGTTCGTTGACAAAGTATAAATATCGAGTGTCACGCGGACCGTAGCGAAAGCAGCAAAAATTTACGCCGCCGAACGGGGTGGGCGCACTGTTTAGCCGATGGTAAATAGTGGCAACTGCAAACACCGTGGCGCAACGGTTTGCCGGTCGGGACGAATGGCCCGGAAGTATATCGGTTATCCGATATGAAATAGAAAATCGCGTCCTCGAATTTTCCGAGCGGTTATCAAATTTTCCCTGGGAAAACTCTCTGCGGACTCTTGTTTTATCTCGCCGTATGTATATGCGCGTTGTTTCCAAATGGAATTAAGTTGAAGCGAAATCGCTGGTTGCCTTTATGTACACTTTAACCCTAGAAAGATAACCATATGACAACGTACGTAAAAGATAACCATACGCTTCAGAGGCGCATGCTTTTCTAAGGCGTCAATTTTATACTAACAATGGATATTTATTTAAGTTAATCTAGTCATTTTAAAGGTTTGGCATTATCGTAAAAATAAAATGCATTTATATTATATTTTTTTATATTTTAAGTAATTTTAAACTTAAATCACTAGACCTCTATGAAAAATTAACAAAAATCAACAGTCTTCGCAGGCGCCTCTGCGACGTAGGTTATCTTTCTCGGGTTAATAATATTACAGTACAGCTATGGTGTTAGCGATGCGTTATTTGCGTTCTATCTGCGTTCTTAGAGTTCTACGAGTTCTGGGAGTTCTAACAGTTCTAGCTAACGTTCTAGGTGCCTTTCCGCTTGTCACCTCGGTTTTTTGCTGATTGGTGGATGGTGGGTTTTGGTGGAGGAAATGAAGCGTTTCTGATTGGAGATGGGTGTGTCGGAAGGAACTTGAAATAAGGAGTGGGGAACTGTTCGAAAGTTCGGGTTTGTAATTTCTTCGTTTGTCAAATATGGAATTTATGAGTCTGTCGCACGTGTTGTTCGTTCGTCGGGTCGAAGAGTACTTTCGTTCGGATGCATTTTTTACTGTCGCAGGTATATTGCTTAATTGCTCAAGGGATGGCCAGGGACGTTCGACCTTCGGTGTTGCCGTCGCAACACCGTCTGTAGAAAATATTTTGGTACCATACGGCTGTCAAAATTGTTCAGAAAATTGTTAAATCGACGGTCGAAAAACATAGTAAAATATTCGACTGGATAACATGTGTCGCGCCGTAGTTTATTAATAACAGCGTAATGAACCGCGATGGAAATATTTTCGTTTGCCGCCGACAATTCGACGACCGAATACCTGCCGTCGTATCGTGCCATCGTGTTGTTTGATATTATCGCTGTTGATAAAACATTAATATTGCTCAGCATTTTCGATAATGTTGTTGTTTGACGAAACAGGACATTATGGACAATGCAACAGTTGTCTTTGCGTAGAGAAAATATTAACTTCCGATTGGCAAATGTTTCGATCGACTTTGACCCAGCATTTCAAGAATATCGTCAGAATATGGCCAATCAGCTTGCGATTAATTTAAATTCGAAGATACGGTAACACTTTCGATAACGTGCCTTTGAAAAGTAGAGTAGACGAACGTTTCACGCTTAACCCCTTAACGTGTACGCTCGAGTTAATTCGAGCGCGCAAAACAGGCAAAACTGTGCACACTCGAGATAATTCGAGCGGCGTGTTGTATTTTATGTAATTGTATTTTATGCTGCTACAATTTTTCACACTCGAATATATTCGAGAATTGAAAATAACAATGTGAAAGCAAAGAAAAAAAATCGTTTTATTGATATTTATCATTCACATGGGATTGTAAGCTATAACACTTGTTTATTTAAGACAACGTTCTAAATTGTGTTTTTTTACATTTAAAAAATTGATCTATTTTGGCCAGTTTTTTTCAAAAAGAACTGTGCGTTAAGGGTTTAAATAGATTTGTCCTGTGATTCCTACACAAAATACGACTGATCGTATAGATTAGTGTACAATCCAAGTAACTGCTGTAACATCTGAGTTTGTTTCGCATACAGTGGCGAACACAAAAGTGTTCGTACACCTTTTAAAACGCAATAACTTTTTTAAAATTGAATTACGTGACTCGAATTTTTGTTTAGATGATAGCTGGACTAGTTTATCAGACGATGATCGAAATGCTTTTTTTTAATTTTGCTGTTACTTGGAATGACATAAAAAGAAATTTAAAAAAAAAGTATCGCTTTTAACTTTTTTATTTGAGCTTATAACAGAAATTAAAAAAATGCCTGTATATATATATATATATACAAGTTCGGATATTTTTCACGGTGTCAGCACAGGATTTTCCGAAGTATAGATTTTTTGATGAAATAGCGGAGAGTGAGCGGAACGCTGGAGTATACGCTTGAGCGATCGTTTGTATTTTCTTCGACGCGGTTTAACAGGATTTTTCGACAATGCGCTCGAGACCACAACACGTTCAAAAGAAGGGAGAACCGTGAATCGCTCGAAACTGCTTTCCGCGGCGCGTGCTCTTTGAACCTCGAGATTGCCGCTTTGTTCATCGCTGTTAAAGCTCGATTTCCATTGGCGTGGGGCACTCTCCCTTACTCTTTCTCTCTCTCTCTCTCTCTCTCTCTCTCTCTCTCCAGCCACGACCCAGTTAACTACTGAATGCGAAAGCAGTGGGCTAAACAGAAACTGCGATACGTCGGATACTAGTCGAGCATCCTGCAACAAATTCTCTTCGCGCCGAAGTTCCCGAATCCTTCTTACGCGTTGCATTTCATTCAGTTGCCGGCGAAGCAAGCGCAAGATCCCACTTTCCACTGCCTGAATCTTGTTACAGAGATTACGAACTGTTGGTACATCGTCGACGAACATTAAGCGTGCGCAGGAAACCCGGCTTTCTATGAAACTTTCGATGAACAATGTTCCGGAGAATTAATCAACGCGTATTTTCCTGATTCCTTGCACTTTGCGGAAAGGTTCGCCTGTATAGTATGCATGCGCAGATAAACCGGAGCGTGTATACGTACTGCTTTTTATACGAAACTGCATAAGTACAGTAATTTCTTCGCGAAATGTTTGAAGTCGGAACTGGAACACGCAGATCTGGGAATACCGAGTCGCGCTAAGAAACGATTCTTCGAGCTCCGTGGCTCATTTTTATAGAAGCTCGGGGCAGTTAGCAAAAAAAGGTAGCAACCAGAATGCCGGTGTACATTAATATGAATACATAGTAATGCTAGAATAAGAACGATGACTTAACTTCTTTATTTCTAATTTTTTTGCCACGTTTCGAAAGCAGCACGGAGAGCAATTCGGATTATTATTAATTTTTTCCATTTCTTGAGTTCCTCGCTGTTGAAAAAAAAGAAATTTTAGCTTCGAACAAAAATTAATCTATAGTTTACTTAGTACTAAGATACTAAGATATCAGTTTACATTTTCGTCGGTTCCGTCAGCGGACAACGACGGTGATGTAAACTGTATATAATAGATACCGCGATACATCATCACCGGTAACATTAGATACACATCGTGCCCTGACTGGGGATCCCAGCGTCACGTATACAATGTGAAACGCGACAAATAAACGTCTCTGATTGGTGGATAAGACGTGTGGCGGCTACCTCCAGACCCGCCAGCAGAGGGCTCCTCTTCCTGCTAGTAGCCGATCCGCCTCGATCCGTATATATACACCGAGACTTCGTCCTACCCTTACGTCTAAGGCAAGGGCCCGCTAGGATAGCCTTACTGATGAGTCCTCTAGCGGGCCCCGGACGAAACGTCTCCCCACTCCTTTCCTTTTCCACGACCTTCGAACAGCCGCCAAAGACGAACCCAAGAAGGGTATAAAAGAAGCGTTTTTTCTTACCGGACTCTCAGTAGAGTTTGGTCGCTCGATCGTTTTCGCCCATATACCTTCTCTCAATAAAGGAATAAAATAAAGTCTTTTTAAGAAAAGAATTAGAATCATATTCATTTTCATTCCATAATCCCAACACTCGCACTTAATCTAGTTCCCCGACAAAGAACGCTATTAACCCGACATCGGTGTGGCGGGAAATTATCGTTATGCTTCAAACAAAATGACGTTAATTATAATAACAAAATCATTTGAATTAATTCTTATTAACCCTAGAAAGATAACCATATGACAACGTACGTAAAAGATAACCATACGCTTCAGAGGCGCATGCTTTTCTAAGGCGTCAATTTTATACTAACAATGGATATTTATTTAAGTTAATCTAGTCATTTTAAAGGTTTGGCATTATTGTACAAATAAAATGCATTTATATTATATTTTTTTATATTTTAAGTAATTTTAAACTTAAATCACTAGACCTCTATGAAAAATTAACAAAAATCAACAGTCTTCGCAGGTGCCTCTGCGACGTAGGTTATCTTTCTCGGGTTAAAATTGCTTTTTCAAACATTTTGTTAAAGGAATCGATTGCAATATACCACCATACTTATCACGTCAGATTTTTACATCACACTGACGCCGGGTTAATAATCTAAAAATCCTCATCTCTACAAATGATTCGAACGACTTTAATTCGTCCACTGAACGCAACAAAGGAATACATTTAAAGTGTCCATATTCTCGAGACATTTTCTCTTCCTATAATCGGGAAGAAACTTTTCGCAAAACGAGCAAACTCAAGGCGCGTTTCAAAAAGTAACCGAAAAGAGCGAAAACGTGTGCACTACAAAAGCCCGAGATAGAATCGCGCTTGAAGGACACAGGCGACAGGCCTTGCGTGTGAACCTTGCGAGCGAGCCCAACAAAAGGACCGACGGGCGCAAGAGCATTTCTAAAATTTGCAAACAAAGAACCGAAGGCGCGCCGACCGTTCGCGAAGGGTCGCAAACGTGTGAGAAAGCTTGGAAGGTGCAGCACATAGCCGATCAAAGTCACCGAAAGGATGCAGCAGCCTTTGGCTCGCAATTTTCCGTCAGGACTTTGCAGAAGAATTTCCGACGCCCGGAAATCGGCGGTTTCGCGACGAAGAATTGACGAGGAGCCGATTTCTGGACGACAAGAAATTGACGAGGGACGGCCGCCAATTAACCCTTTCGCTACTACGGGCTACTATAGTGGCCCTCCATAAGATGTCACTGAGGTACTACGGGCCACTATAGTGGCCTTTCGTATGATGCCACTGAGGTACTACGGGCCACTATAGTGGCCTTTCATAAGATGCCACTGAGGTACTATGGGCCACTATAGTGGCCTTCCATAAGATGCATTATATTGCATAATGTTATTTCCTCTCATACTGTAAATTAAAGAGCGCATGCTAAGACGTTATAAATACCCTGGAATACCCTTTATTTATAAATACCCTTTGGAGAGAAATTTTTTCGTACGAAAACATTCAAGCAGCTTGGGTTCTCCGCCGCGGTACTCCCGCTGACGATCGGCGTCGCGTAGCGTGCAGTGATGTCGCGGCGCTCCGTTCAGCGGAAGTACCGCGGTGGAGAACCCGCCCGTAGCGAAAGGGTTAAGCTACCAGTCGATTCTAGTCCGGGGTTCTCTAGTCCCCGTAATCTGGCATCCGGCAAATCTGTTAGGCGTGCTGTTAGGGTCGCGATCGACAAGTAGCGGGGGGCTGCTGTTGCGCGACGCGGACCCGCGTAATTTCGCCGATACGTTCTCGTCCACGCGCAATTTAAATCCTCCGGTAGCAGCCGCGCTCGGAAAACTTTACGAGGGGATAAAGGTACGTGACGCGAAACCGGAATCGGCCACGAAAGCTTCGCGCTGTTTTCAGCCCCGTCCCTGCGTGGCGTCGCGCTGCCCCGAGCCTCCCCCCCCCCCCGCGATAATTCGCGTCGTTTTATCGGCTCGGTCGCCGCGAGAACGATAGCCCGGGGCGTGTCTTATTTTAGCCGGACGTGTTCGAACGGGGTCGAAGAACATTTTCTCGGACCCTCGCCTCGGAAACTGGCGTCTTTGCTGCCATCGTTGCTGCCGTTTCCTGCCCCGTAACCTGCGGTTTTTATTCCCGGACCCGGGCGATGAATAACTGTTCCAGTTCCTTGGTTCTTTCGGAACCTTCGGTGGCTGGTTTTAGGAGCTCGGTATACGTTTCTTCGAGTGATATACGCTCGGTGGGTGTGTTCGGGCACGGAGTTATAAGCGTCCTTTCTGAACTCTAACTTAAAAATCTGCGGTGCCGAGTTTCGCGCGTTGTGACCGCCGTGACATTCATAATTGGACGGTCCATTTCTACGCCGATGGATTGAGTGCATCAAAGCTTTGCGAACAGCAACACGCGACAGAACGATTATCAGAGTTTGGATTCGTAGGCAAAATGAAAACAGTTCGCATAAATTGCAAGATACAGCAGATACGAAGCTTCGAACAGAAAAATGTTATTCCTTTTTTTCGACTTATTTTCGCACGTAGAATCATCCCCTATCCGATGGTATTACCCGTCCGGTAACACCCTGTGTAGATATTTATTTCTTTACTTAATTATTTGAATTAATTGGGAATAGCGCGCCAGTATTTCTAAATTCTTTGAAATGCTTTCATTCCGTTGCATTCGATTTCTTAAGTTTTCTCAGAAATGCATAGAGTCCGCAGTCAAGTACTTATCGTAATTCTCGACTTCTCGGTATTCAGTTTATTAAATAAATTACTTAATACATTGAAAGCTGTCGAAACTTAGATAATTAACTCTAAGATGTCGGGTTTTTGAGGCGATTTGACTACCGAAGTGGCTGCTTGTCGTTAAAGAATAAAGAAGCTTGTCTAGATTACGAGTTAATGAAGACAATCCTAATGATGTCGCAGTTCCTAGCGATTTTCTGGGTGAAATTTTTCGATCGGCCAGGTCTCCCATGGGTCTGGGCCGTCCTTGCTAGTAGTGCGCGGAGCAATTAAACCGAATTATTCGGATTACCAGGCGCGCGTCCAGCTACAAAGAGAATTAATTCGCGCAAGACAGATCGTAATCCGGACCTGGCACCCCGAGAAAACGGCGGACGTACAGCGGACTCGGCCGCAAAGCCGTATGTACCGCGCGGGAGATGACAAGTTGGTTGGCAGGCTGGCACGGGGACCAGGGAGGTCGCTGCTAGCACGCCCAAGCCCAACTTTAGAGCTGTCGGGCTCCTGATCGCACTCTTTGTCACGTTAACTGATCTGTTGATGCGGCTGTCCCTGCTAATTACTGAAATGTCTGCGATAGTAAGCCGGAACTATTAATACTGGTACGGTTGGACGTCATTCGGGCTGAAATTATTTTGAAAGGAGCGTGGACGGACAATCTAAAGGACATTCTAAACATAGTTTAGAAGAAGAATGTAATGGAAATCGGACAAAGCTTTGATACCCACCGGCAATCTTTTTCGGGAGCGTTCTTTTCAGTAGAATCGAAGTTACGTAGACCAGTCTTTGGAGGAATATTTATGTTTAGTATTGGCGTTGAAGATAATTGAAATATAAACAGATTATGAGATTGGGAAGACAAGAAACGTTAAATAGTCTTCGATCGCTATTTAGAATCTAGAGATTGGATTTTGCGTAAAAAGTGGCGACTATCGGCTATTTAAATTGTAATTTTGGTGCAAACACAAATATATTCTCAAATTTTAGATCTAAATGTTAGTAATAAAATTGTTGATTTTGTAAGACGAAGCCGTCCTTTTGATTCAATATTTTGATAGCGACACTTACTCTGTGCTTGACGAGTATACAGTAATGTCTCCCTAATTGACGCTTAGATTGTCCACAAAAATGGACAATTTGGGAAGAGGAGATACGATTAATTTGAGTCTTGCAGCTCGTTTTTACAGTTATTGAGAATCGTTAATTATAAAAAACGAGCTGCAAGGCGCGAACAATCGTCACTTCCAAAATTGTTCATTTTTGTGGACAATTTCGATTATATTAGAGAGACATTACTGTACTCGTCACCGCTTGATTCGATGCGATCGCGCTCCGAAAAGGAGGCACCACAGCTGATTGGTTAACACGTTCCGTGCCACGTGTACCATCGATGGTACACGCTTGCATGTTTACTTAGTGAACTGAACAAATTGTTTACAAGAAATTTAGAACCGAAGAATCAATTTCCACCGCAAGAATGGGCGTTGATAAATTTTTGTTACGTTGTTATGTGTACGAGAATTAATAATTGCACGTAATACATCATGTTTTAGTAAAATATCAAAGTGTGAAGATTCGAGTAAAAAAAGCTCGGCACGGAACGTGTTAATAATGATAAGGTTCTATAAGTCTATAAATACAATGGTCTATAAGACCCTAAAAATTCAATCGATCCTCTACTTTCTGCAAACTGCAAAATGAATATATAGCCACTTTGGTTCTCTACCATTATAGTCCCACAGCCCCGCCACCGTTCAGGATCTAATAGCCTCTGTTCCTAGACGAACTAAGCACGGTTTCGATAAGAATACACGAGCTCCCGTCACGAACCTCCTCCTCCTCGTCGACCACCAGAATTGCGTGACAAAGAGATGGTCCGTGGGCCGCGCGGAGGGGTCAAAGCCAGGGCGAGTAGCGATTGTACCGGCTCGCCAGCAGCCCTGTGCTCTTCCGTTAGCCAACTTGTCATCTCCGTGCAGCGGGTACATCGGATTACGAATGGAGTTCCGATGCGTTCGGCGTCAGGACCCTCTGGACACACGACAGCCGGAGAATACCGTAATACGTGGGACACGCGGTCGGTCTCACGGGTCGACTGTCAAATAGTTGCGCCGCCGGTTTCCCTTACCCGTGTACCACTTGCGAATTCCTGTTTGCCTGACCTCCTTCCGGACGGTGATGCCGTTATTATGCCCGTAATTCGTCGAAGAGGGCTGCTGGCAATTCCTCCTGGGCTTAGGCCGACGACTCGGAACCGGGCCCGGGATCCCCGATAGCTCTTCAAAGCCACTCTGTAAGGACAATGATTACCGCTGTTTGGACCTCTGTGCTCGTTTGGCTCCGTCCACGAAAATACCCCGACAATCTATTATTCTATCGACGCTGCCCTATCGCTTTTCTTCAATCAACTCTGTGTTCCGATCGTTTCAGGACGAATGTCGATGTAGCGACGATGTCGAGGCTGTATGTATTACTTTAGGAGCCGAGAACACATAATTTGATTACGCGTGTTACAAAATCGGTCATCTCTTTGATAGATAATCTTGTTCTCTGAAGAACACATTGTTAGTACATTAAACATCCCTTGTCCTCAAAGAGTTAATTACCCGCGAAGTCGAGATAAGTACCTGAACAGTTGGTTGCTGAACCTTTTACCGATGTGTCCAGTCGCCCAGGATATTTTCTTCTATTTTCTTTTTAACCTTTTAGGTACGGCTGAATTCTGCGCGAGGATATTTCTCTAGACGGCAGAGTCTGGTATGTACTGTACAGAGTGTCTGTATATTGTTAACATACAGTTATATTGTTAACAGTTATATTGTTAAGATGAGTCTGTATATTGTAAATCGATGTGAAGATAAAAGAAGTGTGAAACAATGCATATGAAGACGATTATTTGATTCAAACGATGACCGAGTGAGCTACTAGAGTAAGCCACTATAGTGGCGCGTCGTTCAGAAAGATGACATCCGCGAAAGCCATTGTAGTGGCGCGTCGTTCAGAGAGATGACATCCGCGGAAGCCACTATAGTGGCGCGTCGTGCCTAAAATATAATATATATAATAATATAGCTGTGAAGTTATTTGCATGGACACGGTGATTGAAGATTTTTTAGACAAAGCAAAAGGTTGGAAGATAGGAGAATAGTTTCTAACAAAGAAAACAGTTGCATACTTCGTACCGTTTGATGTAACAACGCGAAGCTATGAGCCGTTCTTATGGATATGTGCACGAGTAAATGAATGTATCGTTCCTCATCTCTCTATTGAAGTGCATCTACGTACCTCGAACAAAAGAATGACCGACTTTCGAACAATTCGATAGATCTATTATTAACAACACAGTTAAAGAAATTCAATTTCGCTGACGATTAATCTGCAGACTTTGTGCATACATCTGTATGAAGTATTTCTTTTTCTTCTGATCGAATAACATTCTTTCACTGACATAAGGATCTACAGAATATTTGCAGAACTTACCGCTACAACAAAATAGGCACCTGCTATTACTAGACTACGGATTTTATGTATTTATGATATAGCGATTAATCTGATTAACCCTTTCGATACTACGAGCCACTATAGTGGCCCTCCATAAGATGCCATCGAGGTACTACGAGCCACTATAGTGGCTTTCCATAAGATGCCATCGAGGTACTAAGGGCCACTATAGTGGCCCTCCATAAGTTCGATCGTTTGTAGCGAATAAAGTCAGTGCTTACTGCAGAAAGCTAATTCACCTTATTTTTCTCTCAACAACGGATAAATAGATATGCCTTATTTTTTTCAATTTTGTTCAACTTTATTTGGATTAACCCTTTTGCTACGGGCGGGTTCTCCGCTGCGGTACCCCCGCAACGATCGGCGTCTTGTAGCGTGCAGCGATGTCGCAGCGCGCCGTCCAGCAGAAGTACCGCGGCGGAAAATCCGCCCGTAGCGAAAGGGTTAAATATGCTAAAAATCCGCGATCTAGTTATCACGAAATCGGAGATGCATCTCTGGCAGCAATTCGGTCCCGAAATAACGACGAAACGACTCGGCCGGCAGGTTAATGGTTCTCCTTTCACGGCCGATGTACCTTGAATCGATAAATCCCACCTGCCTCGCGTAAATTCCAGCTTTTCAAGCGTTTCACGGCGACCACGGCGGGGTGAGGGGTTGAATCGGCTGTGGGGGTCGAGGTCCTCGCCCCGGCGACGGCTGCGAATGTGCATCGTCTCGGCTAATTTCGATGGCGTTCTCACAATAATTAAGTCGTCGCACGACGGTGTGAAGAGCGGGCGATTTTGAACGAGCCCGCATCCGCCGCCGGCGCTGCTGGCGTCGTTACGCCAACCGACGCCCGGAAACGCGACTCTAAAGCGAACGTGATTATAAGAAAATTACCGAGCCGTTTTAAACTACCGAGCTCATCTTTTTTCAACCCTGTCGTTTTCTTTTTCATGCTCGACTCTCGACGCGTCGCATCGCTTAAGTATCGCGAATTCCGGCGCCGCGCCGCGTCGCGTCGTCGTCGTCGTCGTCGTCGAGCGTTAAAAGAGACTTTTTCGAACGGAACGGATGCATTTGGCGTATTCGTTTTCGATTTTCAGGATGGTATGATTCGATTGCTATTTATGTACAATTTATCAAACTTTTTTAGCAGCGTCCACGAGGGTTAAGCACAATCGTTCTAACCGATTTATTCAATCGATTGACTTTATAATTTGAATTAGTGAATTGGTGAATTGATTGTGATTTGTGAAATGTAAGAGAGATGCAAGAGTAGTTGAAAACCCATAATATGCATCTTGTATATGTGCCAGAAGAGACATTCCTTTAAAGTCGGCTGTTCGTCGCTTAAGGCAAAATCAAGCAGTATGATCTTAGTTCAGTTATGTCACTCGCAAGGCGGCGGCTGTGGCAATTTTCATTTAAATCGTTCGCTTAATCACTCAATTTTCGGCAATTAAGTACAATAAATCGCTGTTATATTAGGAACAATAGAAAGGCTGATAAGTCTACCAGAAATACAGTAATTTCTCCCAGAAATGTTCGGAGGTCGGAATCGAAACCGGCAGATCTGAGAGAACTGAGTCGCGATTCTCCGAGTCTCGCGGCTCGTTTTTATAGTTACCGATTGTCAACAACTTAGCATCGGCGTGGCAATAAATTACGCAGGCGTAGGGCTAGCACAGGGAAATTCGCAGCAACCCGAAATTCGGCATTTCCGGGAGAAATTACTGTATCTTCAGAAATATGTTTCCGACAAAATTGCTGACGAAAGTTCAAAATTGTTATAAAACATCGCCAATAGTACGGTTGTTAACAAAGTTAACCAACTTCTCCTTTCGACTTTCAATTCTTCAACGAGACTAGCTTTCCATAGAATTAATTCTAAAAATCGGGGATTCAATGATCATCAGAATATATTCTCGAGCAGCCCGAACGAATTATCTCGTCCCCTCGTAGATCAGGCGACGATGGCATCCTGATATTCGATTCACGAGAACTTTCTAAGTGTTTGCGGAGTCGATGCCGCCCCGCGGGTCTTGTTCCCCGAGGCAAAAAAGAAGAGCGGGGACCGGTTAAAATATTCCCGGAGGAGTGTTTCCGGTCGCTAAAGCTCGGACGAACCGTTCGTATTTACGCGGCGTGGAAGTTAGCCCCGCGGAAGGATAGGGAGGTGGCTGGGAAGTCGCTTAAAATTCCGGGATCGATGCGAGCCGCAACGAGCGCGCCGACGAAACGTCGCCGCATCCTTGATTTCAGCGTTAATAAGCCC
Organism: Megalopta genalis; assembly: GCF_051020955.1. Taxonomy (NCBI): domain Eukaryota; kingdom Metazoa; phylum Arthropoda; class Insecta; order Hymenoptera; family Halictidae; genus Megalopta; species Megalopta genalis. The sequence continues at coordinate 15,683,189 of NC_135013.1, forward strand.
GCAATACCGGCAACTTATTAGACGATGTTTATTCACCATCGCCCGTTGCATTATTCAACAGCCACCCGCGTCTTCCTTTCTCCGCCTTTCCATTTACTTTCCGGATCCACTCCCGAGAACAAGCGAGAAACACTCGAAAGAGAGAGAGAGCCCACTCTCTCCTATTCTCTCCCCCAACCATCGCTGTTGGATTATGCCGCTTTTCTTTTCCCTTCTTTTTGCGTTCCGCATTTTTCTTCGGGGTCGTCTTGATCAGGACTACGAAGGGGACGCCGGGCGTGTATTATTCCGACGTGCACGGAACCCCGACGTTTAATCTTGTTCTGCAGGTTTACCGTGTTCCTGAACCCTCTTGATTGCTGAATGATCCACCGTGATCCTTTTTGCGTCTACAATTGATCGAAATTGCGAAAGATTGTTCAGACATTCGAGTCACCTGTGTACGGAATTGTATTTCTTCGGCATTCGTTTCCGCCGAGTTTCTCGTTCTATTTGGAACAATTTGAATTTTTATGCCGCGACTTGACGAAACAGAAGGTTTTAACCATTGTTGTGCTGCTCTGTCAATTTCGAATTTTGTATGCGGGGCCATACTAAAATGGGCAGTTTAATCTGTCTTTGTTCGGACAATTTTTAAGTTTTATTCGCAGCCGTTCAGAAGGATACGCAGTTCAAATAATGTTCGTACTGTTTTATGCTAATTCCATTTCTCGAGAACTATTAACGAAAGATGAAACATTTACGTAACAAACATCGGAATTTGATTGAGTACATTTTCGTGGAAATTAATTTCGGGATTAAAGGAGGAATTTGATTAGTACAAAATGGTGACAAGAGTGGATCTAGCAGGTGGTTTTAGCTAGCTTCGAGTACAATTAATAATTGGATCGTCACACAGTCGATTCTAAACACAAATACTAAATATTATGTTTGTGGAACGAATAATTCAATTCTCTGGTATTATTACCGAGACCGTCTATCGAGATTTCCTTATTATTCGTATATCGAATCGCTATTTAACACACGGATGTTACATACGTTCTAATTATTGAAAACGCGTGTAATTATTCCTACATTGTTGCGTTAACATTCTCTATTAATTACGTCATCGTATTATGTTAACGTGGTATATCGTTATTGGCTACCGTGAACGCATTGTTATTCGGTTATTTTGATTTCAGCTCAATCTGAACATTGACAATGCAATACACGTCAGCAAATATTGTAAAACCCACTCGAAACATGGTTCACGATCTGATTAAATTATACTCTATATGTATATACTCTATACGATCTATACATGATCTCTATATGATAAAGTATTTACCTCGCGTGTAAAAGCGACGAGAACAATTTTTCAACAGATTATAGAACAATTTTGTTCAACATACTTGAACGAGAACTTACTCCACGTGTAAAACTCCACGTTGTTGACGCGAACAATTTTTCAACAGCATGATAAAACAACGTGGCATATTCTACTTGAAAAAGCATTTGCTCCACGTACCAAAACCAATCTCAACCATTTTTTAAAAAACTAATAGAAGAACACAGTACTGTCTATTCAACCAGTTAATTGAGTTTGACGAGTATACTCGTCATGGAGAAGTGGCAGTATTTCGTGTCATGACGAGTATACTCGTCGTGCATAAAAAGTAGCGATCATTGGCTATTTAAACTGTAATTTTAGTGAAAACAAAAACATATTCTCAAATTTCAAGATGTTTAGAATATTTTGGGGCCAATCCTACGCCAAGGTGTTTACATTGTTATAAAAATAAGATTAGAAAGGATCTCGATATTGGTGTTCGACGTGCAAAGTGCCATTACGTATCGTTCCTTGCTGTACCGAATACCACTCTACAGCAGCAATTTGAATTTTTAAGGTTTATAAGTATTTGATTTTTTCTACGTTTTTCGTTTATTATTTATGTATGTAGTATACGTTAATGTTGAGCGAATAAGTGAAAATTAGTAATAAAATAGTTAATTTTATAACATAAAACCGTCTTTTTGATCCAATATTTTAACAGCGCCACTTACTCTATGTTTGACGAGTACATATACTCGTCATCCCTTGATTCTCGCGACACGTATAGGTGCGCGCTCTGAAAAGGAGGCGCCACAGCTGACTGGTTAAGTGAAAGTGTCCATTAGTTAAGTGTCCATTATTATACATCTGAATCTTTATATCATTGAATAAGTGACTTTAATTCCATGGAATTTTCGGGGCTGTTGAAACAGGAGGATTCTATTACGAAAGAATTAGCGTGGAAAAGAAAACGAGAAAACGGAGACGGAAAAGTTAGTTAAAAAAGAAATGCTTAGCATATAGGAAAAGAGAACGAAGTGGCCGCGTGTATAGGAAAACAGAGCGAGAGAGAAAAATTGAAATCGGTTCACCGGGGTGAAGGTTAATTGGAAAAGGAGGCGCCACAGTTAATTGGTTAAAAAAGTGCCGCTTGAACTTCATTTCAAGGTCGAAGTGCCAGTAAACTTGGAACCGAAGCGATGTCTAAGTCAAATTGCTACCGAACGAGGAACCAAATAAATGTTGCTGGCAACACTGGGCCAAAGCGATGTCTAAGGCAAAGTACGAAGTGGAATTCTTCAACCACAGTGTCCTGTAACACAAATTTGAGAGCACAGACGTCAGGAAATCGACCTAATGGGAAGGATACCTAGGTCTCTAGGAGCCGAGGCAGCCTATATACCGGTCCTGATAAAAACGGAGAGCGACGTCGGCCATTATTGGGTGATCGATGGGCCACTGGGCGAAGTTGCGAAAAAAAGAACGGCCGTCGGTGGCGTGTACGCGACGCAGCCTGCCGGCCGGCGTCAAAGTAAATACCCATTGTTGACTTCCGCCGAGGGATTGTTTCGCGCAACATTTTTCAGCCCTGGCTGCCCGCTTTTTCGCTCCTCGAGCGAGCGGCTTGTCGACTCGTCGCCCAATTGGGGACGTGCCCCATTAAAATTTGTTCGGTATCGGCGCTGCGGACTTGAAAAACCGTGGCCGAGCCGACACAAGCCGAGGAAACGGGAGGAAAAGGGACGGCGCGATGTAACGAGGGTCGATGACCGGAAGCGAATGATCGTGTGGAAAGCGTACAGGGACGCTAAGTGTCGTGCTAACCGCCTAATTCGGACCGGGCTTTCGATACGAGGATTAAAATGAAAACGATCCTGGCAACGATAAACCGACGTTTCATCATATTTCGCGTGTGCTTATAATTTACGTTTTCGTTCGAGGCTTCTTAATAAGGTAGTTTTAACACTGGACCATCTGTGTACAAATTTTTAATGAATTAATAAAATAATAATATATAATAATAATATATAATATATAATAAAACATTTAAACAATTCGTTCTGACCAACCATCGGGTTGCCGATTTTTTTAGAATGCTAACCCCATCCACGTACATAAATTGATAATTTTTTAAACTCTCACACTTCCGATTCACACTCCTATTTTTTTTTTTTTATATAATAGTTACAACATTGTTTCGCTGTCAAAAATATTTCGAACGTCAACCTTTCGGTAACATGTTAGCAAATCGATCAATCCATCAACTTGTTCAATATTCCAGTTATCGACATGTCGTTATTCCGACCACCGTTTTCATTATTTTCGCATTCGCTCTGAAACTGAATGCTGTATAAAAATAAAATTAGCGAAACGTACTATTTTTGTGGGGAGAATTGCAAGAGCTCGAGTAGTTCTCTCGACCAGTTAATTATGGCTGCGGATTTCGCGCTCGGCGATTACGCTGCCATCGACAGCGAAACAAAATGGCGGTGGAGACGTCGCGTCGCGTCGCGTCGGCTGGGGGGAAAATATTTCGCTGTTCCGGTATAATGGACCGGACGGGGGAGTGTATACGTCCGGCTGGCGCGATGCTCGTTATGCTAACGAGCACGCGCTGAATCGCGTCCTCGCGTTAACAGCCCCCCAGACCGGTTTTCTGCGAATCCGCGTTCTAAATGCCGGGGCCTGGAGCGACGCGAACCCACCTTGGCTGAAGACGTCGAGGATTTCTTGGCTTCTCTTTCACTCCTCGCCGTTTGAGGAGTCCTCGCCGAGCGATGTGTAGACCTAACCCAGTTTAAATTAATTAGTGACAGCATCGTCTCGTTTCCACCCGTCTCGCCTCCGCTCTCGCGCCGTCGAAACGACTCTGGGTGTCGCGAAACAACGGCGGAATCTTATTATTGTCAGCCGGCCGAGACGTAAACAACGGCGCCGCTTCGCACGCGAAACTTTTAATTATAGATATTACTCATTTATTCGACGCCTTCGCTGGCTGGGTAATTACGCGCTTCGCGCGCGCTGCAAAACCATCGGGAACCTTTTCGTAAGAGCTTCCACGCTAAGAATACCGTATCCTGGCTTCGTATTTTGCAAGAGAAAACACTTGTAGATCGTGTAAACATTGTATCTGGAAATTTTCATCGAAAGTCCCGCGCGGTGCATGTATAGGAACGATTTCTTGTATGAAAATAGGCACTATCGCGAGTGTCTTGCGATTTTTTCAATGAGAACAACTATCGAATAGCGTATCTGTCTTAATTTTTGCATTTCTAAAGATATTTCCTGCGTCGATTTCTAGTGACTTTACATTCACGAAACGCAATTTTTTACATTTACATTTAATAGGATAGTGGAACCAGTTACCGTTGGCTGACCGATTACCGTGCTTTTGGTTTGCTTTCGGGGATAAGTAACTTTATACTCATAAGACGTATTATATTTCTTATTCAAAAATGAACAAAATAAAAAGATAAAAAGATTTAATATATGTCTTATTCGACAAATATAAGGTTAATTATGCCTGCAAACAAACCAAAGGCACATCGGTTGGTCGTTCCACAGTGTTATTCATTCGGAATTCCTTCCAGACGAACGAACAGTCAATAAAGAATATTATTTGAACGTGATGTGAGGCATTTGTGTGAAAATATTCGCTGGAAACGAATGCACAGATTTGTGCATGGACAATAATTGGATTTTCCACCACGATAATGCTCCGTTGCATCCGTCGATCTTGCTATCCGAGTTTTCAGCCAAAATCTCGACAAATGTTATCAATAGACTGGTAGATTTTACGCTAAAATTATTTACTTGCTAAAATTAAAAGAGGAGAGACATTATCATCTCCCTTGTGATTCTTATAATCAACTTAGACAATTTTTATTTTGCATACAAATCCGCAGTCCAGTTATCAATCAAATATGGTCATCCCGGTGACTTTTCCCTATTCCGTAAACCCATAACAGTACTTAGGGGAAGGCGTTTTCAGACGATTGAATCCAGAAAAAAGAATTTAACCCCTTAACGCAAGTTTATTTTTTTTTAAAAGCCGGCCAAAAAAAATCAATTTACCGCCCCTGTTTCAACTTTTCTTTTGGTGGAGAGTTTTGATATACTGCGCTTTTGTTCCATGGAAAAAGGCTATATTTTATTCTTGAATAAATAAGTGTTACAGCTTACAATTCCATGTAAATGATAAATATCAATAAAACGATTTTTTTTCTTTGCCTCCACATTGTTATTTTCAATTCTCGATTATATTCGAGTGTGAAAAATTATAGCAGCATAAAATACAACGCTGCTCGAATTATCTCGAGTGTGCACAGTTTGTCCTGTTCAGCGCGCTCGAATTAACTCGAGCGTACAAGTTAAGGGGTTAAGACTACACCCTCTTGAATGTTTGAAAAATATTTCGAAGACCGATAGAAATGTCGGCGTATGAGTGTTATCTCGAAAATCAACGTTGACGAATAAATGTCATTCGTAAATTCCAGGTAGTTTTTCGCGTAATGTACGTTTCATTTGGCTAGAAATTTCCTGTACGTTTCGGAGGAGCAGAAGTAGCAATGCGATTTATTTTGATTTACCTTGCACTTGCAAAATGGATTTCCCGAGAAGTGCACGTAAATTGAAACGAGTTTTTCTGGAGGTAGGTTTCCGTGTGTTGTCGAGTACTCGCAGTTCTCTGAAGAAACGGGAAAACTTTGTAAAACTGCGCGAGAGTTCTGATACGTTTCCTCGGAATTTCGAAATCCGCTTCGAATCAACTCGCTCGCGCGTCAAATGCATACGTGTCGGCTTCGTTGCACGACAGCCTCTCGCTTATGCTTCCTTTGCCCGTGTATACATATACATATACATGTACAGGTGTACGTACACGTGCAGGTTCGCGCATGTACAGGCGTATACACATCTCTCGTAAATGAGCAGCGTCATCTTCCCCGCTGTATATAATGCGCAGAGTGTTTTCAGCGAAACGGTTAGACTAGCGCTTACGCGAATCATCCCGGACGTCAGTTAATTTTCCAAGTGAAAATAGACTTCCCCGTCATCCCCCTTGAGCACCCAGAATTCGAGTAGATTTATTTAGTTGCCGGTTGGACCAGAGTCTTGCGGGTTTCGACGTGAATGTTAACGACCGAGTGGTGAACAAACGTTTAGACTGCGTTTTCTACGTTCGAAAGACCAGCAGACACATTTCGCGTCACGAAAATCGATGGGTTCGACTGCGTGGCTGTTTCGAGAGGAATAGTCGTCAAGAATTGCCTGAAATGTGTCTGTTCGCCTTTCGGAACGATAATTCGAGCCGATCGCGTGCCTTCCAATTTACGTTTGGTTTTGCTCTCTTATTCGTTCTTTAATTCCTCCGTAGTAACACGAAAGTCCTTTTGTTTAACGCTCATTCGAACTATGTTGTTTAAGAACATTGAATAATTTTGCAATGTATGAAATTGCTTTATATTTTATATTATACATATAATTTAATATTAATATTATTTATTATTAATAATAATATAATAATAATAATATATATTATAATATAATAATAATATTATATATTATTAATAATAAATATAATTAAATAATAATATAATAGTATAATAATATATTAATAATATTAATTTAATATTAATATTATAATAATATTATTATAATTTAATAATAATATTATGTAATATAAAATATAAAGCAATATATATATATATATTTCAATATAAAGCAATAGTAATACGCGCGTGTGGCAAAAACAGTATATACTATATAATTTAATATAATATAATACAATACAATATAATACAATAAATAATATATAATTAATATAATATATTATATCGGTTACTGAAATGACAGAAACTTTTCTCAGAAAAATTGTTTGACGAACTTCTTTACTAAAACATTCATTGTAACACAAATGGTACAGAGCAAGTCCAATTAAGTTAAGTATATCCAGTCTCGTCGTTGTTACAAAACGCTATACATTATCAATGTTAAACATCAGCGACAAGTCGCGGTTCCGTCAGCATAGCGAAATAATATTGAAATAATAGCGAAATAATATTATTAGAGGAACGTCGAGGGTCGACGGGGTGCGGTAGCATAATCTCTCAGAGGGTATTTAGCTGCTGTCGGTTCGAGACTCGTTACCGAGTCCCTCTATTTCGAAAATTGAAGTAGATCTAGGAAGGATTTCCTAAATGAAGTCTGCCGGGTAACCTTAATGACGGTCCAGGAGGGCTTGTATGGACCTTATCTTGCCACAATGTTCCGAGTCTTAAGCGCGGCCCTCAATAGGATCGCCGGGCTACTTCATCATCCTCGATACTCCCGACTATACCTCCGGTCGAAGACGACTTACCAACTTCGAACGTATTAGTTGTTACATAAAATAGATTAACCCTTCCAGGGCTGCCGGGGCGTACCATTCAGCAACCATTGTTGCTACGACACCGCGGCCAGCGTCTTTCCGGTTTATCGTCAACGTGTGGTATCGTTTCGCGGTAGAACTGTAACAGCCAGTCGGCAACTTGCGTTATAAAACCAGTAGTTCGGCAACTGGATTAGTCCCCCCGAGCTCCAATTAATAGTTTAACGCCTCCGCTGGCACGGTGTTTTTACCTCGGATATTAAGATATCGTCCGGTTTAGGCGAGCTCGAGCTGCTGCTCGAACGCTAACTTCCATCTTATAGGAGTTAGCCGTATTAACATTTTATTGGCGATATAGTCGGATTAGCGACGGTTCGAGGAGTGTAGCCGCGGGGGCTTCCTGTTAATGAAACATTTATTAACACGTCGTTGATCGGCCGTATAAACCGATCTCCGCAACGCTGGTTCGCTAGGCCAGCCTCGATTAAGTCGCGATTCAGAGTTTACGACTTCGCGCGATTACCGACGGATTTTACGTGCTTATGGAAATCACGAATTCATGACACGCGAAGTAAAATCTCTGTAAGTAGGACGTTCTTAAGATAGTCCCATCCGACTGATATTTCTTGAAATTTCCTCAAAATTGTAATTCAATCGTTATTCTGCACAACTCTGATTACCAGTTCGTTGAAACTATTTAGCACAGATATTAACGCGATCTCCACCGTCTTCGTCGCGTCGGCTCTCCCAACAATTAATTTCGAATGGATGAATATACATGTACGAGCTCCGCGTATAAAAATAAACCTTCACTTGATTTCCGCGGCATCGCTCGATAGACTGGTTTCGAGAGGCGTAGTTCGTTGGCCCCGGCTCGAGCACACCGAAGAAATCAATCAACAGTTTCCATTTAAGTGGGGCTCGATTAAAAGCGCCAATTAACCTTCACCCCGGTGAACCGATTTCAATTTTTCTCTCTCCCTCTGTTTTCCTATACACGCGGCCACTTCGTTCTCTTTTCCTATATGCTAGGCATTTTTTGTTTAACTAACTTTTCCGTCTCCGTTTTCTCGTTTCCTTTTCCACGCTAATGCTTTCGTAATAGAATCCTCCTGTTTCAACAGCCCCGAAAATTCCATGGAATTAAAGTCACTTATTCAATAATATAAATATTCAGATGTATAATAATGGACACTTAACTAATGGACACTTTCACTTAACCAGTCAGCTGTGGCGCCTCCTTTTCAGAGCGCGCACCTATACGTGTCGCGAGAATCAAGGGATGACGAGTATATGTACTCGTCAAACATAGAGTAAGTGGCGCTGTTAAAATATTGCATCAAAAAGACGGTTTTATTTTATAAAATTAACTATTTTATTACTAATTTTTACTTATTCGCTCAACATTAACGTATACTACATACATAAATAATAAACGAAAAACGTAGAAAAAATCAAATACTTATAAAACTTAAAAATTAAAATTGCTGCTGTAGAGTGGTATTCGGTGAAGCAAGGAACGATACGTAATGGCACTTTGCACGTCGAACACCAATATCGAGATCCTTTCTAATCTTATTTTTATAACAATGTAAACACCTTGGCGTAGGATAGGCCCCAAAATATTCTAAACATCTTGAAATTTGAGAATATGTTTTTGTTTTCACTAAAATTACAGTTTAAATAGCCAATGGTCGCTACTTTTTATGCACGACGAGTATACTCGTCATGACACGAAATACTGCCACTTCTCCATGACGAGTATAATCGTCAAACACAGCTAACTGGTTAATACGATATTAAATGAGGTGAGACGTCCTTAATTGATTGCTCGCGAGTGTAACAACACAGACCTTGAAGAATGTGGTCCATCATAGAAATCTATATCTTACTAATAAATATTAAATTACGTGTAATTTGAGATCAACACTGAGACACGACTCACTGCCACGCGTTGTCGAAAACTTACAGTCAACTGAAAATCTGTCACATCATACTAAAATTAGATTAACTAAGTTCTTTTCATTCCATGGGATCTTTTATACCGTTCACATGATAAAGTAGACTGTATATTAGAACGTTTGCAAAAAATGTACGGTTGCCCACAAAAGTGTTCGTACATATTTTAAAAAGCAATAACTTTTTTAAAATTGAACTAAATTACTTGATTTTTCGTTCAGGCGATACATAGATAGTCACTCCGACATCTCCAAAAAATTCAAGTCATTTAGTTTAAAATTAAAATAGTTATTACGTTTCAGAAGGTGTACGAACACTTTTGTGGGCCACGATATACTTTATTTCAATTTTAATAAATGTTATTCTGTCGTTTAAAATTGGAATAAAATTCTAATCTCTTGCCAACAATATTTAAGCATTCAAATAAATTTAGGCACGCGATAAGCATCAATTTCCTTTCCCTCCTAAGAAATTATTGCAATCGAAAAATGTCTAATTACAGTAACTGCGAAGAAAATGCTACATCAAAGGGTTAAGATACGGCGCTCTCCCTCTTTTCAGCGCATACTGCAAAATGATTTCTTTCCGGACCGAGCGAAACGCGATTTCGCACGCAATCGTGGATCTGTAGTAACTATTCAACGAGAGAGCATTTTTCAATCGAGCCACTGTCCCTCCCCCTTTTTCACCCCCCGGGCTATTTCTGTTTTATCGTGGAGAGCGTGCGCCGGTTCCGTGTCGAACCTGTCGATAGATACGCGGACCGCCGAAAACAAGACGCAACGTCGCCGCTGCTGGCCGATTGTTTTCCCATAGACTCGCGCCGTTCGCGGAAACAAAAACAACAGAGAGGAAGAAACGTCCTTCGGTTGCCGCGACGAGAATGGCGACGGGAACGGGAACAGAGGCCGCCATTTCGTTTCGTAACCGGAAACGAGCGGCGCGAGCGAGATCGGTCCCGCGCATTATACATAAACCGATCCCGTCACCACGCCGCGCCGATGCATTTTAATACGTTGAAAGCTCGTCCCGACGGAAGTGAACGGCCATTCGAGCCGAGTATTTTCGATTCCATTCGACGTCAAAGCAAATACCTATTATCGGGTTTCGCGTGCGGAACACACCCCCGCCTCGCTCTTTTTCTTCCCTGCCGCCCCCTTTTTTTCGCTCTTCTCTTCTTTTTGCAGACGTGAATGTCCTCTGCTCCGTTTGCCGATTTTTTCGCGAGCGCATCTATTTAGCGCAGCCTTTCCGCGAGATTAATCTCCCTGCTCTCTCTCTCTCTCTCTCTCTCTCTCTCTCTCTCTCCTGCTCTCTTACTCTTTCTCGTCGTCGATGAGATTGCGATCGATTTCAGCCGCCCATTCTCGATAAATCGTCTGTCGAACTCTCGGTCATTTATGCGCACCGTAAATGTCGTCGCTGATTAATTAGTTTTATTGCGAGAAATCCGCTGCGAAATCCTTCCTTAACATCTGGACATTTTCGAATAACGTCGAATTGATAATGCTTAGGTTCGTCTGGACTCTGTTTTACCACCTTTTCATATCTTTTTGAATTTTAATTAGTTACTCGTGAACACTGCATCAAAATCAACTCTCAACCGGATGAGCAGCTGAATGCACGATGTTTAAATAGGACTGTATTTTATTTAGACTTGACATCGTGTGAAAGACGAGCTTCATTGGAGCTTCGTGAAATATGAGAGAATTTTCCGAAACATGAGTCAAAGAAATATGTATTTCCCGTTTTCACGATGTTCGTAAACTATGAACAATGTGATTCAACATTCTTCAAAATTCTCGCTCCGTTTGTAATGCTTCGTATTATATTACTTACTCATTTTCGCCGTAAATGCAGAAAATCCATCCACGTTTGATGCCGAGGAATGTTTCGTCGAAATTATTAAATGAATATTTTTCTTCATTCCGGTCTTTATGAAACAACAGTATGCTACGTTATATACGGTTAAGCTCTTGCGCTGGAAATTTATCGACAGATACCTGTCAAGAATCCCACTAAAGCAATCATTTACTAGGTCACTATTGTGTTGCACATCTCCGTCACTAATCTTGTACGATAAATTTCGACACGATGCGAAATATTTAATCCGTCGAGGTATTTCTTGTATATATATCCGGTACTACCATTTATTTATTGTCTCGTTTTTGTCTGAAGCTGACATGTATACAGGGTGTCCCACAATTATTTTAACAGCCGAAAATGAGGGGTAGCTGAGGTCATTTGAAGTAACTTTTTCCTTTGCGAAAATGCAATCCGCGGCTTTGTTTACGAGTTATTAACGAAAAACACTGGCCAATGAGAGGTGACGGTGCGAGAGAGAGGGTCCGCGAGAGAGTCCGCAGCACGAGGCTTTGACAGAAGGTCGGGACGGACTCGAGCTGCGATCGAAGTATTGAACAAGTCACAAGGCGAGAACTTTCCGGATTTTTTTAACTACATAACAGTGATATTTTTAAGAAAAACGCTGTTCACCTTTACTTTAGAACGTCTGAAGATTATTCACTAATTTTTCGGACTCGAAATAATATGTAGTTTAACCGTGACAGTCGTTTTAATTTTCTGGTGTGCATGACACCTTATGTGTACCATATGAAATTTTTATGCAAGGTGTATAGTGAAGATTAACGAATGATTTGCAAAGCTGATTTAATAATAAATAAGGGACGTAAAGGATTTGTTTATTAGAGAGATATGAAAAATATTATCAGTAAGAAACTCACCCATTTAGTTGAGGATGCATTTGCTGGCTGAAATTCATGATGTCGAAGGGCACTGACCTTGTACAACGTACAGCTGATCTTTCACTGCACTGTCACTAAACACTGATCACTTAATTAATCACTGATAATCCGAATCACTTGTGGATATTTAAGAAAGATCACTGAGACTCGTTCGCGGATAATCGTTTATTCGACGCGTTCGTTCGGAAGTCGACGTTTCACTGCCAAAAAATCGAGGCCTCGACCGTGGGCCCTTGTCGTTCGTCTTTCGGCCGTCCGAGGAAATAACACCCGATACTATTTTCTTCGAAGCGCAGGGTACCGCCGAATGAAATAAACAAGATATGCCGAGACGTAAACTGTGTCCGACCCGCTGTCACCCTGCGCTCTTAGAACGTAATTAATGGCCGTGCGAAGAAAATGGTATCGAGTGTCATTTCCTCGGACGGCCGAACGAAGAACAACAAGGACCCACAGTCAAGGCCTGAATTTTTCGGCAGTGAAACGTCGACTTCCGAACGAACGCGTCGAATAAACGATTATCCGCGAACGAGTCTCAGTGATCTTTCTTAAATATCCACAAGTGATTCGGATTATCAGTGATTAAATAACTGATCAGTGTTTGGTGACAGTGCAGTGTAAGTGAACTTCGCAAATAACCATACCAGAGGTTCCACCGACAGTATCCCTCGAATGTTGCGGTCATCGACCTGGGATCAGCTGTTCGTTGTACGAGGTCAGTACGTACGAGTCAGCAAATGCATCCTCAACTAAATGGGTGAGTTTCTTATCGATAATATTTTTCATATTTCTCTAAAAAACAAATCCTTTACGTACCTTAACGCGATTATTTATTATTAAATCAGCTTTGCGAATCATTCGTTGAATTCTGTTCGTACACGGAATTATTTAAATTAAAATATCATTTACGAACTTTGTTAATCTTCACTGTACACCTTGCATAAAAATTTCATATGGTACACATAAGGTGTCATGCACACCAGAAAATTAAAACGGCTGTCATGGTTAAACTACATATTATTTCGAGTCCGAAAAATTAGTGAATATTCTTCAGACGTTCTAAAGTAAAGGTGAACAGCGTTTTTCTTAAAAATATCACTGTTATGTAGTTAAAAAAATCCGGAAAGTTCTCGCTTCGTGACTTGTTCAGTACTTCGAACGCGGCTCGAGTCCGTCCCGACCTTCTGTCAAAGCCTCGTGCTGCGGACTCTCTCGCGGACCCTCTCTCTCGCACCGTCACCTCTCATTGGCCAGTGTTTTTCGTTAATAACTCGTAAATAAAGCCGCGGATTGCATTTTCGCAAAGGAAAAAGTTACTTCAAATGACCTCAGCTACCCCTCATTTTCGGCTGTTAAAATAATTGTGGGACACCCTGTATATACTGTACTATATACTGTACTATATATATATATATATATATATATATATATATATATATATATATATATATATATATACTGTACTATATATATATACTGTACTATATATATATACATGTCAGCTTCAGACAAAAACGAGACAATAAATAAATGATAGTATGATATATATATGTATATATATATATATAGTACAGTATATAGTACAGTATATATATATACATGTCAGCTTCAGACAAAAACGAGACAATAAATAAATGATAGTATGATATATATATAGTACAGTATATAGTACAGTATAGTAGTACTGCGATTATCCGAACCTCTGATAAACATGAATTCGCTATACAGTAATGTCTCCCTAACTGACGCTCAGATTGTGCCTTAAATTTCACAATATGAGTACTTAACTCTTGGTACTCTGAGTACAGTTTGTACTTTCTAAAATGAAAGTACAGTAATTTCTCCTTAATTGACGTTCAGATTGTGCACAAAAATGAACAATTTGGTTTTTATAGTTTTTATAGTTAGGTTTGGTTTTTATAATTACCGATTGTCAACAACTATAAAAACGAGACGCAAGTCAAATTGTCCATTTTTGTGCGTAATCTGAGCGCGAATTACGGAGAAATTACTGTACTTCGTTTTATCGAGGTAAAATTGAAAAGTTGGGTTATAAATGTTGAATTTCAACAAATAGGTTGTGCATACAAAAATCAATCTAGCAAATAGTTTTTTTATTTACCATCTGATACGATTTAATCGCGAAGGCATGCGATAATGTATTTTGTATTTTTTAATCGTTATCGTTTTTACCGAGTTGAATCGTGTCGGTTAACACAGACATCTCATAAAGAGAGGACACATATCTTATAGTTTCTTCGATTAAATAAAAGTTCTAATTGAAGGTTCAAATGGCGAAAATTAAAGTTATTAAATTAAAATTAAAGTTATTCCTATAACTAAATATAATTTAATACATGACATAAATTACACTTTCAACATTCCTACATTTCGCGGATGCTGATAAGATTAGGAAGATACAATAGATTAGCGTACAAATTAATTCCGACGGTTCTTCGACTGAAATGTTAAACAAACATATTTCGTAAGATAACATTAATTGCAGCTGACATTAATCTAAGGTGAACAGTATAGAAGACTACTTATTGTAAAAATCATTAAAGATTTAAACTTCCATTGCACGCATTAGGCCTGATATCGTTTTTCATTTGTTTCTCGAGAGGGATTATTTTATTTTACTCTTTTGAGAAGAACTGTTCTACTATTCGACCGGTTGAGTTATCCTAAATAATACAGATAATCCTGCTGTACGTAACTCAATGTAAGTGTTAAATTATATACATGATTTACGATCGTCGATTTGATAATCGATTTCGAACGGAATATCCCGATAAATCGTGGCGACACCTCCTCGGCAACGTCCAAATCGCGCAATCCGGCGGCGCAAATTACAGTTTATGATGCCGGCATATAATGGAGCCGATGGTCGGGCCGCCCTTACGACGGAGTATCCCGTTCGGGGCTGTTCGGAAATATTTGAAATATGCCCTCCCTATCCGAGCGCTCAAACGCCAGGTATTCTGGCTCGAAGAATTTCTTGGAAAATTTGTCGGGAGGACGGAATTCGTTGCATACCTGCGCGCGAACGGGTACTCTTAGTTTCTCTCGCTTGATTATTCGGCTACCCTCCACCCGCCTTCCACACCTCCCGCGCCCTTCTCCACCCCCCTTCAATCCCTTTCTTTCCCCGCCGCTGATGAATCCTTAACTTTCTGCGTGACGGACGCCGCAAAGCGTCCAGAATACAAGATGATAAAAGAGGAACTGTTTACTTCTTCCTTGATTCCTCTCGGGCGGATCGCGAGGTGCGCGGCGAAACAATTACACGCCGCCATCTTGGATCGCGGAGACGTACGAATGAATATTCATCAAAGCGGGCTTCGCCTGTAAATAGAAATTCCATTGTCTTCGCCCGTTAAAAGAGTTCGCGCACCAAAAGAATCCGACGGAAATTCATGTTCCGTCGTGAAGCAACAAAATGGCTGCTGCTCCAACGTCTGTTATTTACATCCGCACAGCAGGAGAGGAAGAGAAAGAGAGAGAGAGAGAGAGAGAGAGAGCGAGAGAGGGTGCGGAACTTCGCCGGCCCGTGTTTCTAGGGCTGCCTCCCCCCCTCCCCCCGTTCCGAGGACGCCTCGATAAACATCGAGAACCACCCACCGCCAGTCATCCTTTCCCTCGGTCTTTTATTTCCCGCTGCCAATATCGCGATATTCCCTTTTTATCCGCGCCGCAGGGGCGTGTATTATGCCGCGTGTTTACGAGCACCGATACACCAGCCTCCAACGATAAGAGGATTCTTTAGCGGATGCCCCGATTGGCGCCTCCATATCCAGCCGATCCTGAATTATCTCTCGCCTTCCGTTTTAATCATCCCCCGCCGAGCAACGCGTTTTTTCGGGTGTAATTAACTTTACACGGTTACTCGCAGAATTGAGCGTACACCTTTTAAAACGCAATAACTTTTTTCAAACTGGACCAAGTGACGTGAATTCTTTTTTAAACGATAGCGGGACTAGTCTATTACTTGGCATGATACAAAAATAAAATTTTTTAACATTTTTATCCGAGCCTAAGACGGACATTTCAATAATGCCTCTCGTAGATCTCGCTAAAGATGGAAAAGTCGAAGACTTTTGAAAGAAATCTGCAGTTTTTAAAATCTTTCAACGCCTGTAGCTCGACTCTGGGTTAATCGAATTCGAAATTTAGATTTTAAATCAATGTCCTTGATTACGAAGGAGAAGTTATCGGCGCAGAATACTTTAGACACGTCGTTGCTAAAAATTCAATTAAATTGTAGAGAATACCGTGGTTCACGGTTTATATTGTGAAATTGTTGGAAATAGTCGACTCCTTTAGTCCTTCTTTGGCGACGGCGTCTCGAGTGGTTTTAATTGCTGTGGTTTTGGCTATTTCCTTGAAGTCTGCGAAGGCTATTTTGAGAGAGTTTGTTGGCGCTCCGTTGGCCGCTCGTTTAAAGATACGTTTAGCAGCGTCGACACTTTCTGATCAAACGATAGCGTTAATGGAACATTACCGAAACTTTTCGGAACGAATGCGAGCGAGCGGAACGATGAAATTTACGAGGCAATTACGTTCAGTTGAACGTCACCGAAAACCATGGCGACCGCGGGTTAATTCCGCGATGAACAGTGGCGGGTAATTTAAATTCAAATTTGCTGGGAAATCTTATTTAAAGGCGGGCCAGCCGGACAAGAACAATAGCGCCTGGCTAGCCTTTGAGTGCTCCCAACCGACGGCTCCTGGCCTATTTATCGAGCGTAATGACCGTCCGGGGCGACGTCACTCGCAAAGACAAAGTTCGCCGTTGTAAGCGGTTATCCGTCGTACAGAAAAGCAGAAAAACTTTCGCGAAAGTTTGGCCTATTTCCCTCTCCTTCCCTCTCTCTCTCTCTCTCTCTCCTGTTCCTTTCTCTTTCTCTCTTCTTTTTCGTTTCCGTCTCTCTTTTTTCGCTTCCTCTTTTCGTGTTTTTGTCCACCGCTGCCCGTCCAACCCGACGAGAGGTCGTTAAGCCGTCAGATACACTTTTCTGATCCGCCTCGGAGCCTGGCTGTTGTTTGTTGCGACTTTAGGAGTTGTCTTTTTCCCCCGAAGCCTCGCGTGTGCTGGAACAATGCCGTCGCTAGAGCCCCTGGACGGGCGGGCTGTTATTAGGTGCGCGAGGAACTTTTACCACTTTTCCTGCGAGCTCCCGCCCTATCTTTTAGAATTTACGCAATAATATTTTATCATGCAGCTATTTCAGCCCGGTTTACGCGGCCTTTTGTTATCCGTACGCCCAGTTCCCGATTCTTCCGCGAGAAAAACCGATTGGATTCGAGGCGTTCGAACGATCCATGATTTTTATTCGGCAAGTTGGCGCGAAACTGTGGCTTGTTATTTTCCTACGTAAATTTCAATCGGATTAACGCGATGAGAATATTTCTTGTTCAATTCTTTATAAGTTTCTTCATTTTTATATGTTTGCATAGGTTGTTTTATAATTAGAGAACAGAGAAAGTAGAAGAACGCAACCCTTGAATGTAAATTAAAGATGAATTTACATTTTTTAAGGAATGTAAATTTACTCTGATATGTGATCTAATGTTTTAAAATCGTGTTGCATAGCCTCCTTGTAAACCTAAAAATGATTAAAAAAACATTGATAAATCCGTATGTGACTTTAAAGTTACAGCGAGCTGTAAAGAGTTAATTAGAAATTCCTTAAGACGCGGATTGACAGCTGAAATTTAAGTTTAATTATCCGAAATTCGAACAGAGATATTATACTTGCAGACGTAAGTTAAGAAACTGTAAAGAGTTAATTAGGAATTCCTTAAGACGCGGATTGACAGCTGAAATTTAAGTTTAATTATCCGAAATTCGAACAGAGATATTATACTTGCAGACGTAACTTAAGAAACTGTAAAGAGTTAATTAGGAATTCCTTAAGACGCGGATTGACAGCTGAAATTTAAGTTTAATTATCCGAAATTCGAACAGAGATATTATACTTGCAGACGTAACTTAAGAAACTGTAAAGAGTTAATTAGGAATTCCTTAAGACGCGGATTGACAGCTGAAATTTAAGTTTAATTATCCGAAATTCGAACAGAGATATTATACTTGCAAACGTAAGTTGAGAAACTTTTCATATCGTTAACATTTGAATGAAATTCGATATTTTAACAAATAGACGTCTTATTAAATTAAATGTATACGATCGTTTATCCTATGCTAAGAAGGCGTACTACACTTAAAAATATGCATCTCCAGGAAAAATGGTTGCATTTCAAAGTATTTACGAGAAAACCTACAGAACTCGGGATACGAAATCACCTGTTTAAAGCGTAAATGTTTCAACGGAATAAACCGTGCAAGTCTCGTTGATGAATACGTTCTTTCTAGTTGTATAACATTTACAAGAATTCCTTTCAGGAGCGATGTTACAAAGCACTCGAACGGTTATCTCGTCAGTTTAGTTTCGGAAGCTAGATCCGTTGACCTGGCGATCCGTTGATACCTTTGCACGGAATTGAAAGATTCATCGACCCCGGCGATCCGTATTAACGATTAACCGAATGTCAGTGTGTCCCCAAACTTCCGACGAAGCTGTAGGTAGTCACTGGTTACTGGTATCAGCGGCATCGCGAAGCTTTGATAAAGTTAATCGAACCTAGGCGGCTCCACTGATAAAACTGCGGATCTATTTTGTGGCTCGACTTTATCTGGACCGTAGAGCAACTCCCGATAAAATCAACGTGATGTTTCGAGAGACCTGATTGCAAGCATTCGGCGAATTCGCCCCGCAAAGATAGTTTACAAAACGTAAATCGCACGTATCGGTGTTTATTTAGAAAAACAATGTGCGCAAACGGTTTCTCTGTAACAGTTTGACTGCTGCGTCGCTTATATATGGGTGGCGGGATAATTTGTTCAAATTTCAAGATTAATTTTTCCGCCAATCTATTACATCTTTCTAATTTTATTAGAGAATTTTAACATATACAACTTAAGCTTTCAGTTTTAATTTCGTCAAATGAAATACTTTAATTTCATGAAAATGAGGATGATCAAATAAAGAAATTATACAGAGTAGAATGCAAGAAACGAGTGATTGCGTGGCTAACCGCGAGTGTGCGAAAACATCGCGCGTCACTTAGTTTTTGTATACCTTCGAGCTCAGCTGTTAGAGTTCGGTGCGTAATTCGGATGAACGAACCCAAAATATAAACAGATCATGCGTCAGGTGTTGACGATACGCAACGCAACGAAAGCAGGGACCGTCGATCCTTTATATCATAATTTAAAATCCGTTACCTATTTTCTTTATACCTCCAGCAGTGGCGCCTGTCAGGGCATTGCCATAACGATCGCGCTGTTCCATCCTGGTCTTGACCTTTTCAAAATTCTCATTCCTTACTCCTTCCTGTAACCGATGGCCCCCCAGTATAAATAGGTGTCGACCACAGGCGCGCTCGCCTAATCTAGTCTAATCTAGCCTAATACGAGACGTTCGGTAACGATAAGATTCTTTGTCATTTTTCGCGACTTGTAAAAATTAGCGTATATTACCATCCTTGCTCATTGTAAAATACATTCACCTTTTACCCTCGAAACACCTACAATTAATTCGTCTACCCACTTTTGTTAATCCTTTGCTTTCCTATAGATTCATAAAGTCCTAAACACGACGTCAAAAAACGTCCAATATAGTTGAAAGTACTGGGTACGTTTATACAGTGTACCAATAAACGGAGTTCGGATTGTAAAATAGATTCACTTTTTACCCTCGAAATACCTACAATCAATTCGCCTATCCGCTATTATTAATCCTTTGTTTTCCGATAGATTCATACAGTCCTAAACGCAACATCAAAAAACGTCCAATACAGTTGAAAGTACCGGGTACGTTTGTACAGTGTACCAATAAACGAAGTTCGGATTGTAAAACAGATTCACTTTTTCCCCTTGAAATATCTACAATTAATTCGCCTATCCGCTTTTATTAACACGTTCCGTGCCGAGCTTTTTTTACTCGAATCTTCACACTTTGATATTTTACTAAAACTTGATGTATTACGTGCAATTATTAATTCTCGTACACATAACAACGTAACAAAAACTTATCAACGCCCATTCTTGCGGTGGAAATTGATTCTTCGGTTCTAAATTTCTTGTAAACAATTTGTTCAGTTCACTAAGTAAACATGCAAGCGTGTACCATCGATGGTACACGTGGCACGGAACGTGTTAATCCTTTGCTTTTCTATAGATTCATACAGACCTAAACAGTGTGTCTGTCGGAAACGTCGGAAACAAATCTATATAATTTCAAGATGATAAGTTATAATTATATGATCAATTAAAAGTAATGGTAGCAACAAAGATCATCATTACTCTGCCAGAGAAGCGTCGAGATGTTACCTGCTGGTTTGGTTCAAAGGTTCATGAAAAGTTAGTTATTAGCTAGAACTATTTCCCATTAAGATGGGACGTCGGCCTTGTTGCTCTGAACGAATTACTTTCAGCTATCGGCGTTCAGGGGTTAAATGGTTCTTTTTGCGTGCGTGCGCGTTGGATAACGTAGTTCCAAGATCGAATTAGTTCGACGAACTAATTTACATGCCGCGTGCAGGCAACCCATTTCTGATCCCTTTCACCATAGTACCGACGTCCTTTCGACGTTTTCTACCTCTCGCCGCGAGACTCGGTGCCCATGCAAGCCGTAACACGCGAAAATTTACAGACCCGATCAATGTTTCAAACTACTTTCTCGATCGATGGCTTTTCAATAAGCTTTCTTTCGGTTTCAATCCATTATCCGTAGAATGGTCCAATTTGCGACGATAACGTGGCACAATTTAACGTATAATAAGAATTCAAATTCTCCGGTCCCTCAATTTACGCGGCACACTTTTTACGCGATAAGTTACAACATTATTTACACGATGTTTTTTTACATGCCATACGTATTAATTTAGGCGATCTGAATTTACGCAGTCGATAAATCTTTGCGAAGCTCTTGAATTAGCCAAAACATTGGAAAGTGTTATTTATAAATCGTAGTTAGTTATAAATTATAGGCATTGATCCAAACATTCGACGAGCCTTCAGATTTCGACAAAATTTAATGAAACGTTGCAGCGAATGTCATCAAATTTTTACATAGAAACAAGAACGTATCGCTGCTTTCAAAGGCTGAAAACCAATTGAAATAAAGGTTTTACTGTCACTGTATAGAATTACCAGTACTGCCGGCAACGCTGAAAATATTTTCATGGTTTCGAGAAGACAAACATACGAGTTAGTTTCTAATCGATAGGCAAGTTATACTAGCGGCGTGCTGCAAAAAAATGTACCCGCTTCGAAATACAAGGTTGTAGTGACAGAGCTGGTGGAAATGTTGTGTCAAATATTCTGCAGCAGATGGTCTGTTTTATTTGTGAGAGAAAATATTTTCAAACTGAAACATTCATGGTCTGTTTTATTTGTGATACAATATTTTCAAACTGAAACATTCATAGTATATATAGATACAAATAGACTTTTGACGTTGGCCAACTAGACGTTGGCCTAACCACTGGCGCACGATGCCCAGTTCCGCCCCAATATTTCAAAACATTTTAATTAGTTTTTCTACTTCGATAAAGTTACTTTTCTTCAGCTTATACTTCATCTGTTTCTTTATAAGAATGACAATATTGTATTTATTTAGACATTATACTATTTTTCACTATAATGTATGCTAGGATTAATTTAGTCAATCATTTGCTTTTAAGTTAAAACATGTGAAACCGGTCATTATGATCGGCTCGGTAGGTTTAACGTCAGCTATTAATTAAGCATTTAATACGGGGTATCCCAAAATTGTATTAATATCCGGAAGTAGATGATTCCTGAGGTCATTTGAAGTAACTTTTTCCTTAGCGAAAATGCAATCCGCACCTTTGTTTACGAGTTATTAACGTAAAACGCTGACCAATGAGAGGCGAGATCACCAGGTGCGAGGCGTTCGACCTAATTTGCGGAACTGGGCGTCGTGCGCTGATTGGCTCGGCCGCCTCGCGCGGGCTAATCTCGCCTCTCATTGGTCAGTGTCTTTTTATTAATAACTCGTAAACGAAGCCGCGGATTGCATTATCGCTAAGGATAAAGTGACTTCAAATTACTTCAGGAATCCCACATTCCCGGATTACGCGAGGTATTTCATTTACTTTAATTCAATTACAGTCTTTCATTACTACTTAAAATTGATATCTTACTGTTTTGAAATTTTTCTTCATGATACTATCTATTCTCTCGTCATTATATTAACTCTTCAATTATTTTCTGCAAAAGCTCGCTATCTCACTAGAAATCTTCTTCAAGGTACAGAGAAAATGAAATCTGCGCTCGTTATGAAGAAAGTTTTCATATTGCTAGGTTTCCGTCGACAATACCTATTACCAGAGAATACCAGCAATAAAGTCGCTACCAGCAATAAAGCTATCGGTTACATACTGTCGAGTCTCGAACAAGCGAAATTGAGCATCCCCGACAACGCTCGACAGCGCACGAGCTTAACAAAAATTCGTTCTCAAAGTCATAGATGAAAGAGATTCTTTTACATCCACTCTACGCGCAGGATCACCGAGTTCACTTTCTTTGATACGGTTTCAACGAACATTTCGCTCGCAAAGCCGGCTCGACAATTAACAAAAGGTTTTCCATGATACCTTCGTCCTGAATAAAGTTCTAAACGTTTCAGTAATATTTCAACGTGCTCGAGAGGACATTTCAAGTCGTGTTCACAGATCCAGATTTTTAATAGTAATTTCAACGACGGCATTCGCGAGCTTACAACGTGCAGGTAAACGTAGAAACCATGAAAAAGCGTGGATAAATTTCTCCACTGAAAGTTTTCTCGAGAAAATACATCTTCGTCCACCGTGAAACCAGGGGAAAAACGTTTGATTTGCTCGAAGGTCCTTAGGACACGCCCTAAAAAAAATCGAAAAACATCAAAAACAAATCGATCAATCACCGTTTCGGACGGCGTTCACTCGAGGTTCCCGGCTCGCATGAAAATCCCGGGCGCCCTGCGAGCGATTTCTGTGAAAAAAAAGGGAAAGCGAATCATCATCGGAATGGGAACGTTAACAAGTCGCCGTTCGGTTCGGCGAAAAATCACGCGAATAAAAAATTCCAGTATAAATTGGACATTTCAGCGGCTGTACCGAAGTCGGTACAACAGCGAGCGAGGGCGAACGATATTTTTACTGCCGGCAGTTGGAATCCAAACAACGAGCCGTGATACGCGTTACGCTAAGAGCCGAACGGGCGGCGGGCCGGGCGGGGAGGCGCGGGGGGTCCGGTCTTTCGGAAAAAATCCGTCGAGAGGAGAAAAAAAAGCACGGGTTACGACGCAGCCGGTGTTCATTTCGAAGATAATGCCGGTGGTAACGATCGCGGCTGAACGGATACGCGAGAGGATAACGTTTTTCCGCGAGGGAAACGCGGTCGAGGAGGGCCGTCCTGTTTTTCCTGGCTCGTCCGCTCCCGGTATCGAGCTCTCGTAATCGTTCGATGTCTTTTTACAACCGGCGAAAATGATGCCGGACGCGCAGCACGACGGAATTTTCGTACAACAAATAATCTTTTTTTCATATTTCGTGTCGCTAGGTGAAAACGCGTTTCTTATCTTTGTTCAAGACTGTTTTTAATTCACCTGAAATGCGATGTATATTTCCACGTTTTTTTTTCTTTTTTTATAAGCTTTCAAATCTCAAACGAGATTTATTTGCTGTACGGTGAATAAACCTAATTCAGTAATAAATAATAAATATATAAATAAATATATAATATATATTTAATATATGTATTATATATAATATATATATATATATATATATATATATATATATATATATTAATAATAATAATATATTATATACAATATGTATATAATATAATAAATAATAAATAAACCTAAACAGTAATTCATGGGTTATTTATACATTTATATTACACGTTTTTAAGAATAATAGGATACGTGCACACGCTTCGATATTGGGTTCAACAAACAAAACAGACATGGTGGTTGGTAGAAGCAGTTTTAACACATTAAGTGCGTATATTATCTCGAAAAATCCACACAATATGAAAGTCATTTGATTAATGGCACCGAAACTAGAAAGTGAAAATTTACCGTAGGAAATATTGGTTCCGCTATTTTGTATCCTACAAATCCTGGTAACATTCAATTTGTTCAATATATTACAATAAGAATGAATTTTAAAAACCTAGTTAAAAATTAGTGTCACTTATACATGACTGACGCGTCGCTGAACGTATTAAGCTACTAAGTTGCTGATATACAGGCTGATTAAAGATTACTGAGGTCATTCGAAGTAACTTCTTCTTTTACAAAATTTTTCTCCAAGACGTCGTTAACGACTTATTCACGGGAAACAGTTGACCAATGAGAGGCGAGATTAGCTGGCGCGAGGCGGCCGAGCCAACGAGCGGTCGAAGCCCGGTACCGTTGACTGGCTCGGTCGCCTAGCGTTGGGCGAGCTCGTCCCTCATTGGTTATTGTTTTTCGTTAATAACTCGTAAACGATGCCTCGGAGAAAAATTTTGTAAAGGAGAAAGTTACTTCAAATCACCTCAGGAACTCCTCATTTCCCGGAAATACCATAATTTTGGGACACAGTTTGGATTTTTGAGATATGTAAAGAGGACATTGCCAGATAATGTGATCAATATCTTGTTCGCTGTTATTGCATGAACATCTGGGATTATCCGATAAAAGTACTCGAAATAGGGGGAAGGCTATTTCTACGTTTGATTCGCTCTTCCTGCAAACCGGTCGCCGCCACTTTCTCGCGACACGTTTTATATTTTATTCGAGAAGGTGGAAATAGGATTCCTATTTGTGTTCGAACGCGCGCGCGTCGAGATTATTTTTAGTTCGAACCGAAATTCATTCGAATGCGAAGTCGATCTTTTTATTCGCAACTACGCCCGAGCTTCCATAATTAATTTAAGGCGGCGGATATTATAAGCTTCTTATTTCCACTTGAATGCGGAGATTAATTTTATATCGACCTGTGAAATTCAGTAGATCGTGAAGACGATCTTTTCGTTAGAATTTCTCATTCCGTTGAGAGAGCCACGCTCCTCGCCCCGTTACTTTTTATATTTTATTCAAGAAGGTAAGTATAAAGTTCTTATTTCTTTCCGAATGTGGAGATCAATTTCGAATCGGTCTGAAATCTATTTGAACGACGGCACGGCTCCTTTTTATTCCAATAAATTTCTTCGCTGGCTAAGCTCTTTGCCCCGTTGCCCCTCCCGCGTTTCACATTTTATTTGAGGAGGTTAAAACAAGATTACAATTCTTGTTCGGATTATGTTTCGCTCCGTCGACTGAAATTTATTGGAACGCGGATGTATCTTTGCCATTAGAATTCTATTCACGTTTTCATCGTTATTCCCTTATCACGTCTCAGATTTACATTCGCGTAGATGGATATAAGCTTCTTTTTTTTAATTGAATTTATTTAATGTTGCATCCGCTTAATAGCAATTACACTTGTGGGATAACAGTTGTAGGGTAAGTGGAATATATGCAGTTTTTTTGCATTAAATTTTTACATTATTTTCTTAATCTAGCCTTCTTAAATTACTATATAATTACATATTTTTAATTAATTACATTACAAACAATTTGGCTTCTTCTCAGTGTGACATAACTTTTGCCGTTTGTTTATAGTTGTTCAAACATTCTTCGATGATATTGGGCATTTTTACTTTTTTCAGATGTTGTTGTACACTGGACATTCTATTAGGATGTATTTAACCGCAGGCTCAGTGTTACAGTTGTTAAAAAGTGGTTTATCTGCCTTAGAGAGTACAGGGTGTCCCAAAAATGTCTCGCAGTCCGAAAGTAGGGGATTCCTGAGGTCATTTGAAGCAACTTTTTCCTTAGCGAAAATGCAATCCGCGGCTTCGTTTACGAGTTATTAACGAAAAACACTGACCAATCAGAGGTGAGATCATTTGGCGCGGGACGGCCGAGCCAAACTGTCGTTACCAATTGCACTCGTTGGCTGAGCCGCCGCGCGCCAGCCGAGCTCGCCTCTTATTGGTCAGTGTTTTTCGTTAATAACTCGTAAACGAAGCCTCGGAGAAAATTTTCGCAAAGGAAAAAGTTGCTTCAAACGACCTCAGGAACCTCCCATTTCCGGATTGCGGGACATTTTCGGGACACCCTGTATATACTAATAGGTTATTTTATTATGCCCAGTCGTGATAGTACAATTTGCTTCCTTCATGTTAAATATACTACGGGATTGGTAGAGAATATACTTTCTCTAAATTCATGTAGGAGAGAGGGATTTGAAATGTCTCCATTCGTTGTTCCACAATAAGGTTCTTATTCGTATAGAACTGCAAAAATCATAATTGAGATTCATTCGAACGTAAAGGCAGTTTTCTATTCAAACATGTGCGTGCAAACCAAAACCACCAAGAGCAGACTATTGACAGAGCAATGGAAAGGATTGTAGACCATAAGCACCATAAAAATTGTATAACCGGAGTGAAACAATTCGACGGAACAACCGCTGCAGCGATATCACAGTGTCATCCCTCTTACTCTTTCTCTCTTGTTTCTCTCTCTCTCTCTCTCTCTCTCTCTCTCTCTCTCTTTCCCCGGTTCGCAGCGTTTCAATGATAACCTAATTCACGGAAAGCGAGTTACCGTGGACAAAGTAAAAACTGCGACAAAAGCAGGCCCGGGACAGAGAAAGCTGCGAGGACAGGATAGACCCGGTTACGCGGGAACAATGTCCAAAAATACAGGTTCATTTATCAATCTACAATCGAGTTACCTCTCGAAGTAGGAGCGGCGCGGAAATTGCGAGCAAACAACGGACCCGGGGCCGAAACGTTTACAAAGCGTAACGCGAAAATCTGCCCGGTTCCGAGGAACGGCCGGCTCGCATCGTGTTGCGACGTTCTAATAATTTATTCGCCGGATTACCAAAGTTTCGGCGTACTGCACGTCGGCCAACAAAAGCTTAATGAAACGTCCGGCCAAGTCGCCTGTGTGATAAAAACGGAGATCCACGGCCACGGAATTCCAGCCTGCCAAGGTTGATCAATATTTAAATAAAGAACGAGGTGCTTTCTTAATCCTTGTATCGTTGAGTGACCATACATATTATATATCGTTGTTGACGATACTTGTGGGAATTACCAAGGTACGACCTTTCCTTGAAAGGGTTGAGCAACATTTTTCCTCGCGAGAGTTTTACAGGCTTCTCGTGATATCTAGAGAACTTTCGAGAGAACTTCGTAGGGTTGATAATAATGTTATTGCAGTAATGAGAGGTAATAAAAAGTAAAAGTAATATTAGGTCAAAAATGAGAATAAGTAAAATATAATAAGTCTTCTTTTCGTTAATAATGAACCGTCTACCACGAGGTAACTCGTGGTTGACAGTCAATGTGCTACAGTTTCTAAAAACGTCTTTTTCATATATTCTTTCACCTGCCTGTGATACATTATGAACAACAGCCACCTCGCTAATTGCTGGTGCTATATATTTAAGGGGATCGATTAATTCCGTTATAAATAATATTTAAAATAAAAATCAAGATAGTATTGCAGTAGGCAATTCTGTGGAAGATCAATTTTTCGCAGTGAAAGATAGGCTTCGTTTAAAAACGACTAGAGAGGAGACCGGGCTCCTTTCAGAAAGTTCCACGTCAGCTTTAATAGCGGAGTAAATTATCTAGGAAAAAGTAATCCGCTCGAAACACCGTATTACCCTCGGCCCACGGTCCGTGCAACTTACTTAATATTCGAGCAGCGTCAATTAAAAGCCGCTTCTCGTAATTCACCGTTAATCCGTCTGCCGGCATGTTTAATTATCGCGGGACCGTGAGAGGAAGAGCCGAGCCGATGATCTTGGCCGAAACTCTGCCGGAAAACGGTCGGAAAAGGGTTTTCCTTGTGGAAGAGGAACCCCACGGCGGAAAGGGGAGGGACCGTCCCACCGCTGCGACTACTTCCCGACATTAATTAATTGTTTATTGCCGGAATTAATCGCGGACCGCCGCTTCCTGGCTACTAACGATCCGCCTGGTAAATTCATCGGCGCAATTAAACGCCGGATTTCTTACTGCGCCATACTTTCGAGTGCACCGACCATCCTCCACGATTTTTTCACCTGTCTGCGACGTTTTAGCTTACTCATTTGCACCGGAACTTTGGCCGTAAACGAGGAAACAGTTTCTTAACGAAACTGTTCTAGGATTTTATTCACTGGGGTTCAATGAAAAGCTATGGTTTACTATAATTTGCTTTAACGTTTGGTATTGTCGCGCAACTCTGTAATTTATCAATTTAATCAAATTCGTTTCTTGAAAGAGAATTTTTTTAATATCATCGAGTGTACGAAATTGGTTATGCAAAGCAGATGCTGATAAGAATGCAATGCAGTTGAATAAAATGCAATCAGAAAGAAAGAATTGAAGAGAAGATGAGGAGAACGTTAATTGGTCGTTCTTGTTTCTCCGTTTATTAACCACTTAGCTATTGCAATCTCTTTGAAAAGTGTGTAAGACGCTGTAATTATATTGTGCATGTCGAAATTCCTTCATATATTGTTCAAATACAACACTTCTGTAAAATATAGAGTCTAATAAAGAATATCAAAGTGTATATCATTTTTTATCACTCAGTTGTATCTGACGGGTATACTCGTCACGAAGAAATGGCAATATTTCTTGTTACGACGAAAATTGATCTACCAGATCTTGGTCAATTATTTTGCGAAAATACACGAATTAAGAAAAACTGTATAAATTTTTATTAGCGAACCAGCGAAGTTTCAATGATTCGGAAAGTACAAAACGGAGAATCACGTTCGCGTAAAATAAAACAATGAATAATGTACAAAAAATGTTTAGGAGGTGTTGTAACGTAAGAACCGGATACGGAGAGGCGACTCACAATTTCGAAACGCGCGTGCTTCCCCGGAACTTTCGCCTGCATCGTTGCAAGGCACGCGCGGCCGCATAATCCGTTATGCATCGCCCCGGCTCGACGTCACTTGGAGCGATGATGGACGTCGACCGAGTTTCAGAAATTCAGCCTCGCCGGAAGTTTCGATGGGCTACGGGATAAGGTCCGGCACTTTCCGCGAAGTTTCTCTCAGCGATGGCGGAAAGCAGGTTGCGTCGAACTGTCGCTTTCGCTCGGCACTCTCGGATGCTCTCGAGTTTTTCTGCGAAACTCCGCGAGGGAGATTCGTCGCGGATCTACGGATCCTTAATTAGCAGTTAGTTTTAATTAATTTTTCAACTGGAACGCAAACACCGGACGAATCCGACCAAGTTCGCGGACGTTCTTCGTTTTGAAGTTGCGTCGCTAATTTAAAACTACGACGCAGTGTTTGTACGTTTGGCTGTCGCGAGGGCTGAATATGCATGCCCAGGAATTTGCATTCCTCTGGGAGCTTTTCGGAAAAATTCACTTGCCACCTCCGACGAAATTATTTTGCTTGAAACGATTTCCTCTGAAATGGTCGTCGTATATTGATTATTTATTCGTCGAATCATAAGATCCTGTTGCTTAAATGAGCCTGAAGTGAATCAATGCTGAACCTTCGCTGCACTTCAAGCCAATTCGTTTTATTAACACTTCGAATGCCACGACAGCTGTCTAAAAAATTCTTACGTTTCTCGGACCCTAATAAAATTAAGAGGATATGATTGGCGTAAAAGATAATTCTCAAGTCTGATCAAGTAATTCCGTCGCTCACATATTGGTGACATGACAGTCGAAGTGTTTTTTGTGCGCAGCAATTTGTATTTTTAACTTTTATAAATATTTGATTTTTCCCGCGTTTTTCGTTTATTATGTATCTAGTATATGGTAATGTTAAGCGAATAAGTAAACATTAGTAATAAAATAGTTAATTTTATAAAATAAAACCGTCTTTTTGATCCAATATTTCAACAGCGACACTTAATCTGTGTTTGACGAGTATACTCGTCGCCGCTTGATTCTCGCGACACGTATAGGTGCGCGCATTGGAAAAGAGGCGCCACAGCTAACTGGTTAACATCGTTACTGGTTTATACCGTTCAAAATTCGTTCTGAAAAGGATAGTCTTACAAATATGAAATTTACGTAGCGTCTTAACATTTGTGTTGCTTTAAATTCTTTATGATTCGCTCAATTCTGCGCGGTAAAATACCGCAGCATCGAGTAGAGAAATTTGTCCAGGATTCTTTCCCATGTCCAGTGAAATCTGAAATCGTGTGCAAGGCTTTCGAAGAACAGCAATCGTCGAAACATCGACGCAGAAGTTCCGAAAATTCGCGGCGTTACACGGCTTCAGGAATTAACAATGCACCACAGAAAACCCCGGCGCGATCTTTTCGCTCTTTCAATCAGCCTTCCCCTGGTGCCCCTCGCCACCCTTCACCCCCTTTCAAGCACAGACCCTACCGCCCTCCTGGCAACCCCTGGACTTCTCATCTTTCCTTTCACAAGCGTTTCTCCCGACGTTGCGGTCCGTTGTCTCGCAGTAGTTACGTCGCCGCTATGGTCAGACGCGGTGACGCGGAATAAAACTCGGCATTCATCGGCAAGCCCCGCCCCGTCGAAGGGCTCCACCCTCCCCGATCCCCGTTGGCCCCCGCAGTAATTCCAACGCGGGCTCTTTCGAACGAGCGGCCGCTGAAATATCGGGGTCGGTGCTCGATTCTCCTCGCGTGCTGTCGGCGACGTTCCATTGTCTCAACGCGGAGCCGCTGATCGAGCCGGACGGAATTGCCGAACAAAAATCTTGATTAATGTCGCGAAACTCACCCAACCGCCATGGATACCGCTCCCTTGAAATCCGTTGACGCGACCGAAAACAGTCGGCCGGACGATCCGTTACTTAAAGAACGAGGCTTATGGTTGTACGGAGACTTGGCAACTCGAGTTCGATATGCATTGCTGTTCGTTAGCAATTGTTGTTCAACTTATTACTGCATGTATAATGAGAGTTCTGAATGTGAAACAGGGATTGGAATGATGTAAATTCTGGGTTTATAGAGTATACTTGATTTTGTGGGTGGAACTTCGGAAAATTGGTGGGAGGAGCGTAGAGAAGCTAGAGATGTGGGTGGAACTTAAAAGAATTAAGAGGAGGAGCTTCCAAAAATTGATGAGGATAAAATTCTAGAGGAAACTGGACAGATGTGACTGGGGAAATGGAGGAAGTTGGTTAGAAGTGCTGGATAAATACAGCAATTTCTCCCGGAAATGCCATATTTCGCGTTGCTGTGAATTTCCCTGTGCTAGTCCTACGTCT
The DNA here is from genome assembly GCF_051020955.1 of Megalopta genalis. Taxonomy (NCBI): domain Eukaryota; kingdom Metazoa; phylum Arthropoda; class Insecta; order Hymenoptera; family Halictidae; genus Megalopta; species Megalopta genalis. The sequence goes on from NC_135013.1 coordinate 15,714,921, forward strand.
ATGTAAATTATTGCAATGTCGATGTTAAGGGTCGACGGAATCGGTTAAGCGTGTGATGAGGCACGCGACACGAATCCCCGGAAGACAATACAAAATGGTCTGTGACATGTGGCCTCCGAATTGCCTTCGAATCGTGGCATGTGGCCTCCGAATTGCCCTCGAATCGTGGCATGTGGCCTCCGAATTGTGGCAAAAAATAAGAAATAAAAAATTTAAGTCATTGTTTTTATTCTAGCATTACCATGTATTCATATTAACGTACACCGACATGCTGGCTGCTGCCTTTTTTTGCCGACTGCTCCGAGTTTTTACAAAAACGAGCCGCGAGGCCCGAAGAATCGCGATTTCGTATTCTCAGATCTGCCGATTTCAATTCCAACCTCCGAACATTTATAGGAGAAATTACTGTATAGCGAATGAAGAGTAGAGAAGATGGTGGGCAGAGCTAGAGAGAAATTATAGGGAGAGTACAGGAGACGGAAAAAGTGCTTAGAGAAACGTAGCTGCTAGAACGTCTCTTGTTAGAGACGAGAAAGCTTAGAAAAAAATGATGATAGAAATAAATTAGTAATTATGTAAATGATGTAAGTCGCGGGAGAATTGATCAGCTAATTATACACCGACTAGAACCATACCATAATCCGTCAAATAAATTAATCGACATTAGTTTGCAGGACAGGGGCGGGGTCAGCCCCGCCTACTACGCCTCGCCCATGCATAATACAATCTCCGCCGCATTAATTAAACTCGTATGGGTGTGAATTTCCTTATCGAATATAACGGAAATTCTTATACCGTAAGTAATAATAGCTGGAATGGCACGATCATAGTTATTCAAAGTATTAACCGAACATTCGCGGTCCGTCGTATCGATAATCGGGGCCGCGGGACAATTTCCAAGCGGGATCGCGTTAACGAGACCCTGTTCCCGATCACAAAGAACAAATCCACTGATCCGTGCCGGGACAAAAGGACGTGGGAGAGAGCCTTTCGGGCTCTCCCGGGCTCTCACGGGATACCCGTCCCGTGAATCTCAGTCGCTTTCGCAATTATTTTCTGGCGGGTCGGGCGCGGGTATAAATGGAGGTCGCGATCGAACGAAAGGAAAGGGTGAACCGTCGGCTGCCGGTGAACAAAAGGATTCGCGCGGCGCTCTTTATTTCCGGCCAGGGAGCCGTGTTGTTATCAGGCACCGGCAGCGAGCATCGACCGAGCGGATCGTCGTTGGTCGAACCAACAGTGGGAACCGACCGAGGATTTAACCGGTCGAGAAAAGGATCAAGCAGACCGGGGCAGGCGGGGGAGGGGGGGATAGGCAAGGGCCGATGCGGGAATGGTTCGCTTGAAAAACTGATGGCTGAACGAAGAAATGGAAGAGCCAGCCGTGGCATAGGACAGTGGAGGCGCGATTAAATAACAGACCGTGACAAGCAAAGAATAAAGGAAAGCACGAGGAAAGACGCGCGGGCAAACAGAGCGCGGGAAGTCGGCAGGGGTGTGCGAATATGTCAAAGGGTCGAGGGTCAAGAAGACAAGAGCACGTCGGAAACAGAGAGATCATCTTTTGGAATACTTAAAATTTGATACTGCGCGAACCAAGACTATCAAGACGTACACTCCTTTGTAGATCGAGTCAACTCTCTAAGAACGACTGGCCACGGCTGTATTTACAAATTCTATAATTTTGCAGATAAACGTACCCTAAATATTTATAAAGGCTATTTTTCGCGAGATTTTTCAGACTTCTCGTAATGTTTAGAGGACGGTTTCACGTAGAGTTGATAGTAATATTGATGGAATTATAGATTTAACAATGATCACTAACTTCTTATCGTACAATTTTCTTCGCTTTCTAAAATAATTTATTCGCAGGATTACCAAAGTTTCGGCGTTCTGCACGTCGAGCAACAAAAGCTTAATGAAACGTCCAGCCAAGTCGCCACTGTGATAAAAAGAGAGATCCACGGTTCAATCTTTCCTTAAAAGTGTAGAGCAACATGTTACCTCGCGAGAGTTTCACAGGCTTCTTATAATATTTAGAGGACGGTTTCACGGTTTGTAAAATTGATAGTAATATTATTGCAATTACAGACTTGACAATGATCACTGTAGTCTTTAGTTCTTGTCGCACAATTTTCTTCGCAGTTGCGCGATCAGTACTTTCTCTGTAATCGTTTCCGAAAAAAAACAGAGAAATGAACATTTATTATGTGTCTATAATTATCTCGATGCTTGAGAAGAGATTAAATGCACAATATTTCTCAGTCGAGAAGAAGTGCAAAAATAATTCAGAGCCTTATATCTTCTGCTCAAACATTGTTTAACACATCGACTGTCGAGCAACCTTTGAAGAAATCTTTTCATTTGAAAAAAATTCTTTTTTTTAATAAAAAGAATAATAAAAAGTAAAAATTATATCAGGTAAAAGATAATAAGTAAATTCTACTTTCTTGTTAATAATGAACCTTTAACAGATGCATTGTGATGGGCATCTACAACGAGGTAGATATACGCCATATATATGTCAACATTTGTCAAATATATATGTCAATATATGTATATATGTCAAATATATGTATATATGTCAAATATACGTCAAATATATTTCAAATATATATGTCAAATAAATATATATCATATATGTGAAATATTTCTCAAGATGTGAAACAATGATCGGTACTTCTCAAACGAATTGGATGGCAAGAGTGTAGAGATCGCGTTGAATGCGTTGAAACGATGGTTAAAAGAAATGTCGGCGGAAAATTCGCGGGAATTAATTCGCCAACGAAAGTTGGCTCAGTTCCGCGGATATCGTCAGGGAAAAAGGGTAATTCACGGAGGAAATGTCGGCGGTCGTTGTTACATATTATTGGTCGGCCGATGCGGTTTAATCCACTCGCGATTTACCACCGAGTTCCACGATAATCCGCTGGTCGGGTTTAACTTTGATGGCGGGGTGGAACTCGCGTCCGTGGAATTTGCACGCCCGTTCCGAATGCCAATTGATTGTGTTCGTTCCAGTTTTATTTGCTCGCCGCGAGTTTTATAACTTTCCGTACGCGGCGACTTTACTTCCGCTCGCTTTCCTTCGGCCAGCCTGTTCCGCGCCGATTGGTCGACTTTATCAATCGTCAAACTTCTTGTTGCGTTCGCGTACCGTCGACGTACGACGCGGTGGCGAACCGAAGTTTTCTCTGACGAGATGCCTCAGGAACCATCCCTAAAACGTGTACGTAGATATAAATGTGTAAAATTTTGCTGTTATACGCAGGACGAATTTCGTTGGCCTTTTGGAATTACAGAGTTACGTCAATCTAGATTTTTAGCACTGAAGGGAAGGTAAGCGAATCGGAGAGCGTGTTTAAGGTTACTATTAATGCAGTTTATTGAATTGCTATCGATGAGCGCGGGCGCGACTAGCGTGACGTCGTAGGAGTAGCAACTTAGGACAGACTGAGCTTTTGGAGTTGCGCGTTTGTCTCTTTTATAGTGGAAAAGAAGAAAGGAATAGATGGACTTTCGTAGGAAAGGAGAAAGTTGGGAATGTCCCGTGCGGGTCGAGGTGTCCAGATGTGAGGAGAATTGTTTTATTAGGGGTGCGTGATTTTTAGGGAATTTTGAGGATTGGTAACGGTACTTGTTTTATTGCTAGCGGCCGCGCTCAGATAGAGGGATGCGACGCCACAGATTATTTTGGAATGTAAAGGGTGTCCCAAAATTCATGCAAGAAGTAAGTTTGATAGAAAAAAAAACACAGGTTTATAATTAAAAATTGTAAATTTTTTGTTGATTTATAAAGTGTACGGTATAAGGTTATGTATGGAATAGCATATTGGATAAATGGCCTCCACGGCTTTGCTAGCACATATACACTCTTTTGCTGAAATTTTGTATGACCGTTTTGCATAAATGTGGCTGAATTTCGTTGATACAGCGGCTCAATTTTCTTCTTCAAGGGGTGGGTGGTCATGGACTTGTTGCCACAAACCTTAGACTTCAAGAAACCTCGAAGAAAAAAGTCCAACGACGTTAAATCGCATGATCTGGGCTGCCAATTGTGATCATCAAAACGAGAAATTACTCGACCAGAAAATGATTCATTATTTTAAAAATATTTCGTGTAACGTTCCATTTTTAACAACTCTGAACTGTCAGCTGTTACGCTATCTTCTTTTCGTTGGGATCACTTTACCGCACAAATGGCACAAAATTCAAATATTGCGTAAATTTTGGGATACTTTTAGTTTTATTGTTGCATTATTTTAAGAATCGTCATCTAAGATCGGCATCAATCTGTCCGATCTCAAAGCACTTTTGAAGGAGGACGGTCACCGAACAAGTCGTGAATTGGCCGAAAAAATGAACTGCGGTCATAAAACGATTCTCAATCGTCTTCGTTCAATGGGATTTGCCGAAAAATTGGGAGCCTGGGTGCCTCACGAGCTTAACGAAAACAACAAAGAAAATCGCCTTTGATAAAAACGCTACGAACTTATTTCCCAACTCAATATATCGAGCTAATATCAGTGCACACCGTTGAACGGGAAAAACTTAGCAATTAGCTGCAGAATTTCGCTACCTGTGACGATTTGGTATCTTCGAACGAAGCATCGAATCGATTTTACACCTGAAAGGTTGGTTGAAGTTGTACGTTGACGCCTTTTAAAAACGGAATAACTGTTTCAAAAATGATTTAAAGGACTTGAATATTTTTGAGATTTTAGACCGACTAGTTTTCTGTGAAATGAGCATACAAACAGTTTTTTAGATTGCAATCGATTGGGATGAGACAAAAATTAAAAAATGATGTTTTTCAACTTCATTGTCTGAGCTCGTAACGAAAATTTAAAAAATGCATAATGCCAAATGCAAAATGCCAATATTTTCATTAACACGTTCCGTGCCACGTGTACCATCGATGGTACACGCTTGCATGTTTACTTAGTGAACTGAACAAATTGTTTACAAGAAATTTAGAACCGAAGAATCAATTTCCACCGCAAGAATGGGCGTTGATAAGTTTTTGTTACGTTGTTATGTGTACGAGAATTAATAATTGCACGTAATACATCAAGTTTTAGTAAAATATCAAAGTGTGAAGATTCGAGTAAAAAAAGCTCGGCACGGAACGTGTTAAAGATTGTCAAGAAAAGTTAGATTGAACAAACCAATACCATTGAATAAGAATCCAGTGGCGCATCCGACCGAATTCTGCTTCTCGTCGTATTAGAAGCCACGATTTCGAGCACATACCGATAACATTGCCGAACGTAACATTACTGAAAAGTTTGAAGCCTGTTTAGGCCGTGTACGCAACACGCCGAATAGATTCCAAAAATATCGGCACTTTTGAGAGATCATTTTAGACAACAGAGAGAGCGTGCCGTCGATCGGGGGACTGACAGCGGGTCAGTTGGGGTTCGCGACGCTAATGGTGGCAGGCAATCGAGTCGCGTGGGTGACTGGTGCCGATGAATCGAGGTAGGCAAGGATTCGAGGGCAGAGGGTAGGGGAATGGTTTTACGTGCGTTGCCACTCGGGGGTAATCGTGAATGCATGTCGCCGGCGAGCAGCAGCTCTCCACTTGGAAACGTTTTCCATCGGTCGTGAAGTGGAACTGGCGATAGACCGGGGCCCGCGTGCTCGGTCTCCTGTCGCCGGGTCGGAATGATTTACGTGATCCGTGGTTTATCGCGGGTTTATGGTGCGTGCGCTCGAGCGTGGCTTTTTAAAAAGCTCGTATCCGCCCGTTTTCTTTCACCCTTTTCGCCGGTGGTCGCCCTCCCCGTGCCCCTTTCCCGCCGCCGTTCCCGCCGCCGCGGCCTCTAATTAACAATGTCCCCGCGCGGCGCTGCCGTTGCCGCTGCGGTCGCGCCGAGAGAGCGGACGAACAAAAAAGAACGGAGAGAAAGAGAGAGGGAAATTCTCCGCGCCAGCGAGAAGCTTTTAATGAAGCCAGCCGACGCACGGCTGCATCCAATTGGGACCAACCGGTGCGTCCACGCGAGATAGAATCGTTCTCTCCTCTCCCACCCTCCTTTCAACCCCGCCCCCCCTCCCCGCACGGCCGTCCTTTTTTCAGCCGATCCAGACCCGCCATCCGTTACCCACTCGTCTTATTTCCAAGCCGGCACACCAGACTCGATTTCCGGTATCGATCGCGGAACGTCCTTCGCCGCACTTCCGGCCGACGATCCAGAATCATTCAGCTGGCCGCTTGGCCAATTCGTTGCTGTTTCGCAGAGCCGATTTCCAGAAGATGAATTTTTCCTTTTAATTTACCGGTCGTCGACAGGGGACGCGTGTCTTTGCCCGCGCACTTCCGGATCGTGGAATCTCGCGGAGCGAATTATCCAGTCTGCTGATCCAGTTGCGAGGGTGAGATTCTCTTCTTAACGCGTCGATCGTGTAAGCTTGACACCGATCTTCGACCAGGTTTAGAAATCAATTTTCTTTCAGAAATTTTCTCGCCAACCGAATTGTTTAAAATATTTCAGCTGGAAAAGGATCAACGTGGCAATGGCTTTAATGGATTTCAACCCTTAACGGGCTGCCAAGTTTACTGCCGATTGATCAAATGCATTTACGTTAAAACATTGCAAGCTCGATGGGTGAATAGAGGATTGCATGAATGTTTAAATAATTACATTCGCGTGAATTAACGGAGACCTGTTTGAAGGTGCATGGAGCCGCCGCGGTCACCGTAATCCGTTTAATGGTTAACCTTTTAGTTTCGGTTTCGATAACTGAATTATTTCGTTGTTAAGAAGCTTCCTGGAAGTTCGCATTTAACCCGAACGCGGCGATTTCAAGTTAATTCTAGAATTTGCGAGGTGGGAAATTATCGGGCGTGTAAGGTGTACTTTTTCTAGATCGTGTTCTGACGAAATTAAATCGATTCTCGGCGACTCCAGAAATAGATAGGATGCATTCGCCGAATTCCTTTATACATTCGTTTCGTTCTCGGATGATTTCAGTTCCAACACATACATACATCACTTTTATGCATTATTCTCCGGGTCTTCTCTCTAGGAATTAAACTACGAATTTTATGGAGTTTCGGTGTTTCAGCAGTTATCTAAGAAATCTGTACGGTAGCGTGTTCTAAAATGCGCAATAAGATTTATATCTTGCCTGGACCAGTGATGGGACGAATTCTCCCTCGTACCCAATTCCTCGGAACTGGGCCACGGGAATCTATATTTGTGTCGTACTATTCGAAATAAAATACAGAGGCATAAATATTATCGTTGCTAATAATCTCCGTTCCCGAGGCACCCTGCATCGACGTCCTAATTTCAGTAACAAGAAACGCTATTCAAAGTTTATAGTCTGGCCATGAACATCCTTATCTCTCGAAGCTCTAATAACCTTCATTTCTGGGATCGGTGTCGGAGAAAATGAAGGAGAATCGTCGAAAACAGACAGTGGTAGAGGCAGAGAGAGAGAGAGAGAGAGAGAGAGAGAGAGAGAGAGAGAGAGACGTAAAGGAAGAAAAGAGAGAGAGAGTGAGTGAGAGAGCGAGTAGAGTCGGTAGCCGAATGTCTCTAATGACTTCCGCATTCGTAATCATTCGCAGAGATTGCTTTCACCAGGACAACTTTCATCGTGCCGCAGCGCCGCGTCGCGTCGCGACGCAGGCATTCGAGTCTGTGTGATCAAGAATAGCGGGATGAAAAGGTTTGCCAGGAACCGCAGCGAGATACACCGAGGACGTCTATAATAATATTAATCCCGGATCCATTCGCGGCATCTTGTTTCCCGTGCACATATGTTCGAGCTATTGCGGCCATTGAAATCCCTGCGAAAGCAAACCGAGACCCGTGGAACGGCCTCGGCAAACCTCGGATAATTTCGCGCTGGAAATTTATGTATTTGTATTCGCTGCTTGGAAAATAGCTTGCGGTTCGCTGAGATCGGCAAATTCAAGGATAATGGTCCTCTGAACGAAATCTTAGATAAATTGTCGGTTTCGTCTGGCTTCTGCTAATTTTTCGATAGGTTATTGCTGGACCATAACTTTCCTCCGAAATTCTGATTTTTGACGTTAGAAATAAATTAGTTTTCTGTAACAGGAGAATTCTGTTCCGGTTTATAATTCGTCCGTATTAGTTTGTATTCGAAATGAAATTGCGTAGTTACATTTTATAGTCACAAAGAAAATTCTTCTCTGCGAGCAAACTCTGTTACAATTTTATATATTGGGTCGGGGAATAAGTTCGTAGCGTTTTTATCAAAGGCGATTGTCTTTGTTGTTTTCGTTAAGCTCGTGAGGCACCCAGGCTCGCAATTATTCGGCAAATCCCATTGAATGAAGATGATTGAGAATCGTTTTATGATCGCAGTTCATTCTTTCGGCCAATTCACGACTTGTTTGGTGACCGTCCTCCTTCAAAAGTGCTTCGAGACGCTCTTCGTCGAATTCGGAAGGTCTTCCGCTGCGGGGCGTGTCGTCGACGTCGAAATCGCCATTTTTGTATTTCGCAAACCATTTCCGTGCCGTAGACTCGCCTATGACACCTTCTGCGTATACGTTGCAAACGTCCCGGGCTGCTTCAGCAGCTGTTTGGCCTCGATGAAAAGCGAAGGAGAGAATGTGTCGAAAATGTTGTTTTTTATCTCCTGGATATTCCATTTCTAAGCCTCAAAAGTAATAAAAAATTAAATTACTCAGAAAGACGATTAGTACAGTTTTGCAGAGCAGAAAGTGCTCTATCGAATGAATATTATACTTTGTCAAACAGCAAAAATCATTGTAAAATAAAAGAAAATATAACAGCGCTACGAACTTATTCCCCAACCTATAGTAAATTCTCCCTAATTGACGCTCGGCTCGTACACGAGAATGGACAATTTGGGAAGAGGAGATACGATTATTCGTGCCTTGCGGCTCGTTTTTACCGATTGTCAACAACTATATAAATCGTAGCTACCCTTTAGGGAAAATGTTTTGTTTAGAATACTTTGTTCTCTGTAGACTTCAATAGCAATGCTAGGTAGTTGCAAAGAACGGAGCAAACTGTATTACAATTTATAATTGATTTCGTACATACATACGCAGCGAGTACGAAATGATATTGAACGACAATATTGTCAAACATTGCGGTACTAATGCAATACTTGTCATGAATATCACCTATGTTTGCCAGTTAAACGCGTTCGTAAATTTCATCGGAACGCTATGTATATATTAAAACATACGTTAATAATGATTTCAGAAAATTAATCAAATTAATATACAATAATTCAGAACGCATTTAACAATAACGCCCCCCACCACTTGAAACAGAAACAACACATTTTAACATGCTAAATCTTCCAAATTGAACTTCCATTGTCGGAAAACTCTTTTCATCGACGAATCCGATTGATTCGGGAAAATCGTGATATTCGAGTGGAGCCAAGTCGAATCTCTGTTTTCTCGAGAGACATGAAAAGTTAATTGCATCTTCACTCGTATGCGATTCAAACTTAAAGACTCTCGGGTGCCGCGCGGTTGGGGGACGGGAGAAGTGCATCCGCGAGAAACGCCGTGGAGTATACATTTATTTATGAACTTTACGTGAGAGGGCATTACTCAAGCGCGAGGATGCATCAGTCTCCCTGGCGTAGCGCTCCGACAGAAACTTTTGTCTCTTGTCTAGCTAGCAGGCCGCTGCTAGTTCGGAGGCGGCGACGTGTACAGATGGCGGAAGAATCGGGAAATGGCAGCGTACAAACCGGTTGTCTCAATTACCGATTCCACGGGAACTTCCATCCGTCTGAAGGAGCCGCTTTCGTGGATACGAATCCTTCTCGACTCATTACGGGAACGAAAGCTGATTCATAAATAAAATGCTCTGTATCAACGAGCGCCAACTTGTCGCTGTTCTTCAGCAATATGGCTCTCTTTCTTTGCTGTGCAAATGGAACGCGTTTTGAATTTGTCTATTAATCGGAATCGCCCCAACCGGTTTATCGATTAAACGCTTCTCCATGGTTTTCTGTGTTGTTCATCTTACAATCATTGTTTTATCAGAATTAACCCTCCTACAGTGTATATGAAAACACATGGTGTTCGGGTCACACGGAAACTACACTATAATACAATGTTTCTAAGTTTATTATGGGAGAAGCTGTAATAATTTATACGAAAGTACAAAAAAGAGTGAAACTTTATTTATTGGTTTCAATAAAGAGCCCAGTAAGGTGATTATTGAAATGGTTGCTTCCGATGATTTGGCTATACATCTTTTCTAAATCTTTGCTTCGCTATTATTTTACACATTTTTGAATTCTTTGAATATTTGAATTTTTTGAATATTTTACATATTTTGTAGTTCTTTGAGATCAATGTTGATCTACTTGCGAAATCTAATAAAAATAGTTCGAGATTTGACTAGCTGAAAATAAATTAAAAATTAAGTGAAACAGAGTGTATCGAAATATGGTTCCAATCCTTGCCATTAAATAGTTAATTAGCTAATGTAAGTAGTATTTAATTTCTCCTGTTATATTTAATTTCACTCTGTTATATTGATCTACTTGCGAGATATAATAGAAATACTTTGAGATTTAACTAGCTAATAATAAATTAGAAATTAGGTGAAATGCTTCTAACTGTGTATCGAAATATGGTTCCGATCCTTGTCATTAAATAGTTAATTAGCTAATGTAAGTAGTATTTAATTTCTCCTGTTATATTTAATTTCACTCTGTTATATTGATCTACTTGCGAGATATAATAGAAATACTTTGAGATTTAACTAGCTAATAATAAATTAGAAATTAGGTGAAATGCTTCTAACTGTGTATCGAAATATGGTTCCGATCCTTGCCATTAAATAGTTAATTAGCTAATGTAAATCGTATTTAATTTCTCCCGCTGTGTTTAATTTCTAATTTTGTCTTTACAAATTTTAGATCTTGTTCGACAAAATATTAATCCAATGTACCTTTTCCGTTATTTCTGTAAATCGAAATGAACAGTCTGACATTTTTTCTGAGTTACCGTCGTGCTTCCCTCTCCGTTAATTTCTTCCGAATCATGTTTCCACATAGCATTTTTCGGCGGAACGATCGAAAAGTCGATTGCTGGACTATTTGATATTCGGAAAACAAACGTTCCCGCGTTTCAGAACGGAGGGGGGAGGGAGGGAATTCGCGGATCCGGAAATGAGAGAAAGGGGATCGAAATGGTATTCACGGCTGAGCCATTCGATGCTAATATCAATTTACCGTGGGATTTTTTTGGGGGGAGGAACAAAGTATGCGACGAGTTGAAAATCCGAATTTTTGAATCGCGGAGCAGCTCTTTATCCCGGGGGATCATTAGCGGGGCCGCGCTCGGAAAATCGCGGACGAGGCTATTGAGGATTTTTTTCATTCTTTCCGAAAACGCGGCTCGCTGGAAATGTCGCATTCACCACCCCTATCGATCTTCCGGAACCGAAAATTCCCCGGTGTACAATAATGCGACCGGGTCTATGCATTTGTATAATTGGAATTGGAGGCAACTGAATGCAAGGAGCTGCGCTCTGCAACACGGGCCGCACAATATACTCGGTGACACGAAACTGGTTACGTTGCAGGAGCCCTTGGAAAATGGCCATATTTTCCAGCAGAAGGGAAATTCTCGCAGTATCATCGCGACCGTAAGAACGTTTTCTCATTTAGAAAACAGTCGGACAGATTTATGGCGTTTCGGACCCGGCACAGATCTTTGGATAATTTGATCACGGTTTTTCTCGCCTGATTACTTCGAAAGCAGACAATTTCTTACTGCTCTTCTTTCGTAATACTGCTTGGAATCTGGTACGAATGTTAAGTAATTTGAACATTGATTCTTCTGATTGATCACCTTGAAAAAGGAGTGCTGGCTTATCTATCGTTCCCATTGCGAAACGTTAAACAATTTAACAAAACGAAGTTGTGGGCTCCCTGAATATTATGTCATGTAATACCACTTTAAAAAGGAAGGAATCGAATGAATTTATGTATTTTCATGTACACTGAAGATCGTGAACGCCGCGCATGTGGTCGCGAACATAGTAACAGATTTATAGCGCTTCGGATTTGGTGCTAACATTAATGTGATTTGAACATGCATCTTTCTGAGCGATTACTTTGAAAGGAAAATGGGATTTCAAGAAATCAGATTAGAAATCCTAACCCAGATCTTTGAATAATTTGATCACAGGTTTCATTCGCAAATACTACGAATGGTATCTGAAAAAGTCCATTTGTGTGAATTACAGGATCATTGCACGATACGTCGACCACAGGGGTTGTAAAAGAAATCAAGATACAAAACTGGAGGTACCGTCTATTGTACATTGACGATTAGGGTCCGGGAAAGGTTGATTGAGCAATTTCTGTCGCCAACGAAATTTGTGGGAGGTGATAACAGATTGATACCACTGTTACGGGTACATTGTAGTTCTAGTGCGCTATAACGAGTTATAGTTCAGTCAATTCTGCATTTCGCTGTTTCTGTGAAATTTGTACACGCCATAAGTGCATAAAGATCGACAATCTACATATAACGTTGCACAACGCTTGCACGATTGTGCATAAAAAGACGCAGATACTACAGGGGTGCTGCTATTACGGTGCAAATGGTAATAGAACGCGGAAATCCGGCACGAAGCATTAATTATCCAAAAGGAAACCAACGTGAATCGCTTGCGTGTGTTTAAACATTGTTAACATATGCTATATATTTTTTTGTTTAACTGTTTTCGCCGGATCTCGCGGTTTTAGAACGGAAGCGTCTTCTTTTCTATGCGACTTAAATAATATAAATTGCCATTCCCCGCTAACTCGCGCTTCAAGGTTATTTAATACTTGAATCAGACAATTTTGCGTGAATTCAGAATGCCGGAATATTCTTATTTATCTGTGTTTGTAATATTCTGCGCGACATATTTGTCACGACATCGCAAAGCAAGAAGGTTCACAGCGTCGCTGTTTAATTCATCTCTGCATATAATCCGATTATTCCGTGTGCTCGGCTTGGCTTTTGGGTTGTCAAATAATTTATTACTCCGATGCAAAAAGATTTCTGCTTGATATACGATGCCCCTCTCTGACCCATTCTTCCATTGTTAAATGCGAACTCCATAAATTGCTTCATTTCCCGTCTTTTTCACAGCTGTCTAAAACTTCCATTGTCTCCGACATTACGCACCACAGTTGAGAAACTCGAGCGGTTTTTAAATATTCCCGAATCTCGATAGAAAGGATAATTACGCAAGTTACTGCTACGTCTACCCTTAAATATCAATTGTACTCGCGATATGAACATTTTGATTTTGATACGTTACTTTACAAAAGATAGAATTAGAGGAAAATGTGTTCACCGTTGAGTAACAGATTATTCTTTGTAAAGAGAAACTAACTACTAACTACGTTCGTTCGCGTCTGAAAAATCTGTGCACGTTAGAAATAGACGAAAGTCCGTCGCCATGCAAAATAGCAAAACATATTTGAACAACTCGAAAATATTATTATATCAACGCTAAACCTACCGCGGTCAAAGTGACCGTTTTCTTATTTTGCAATTCTGCAAAGTTCCGAGACTCTTTCGTGGAAAACGCTTGAATAAGTTATATTATTGGAGCAAGTTTTATAATGAAAACTTTACAAAATCTAAATAAATTCGCTGTTCTCACTTTTGTGAAGCAGTACACGCCATTTAGTATTACTTTTTGGTAGGCTTAGTGTTAATTTATTAAAACGATCAAGAGAAAAGAAGCGAACGTCTATCTAGTTCCCGAATCTTGCAACGAATGAAAACCATTTTTACTTATCCTAAACATCGATAGCCGAGTATTAATCTTTGATTTCGTACGTTACATCGCACTGTCCAAATTCGTCCGATGTCGCATAATTTTTCGACCGTTTTAACACTTTAACGACCGCTCACACAACATGTGTGTGATGCTGCCGCCGAAGGTTGTTGGCCAGTACCACACTCTTTGTGTGATAATTTATGAATGTAAACAAGTGTGGACATTGCTATTGGCTTCATATTTCATTGTCACGTCTTTGATTATAGGTAATTATTGCCTATTTTTAATTATTGCCTATTTGTTTTTTGTTTTATGTTAACTTTTTCGTGAATTTAATAAAGTTCTTTAAAATTAATTCTTCAAAAATACTGCCGGCCCCTGGCGACGTTTGACTGCGTAGACGTGCGGTCGTTAAAGTGTTAATAATCAAAGTGTCAGTCGCGTTTCGACTTCTTTCCAAAGTCCACTCAACAATTTCGCCGCGAGAGCCAAGCAGCCCATCTTCCGCAATAAATAGCGAAACAAAAGCCGAACTCCACGAGGAAAGATCACTCTCCTCCGAGAGCCCCCGAAAGTTCGTTCACCCGCGAAACGTGACGGTCGCCGGCAAAGCGAGTTCCCGAGCCGCGAATCCGCGGATGTAGATAATGTACGAATTGGAAAACGAGGATGCACAACAACCCGTGACAAACGAGCTCTCGTCTGGTGTCGACGCGACGGGGCGGCGGCCGTGGAAAAGTCGGAAATGGATTCGAGCGCGGGGGTGGCTGGCGGCGCAAATGAGGGTAGACCGCGATATAATATCGCGCCGTGGAGATCCCGGCTAAATTCAATAGGAAATCCGGCTCGAGGCGACGGAACCCTCGTCCTTATCCTAGCTTCCTGCTTCCCCAGCCCCTTTCCTCCCCCCGTTCCATCCCCGCTCGGAAAACCCGGCCGATGATACATAACACACTGACAGAGATCATCACATTGTGTCTAATTGCATCCGTTGCCGTTTTTGTTTCAGGATTCTCTCGACGGATGAGTAACGAAGCGTGGCCCGGTCTCGAGGTACGGACACACCATCCCCTTTTCTTCCCTCTAACGAACCGTCGCGCGCGCACTTTGTATCCCTGCTTCCTCCCGCGATCTTTTGTTTCCACGGTTCCCAACCCACACACCGCCGACAACCCTGCTCTCTCTCTCTCTCTCTCTCTCTCTCGTGTCCTCTCCAGAACGAACCGTCGTGTCATAATCACGGCAGAAAAGCCGGGGTGGGCGTAATCGAATCGACCGTCTTCCCTCGGAATCGAGTTACCGCGTTTGATCCTAACAGCGCGATCGCTCGATCGTTTTTTTTTCGACTGTTCTTCGTTCGCCGCGTCGCCTTGAGGGTTATGGGGAGGCCCGTTGGGAGGGGGTGGTTTTATAGGGTTGTTTATGGAGCTGATTGTGTTCCACGGGTCGCCGAAAGCGAAAGAGTAATTTCGGTGTGTTTAATTGTGTTCGGACCGTGTGCTTCCCGGCGATTGCTATGCTGTGGATATTCTGGGATTTTTGCAGCGCAACGGTCCGACGTTGAATTGTTTGTTGTGTTGTTTTTGTTATCAGGTATTTTTTCAAAGTTAAACTGAGTAATATCGAGAATGTGATATAAGGGTGTTCGTGTAGCATCGATTCAATTCTTTCGTAAATTATGAACAATATTTCGCGGCGAACATTCGTATGTACGATTTTAATAACATGCTCTGAACACAGCAACGTGTGTGAACTTAATTTAATTAATTTCTGAATACAATGGAAGAATACTCATAAAGTTCCTGAATATTACGAGAACTGTAAACATTTTACAAATAACAACGTCCATAATATTAATTCAGCTCTGTTTAAATTAAAACACAAAATTATAATAGTCGTAACACATTTCTAATTTACGTTCTCATTATTTACATTAAATCGTACATTAAATTTTGCCGATCTCTTACTTTGATGTTTCCTCTGGAAAGTGCAAGAAATAGACATCTAAATGTTTGCAAGTATCTCTTGAAACATAATTAATTGTAATAATCATTCCTTGACCTCGCACGTATATCGCTGAAACGTCGGAACATTCCGGGAACAATTAGTAGAAAACAAGATTCAGCCAGCAATGTAGTAATGAGATTACATTTTGCCCAACTCGTTTGATTGGTTTCTGCGGAATAGTTCCGCTTCGGAAGTAAAAATTTAAAGTTTTCTTAGTTTTATTGCGAGGATTGCGAACAAAAGGTTGTGGTGGTCGAATTTTCGCAAGCACGCCGCGCCGGGGAGAGTTTTAATTTGGATCTCGTTTCAATTTCGAGGTAAACATTCGCTTGTTATTAAAAGTTTCGGCGAGGTACGTTTCACGCGGGAATATTTTTAATTGGACCCAATTGTTTAGGAAATTCGCGCTGCGAATTTATTAGGATGCAGTTATTAGAATTACGATAATTACTTTCAAGTTTAACGTTGCATTAAATTCGCGCGGTGTCTGCCGTCTGAAAGATTCTCCGACGTTCGCCCAGTTCGTGCAACGACTCGCTCTCTTAACGTTAAATAAATTAGATGAACCAACTCTCGTCGTTCTGTTGCCTCCACGGCAGTTGACAGTCACGAAGAGAGATGCTAGTTTATTAATACGAGCACCAACGTTTCACCGAGAACAAATCATCAACGACTAGTTTAATTAATGAATCACTTTTTTTTGTATTCTTTTAATTATTGCTTGTTAATTCCGCCAATAATACTCACAATATTCTTGTAATATCTTTAGCAACATTTTCATTACGTTGCACAAGATATTTTATTGTAATCTATAATTGAAATTGCAACTTTTGTAGAAAAATGTATCGAAGAGTTTCTTTAGACTTTGATAAAATAATTATTAATTCTGGGACTGCCTTTCCATGGACTTCTTTTTATAATTAATATTACACATAAGTAATATTATTATAATTAATATAATACGATAATAGTGTCTAATTATATTATTATATATATAATATATATTATATTATATATTATTAATATTTCTATGAACGATGTAAAAGATACCGAAGCTATGCGCAATTTAGCAAAATCATTTCTGTGGAATTTCGGAAGCTAAGTATCTGCGAAACATGTCGCCTTTGGAATTAAAAATCGCGCGAAATTCAAATAGTTTCCATGGAATCGTCGAAAGAATGAGAGTCGCGGTCACGCTCAATTTCGATTTTAATCGTACGCGTACCGTTCAAATGTAATCAACGCTAAATAATTGCGGCGGCCGTGCACGCGTTCGAATTAAATTCTTCGGAGCCGACCATTAATCGGCCCCGCGGATTCCATTTAATTTCCTATGATTCCGTTTGTCGGTTTCACATGTACTACATCCACTGTTGTTAGACGCGCGCCAATGAACGTCAAGAATTCCGCGGCCGATTCCAGAACGTTTGCCGACGTATCAAATGCTTTTTGATTGACAATTCCCTTTTAGTCTCTCGTGAAACGCGTTCCTCTATCCGTTTGTTCGCCCGAAAGGAAATCTACATATTATTTCGATCGGCGAAGGAAAAAATAAAGTAGAATGTAAATGCCGAATGCAAATCGGTCAACATGATTATTCATCTCTGGACCCTGGATTACTCTTATTTCTGTTTCTTGGAATCGCATCAGCTTTTGTTCGAGAAATTTAGTATAACGTTGTAATCTTTTATTGAGAACGATTTTAATTTTTTAAATTACTGTTTGTCTTGATTTCTTGGCTTTTCGTTCAAAGATGGGATTGAAACTTTCTAAAAAAAATAAATAAATGATGGAAACATGTAATTTGCGAAACGCGATTAATAATTATTGATTAGCAATTTTTTTATAATGAACCGTTCCATTTTTTCGCATTACTATTTGCGAAAGATTTTCTGTTTTTTTTTATTCGGCATATTTCACCGATTACTGAATTTTTCTTGGCACACGCCTCCAGCAGCAACTTTAAATACGAAAACTCAATGATCGATTTCATTTACTGTTTTCCGCAGTCCCTTTAATTTACGAGTGTCGCAAATATTTCTCACTCGCCAAGATATTTTATGATCCTTAGTTCACCGAGCACAGCCAGCCGAATTAGCACCTCAGTCTCGTTTAATCAAATTACGAAACATCTACAAATTGTTATATCGTTGCTATTAAATTCTATCAAGACACTGATAATATGCAACAGTATACAGTAAATCCTCTCTAACCTTCCTTCAGCTTGTAAACGAAGATGGACAGTTTGAGAAGAGGGGATACAATTATTCGAGCTTTGCATCTCGTTTTTGTAATTGTTGACAATTGGCTGGAGGAAAATTGGGGAGAATTCACTGTATTCACTTTTTGGTTGATGAATTATGATTATTGCCAGAAGAAAATGATCTCTCGTCCGATCCACTTGGCAATTGTGATCCCTGAAACATGCTCTCTCTTTCTCCCTCTCTCCCTCTCTGTCTCCTTTTCTCTCTTCCTCCATTCTCTCCCTCTCTCCCACTCTGCCACACTGCCTCTCTTCCTCCTTTCTCCCTCTTTCTCACTTTCTCTCTTTCTCCTTTCTCTCTCTCTCTCTCTCTCTCTCTCTCTCTGTCTCTCCTTCTCCTTTCTCTCTCTGTCTCTCTTCCTCCTTCTCCCCTCTCTGTCTCAGTTCCGCTTTCCCCCCTCTCACTCTGTCTGTCGTCCTTTTTCTTTCTCTCTCTTCCTCTTTTCCTCTCCCTCTCTCTCTCTCTTCCTCTTCTCGGTCAAAAGTGTTTACTTATTTTCAATTTAAGAAAGAGAACCAAGCCGAACTCATATTCCGGAAGCATCCCCGAGAGATGTCAGGAATAATGATGAAATCGTAAGGAGAGGTTGACGAAGCTTATATCGATAGTAGAATCTCCGCCGAGATCCCCGAGTCGAATTTATTTCATTCCGATATCCGATTGCAAGGATTGTCCTTTCATCTTGGGATCGCAATAACGTCACTATGTCTCCGAGTGGATCGGCAGCGTACCCTTCATTTATTCAGGGAGATTTCGTAAAATGAAAGCGATGCATTCACCATCGACGAGCTGGCCCCGAGGCGGCCGCTATCAACCGATCCCCTCGGGGGCCACGCATCCTGATTGCAATCGTCCCGATTTCAGATTAAACTTCGTTAATTACAGCGACGACGAGGCGTCTCGATAGGATCGGGGTCGAGAACGACGTCGGGCGTCGTCGACGACGCCTCTCTCGCCCTAATGAACGCGGCCGACGGCTTAAAAGAACGTTAACCGGAAGCGCCGTCGCAACCATTGATTTTCGATTACAGGAATTTCGGTGTTGATGGAGAAAATATAACTTGGTCCAGCGCAGCAAGTATCGGACGATCTCGCGCACTCGTGCAATCCCTTCCCCTCGAGATTGCTTAATAACGATCCCCTAAACGGCCACCCAGCCCTCGCAGGCAGTTTTTAGGCGGCTAAGCGAAGTCGTAACGTTCCAGCACGCCCGGAACCAGACGACATCCAAATTACTTCCGGCGTGGTGGAATCTTTTAATCATGGACGCTAATTCGCCTGATCGACTATATTTGCCTCTTCGAGGCTCTCCGGATTGAGACTGCGGTTCTCCCTGGTCAGAATTCACGGTACTAACGTTATTTAAGATGTGAAAATTCATCAATCGATTATGTCATCGAAGTTATTTTTTACTTTAGTAGTTCAATGTGTTTAATGTGACTAAATAATTACTTTAACGTGACCAGCATCGAAGGATTACGCTTAGAGACATTTTCATCTTAACATTTTCACCTTGTCGCAACCAAAGCAGACAATTTTTATTTCATACAAAAGTCCGCAAAATCCGCATCATTATAGCTCTCCACAGTTTTATACTTGCTTGATAGTACAGTGATAGAGAGAGAGAGAGAGAGAGAGAGAGAGAGAGAAAAAAGTGTTCGTACACCTTTTAAAACGCAATAACTTTTTTAAAACTGGACTAATTGAGTCGAATTTTTTTTAGATGATACAGGGATTAGTCTACTAGACGGTAACTAAAACGTCTTTTTTAAATTTCGCTATTACTTGGAACAACAACAAAAAAATAAAAAACGTTCGTTTTTTAACTTTTTCATCTCAGTCTATAACAGAAATTTTAAAAATGCCTCTTGCAGATCTCGGTGAAAAGATCGATGTCGGTTAACCCAGAATCGAGCTACAGGCGTTGAAAGATTTAAAAAACTGCAGGTTTCTTCCAGTTTTTCGTCAAAATCGTGATAAAACTGCGATTTTTACCATCTTTAATTTGTTACAATTCATAACAATGTCAACTGATTTCGATAAAATCTCCAACACATATATAAGTTACCGAGATCTACGAGAGGCATTCTTTAAATTTTCGTTATAGGCTCAGATGAAAATGTTTAAAAACGAGTTTCTTCTGTCAATTCAAGTAATAGCGAAATTTAAAAAAAACATTTCGGTCATCACCTGGTAGTAGTCCAGTTCCAAAAAAGTTAATGCGTTTTAAAAGCTCTACGAACACTTTTGCGAGTATAGAGACAAATAAGCGATCTTCCAAATTCCTCAGTTCCCAAAATTCCCCTGCGATCATCGAAATGAAAATAACAAAAAAGCTCATTAACATTCAACCTCGCAAAAAATTTCCTCGCCTAAATTCGAGTAGCTTGCGATGAGATTCCTTGCATTTTAGGACTCAATTTCGAAGGATGCTCCTTTGCCAGATTGGGAAGTCTGACTCTCCCTTCGAAACCGAAGCCTCATTCCCGATTTGCCGAGGAAACCAGAGAGCCACCCCTGCTTCGTTAGAGGGTTGGCGTACCCGCTATCTTTTTTTTTCCTCTTTCGATAACTCGCGTCCCAGTTCTCGCACAGTTTGCATCGGCGGAGTCCGCGAAGCTATTCCGGCCGAGCAGCCATCATCGATTCTTGCCTCGGCTCGCCTCTGCCTCGGTGTGCTCGATCTTTAATCCTTGTCTAGCTTGTCTCTGTTCTCTTCCGCTCGGCCCTCCTCGACTAGCAGTTCGGCTTTCCGCTCGAATTCCTCCGGAGCAACGTCCGACGTGTTCCACCGTCAGGGATCACGATCGCGTCAATCGCGATCCGACGAGACGTCGATCGACGAAAAAGCTGCGCGGGGCGGCTTTTTCCTCTAGAGCCCGGGGCCGTTCTACCAGAAATTAAGCGACCCGTAATTACGGCCGACCGGTGGGTCATTAAACCCGGCTAATTATCGTTCTCCCGGAGAGCTATACCGGCGAAACGCGATTCCGCTCCTGTTTGTCGCACAACTGTAACGGATAGACTGCGAAGAATTTTGATGCGGTTGTAGCCACAGTAAATTCTCCTTAATTGACACTCAACTTGGGGACCAAAGTGGACAATTTCGGTAAAGTAGGTACGATTAATCGACCTTTGCTGCTCGTTTTCGTAGTTGTTGACGATCGGTAACTCTCTACAGGGTGTCCCAAAGTTATCGTACAAACGAGAAATGAGGGGTTCCTCGGGTCATTTTAAGAAACTTTTTCCTTAGCGAAAATGCAATCCGCTGCTTAGTGAACGAGTTATTAGCGAAAAACGTGGACCAATCAGAGCTCGAGTACGGCTCACGCGCTTCAACGCACTAGCGAGCGGAACTGCGCTTCGACCGCTCATTTGCTCGGCCGATTCGCGCCAGCAGTTCTCGTGTCTCATTAGTCACTGTTTTTCGTTAATTACTCGTAAACGAAGCCGCGGATTGCATTTTCGCTGAAGAAAAAGTTGCTTCAAATGACCTCAGGAACCCCTCATTTCCCGCTTGTACAATAATTTTGGGACACTATATATAAAAACGAGCCGCAAGGCCCGATTAATCGTATCTTCTCTTCCCAAATTTACCATTTTTATTTCCAAGCTGAGCGTTAATTAGGGAGAATTTACTGTATTCAGAAGTGTCAGAAGCATAATACTCTGTGTCAGATAATACATCACGATTCTCTTTTTACAGCTAGGTTGATCGGCAGTTCTTCTTTCATAATAATTTCTTTAATAGATCGACAGAATTTTTTGTTCGCAGTGCGTTTCCATTTACTTTCATTCTTAGACTTTGTTAATGTCCAGAGTAAAAATGAAACTGTTTGACATTTTTCCAATAACATCGAACTCTTATGCTCGTAGACATCTTATTTTCTGATTGATAATACTGAATTAAGTACTTTTTTAATACCCTTAGAAAACGAAATTTTTGTTGTAAAACGAAACAAGTTGTCGAACGACCCAATACTTTCATTCTTAGATTTTGATAACGAAAGAATCAGATTTTGTTTCGATTTCTTTTTTTATTTAGCATAGCATGAATGAATAGCATTCATATTTACTAGATCATGTGTTAAATCTTTGTCACAGGTTTGACTTGTTGTATACAATGGGTTAAAACGCTGATTGTTTCATCGGTGCCCATTAAAGCCTGATTTTATCAGCTCTATTCAGTGATGTACAACAATAGAGAATGCAAGATTTATCGTCACCTTGCAGATCGTAACAATGTTTCGTTTAGAGATAAGTATTCTGTTTATATTCGAAATGCTAGAAAATTGACGATCCTGGAAAGTCTGGCATAGAATTTATAAGAAATATTACTAATATTATCATCTCAAATAATGCCAAAAGAACAACAATACGTTGCAATGAAAAGTTCAGACTTCATTTTTTTAAATGTTTATATGTAATAAATACGTAAATAAGTATATAATATTCCGTATTCTAATTGTCATCTTTTAGACTACCGAGTTCTTCCCAGAATTTCCGTTTCCACGTACAAAAAGTAGCATCGGTAAGATTCAAAGTGACTTTCCCTTAAGACTCGCAGTTTACAATCCGCTTTGAATGTCCGTCCGCAATAATTGCATAGATACCCGCAGTCAAATGATCGATCTTCCGTCGATTCGATTCGGTATCGCGACACCAGAGGCAAACCGTCGGGCAAGGTAATGGCGCGAGACGGAAGGTTCGCGCTCATTAATAAAAATGTCAATGCGCCGGAAAATGTTAATTCGTGCTATCCTCTTCGGCAAAGTATTTCACCATTGAAGACCGAGGAAGTTGATCATGCTCGAGAGGAGGAGTTTATAACGAGTTGAAAATGTCGAAAGCATCAGGATAGTCGGGCTTTCTTTGGAAACATAATCAGTGGCGTCCGCTAATTACCTCAATCCTCGGGCTACCACTCGTTTGACCGGCGTATAAGTGGCATGAAAGTGGCGTCGACGCTAGCGAAATTCAACACGGCCGTTTATATTCGTTAATCTTTTAGATCTCATCGCGCCGTGCCGCGCGGGCGCCCGGCCTTTTTAACCCGAGCTGTAATTACCGGCTACGGAAACGCGTTGTTCTGTAACGAGGGAAAATTAGCATGCGGACGCGCTGCGCAAAGAATTAGCATTGTGCGCGCTACGAAAAACATACTGACTGCGAACACTGCTTTATTTGTCCTCTCTTGCTGATTCGAATTTCCCCCCCGCATTGTTCTTTATTTGATCCCTCGCTGATTAGATTTTTCCTCTCAAACGATCTTTATTTTCGTAGACAATGTCGGTAATGATTACCGTATTGTCAGCCAATATCGTAGGATGAATATCGAACTCGATTGAACCGTATTTGGAAACGAATTACGATCATTAATTCCAGCACGATTTTAATTTCTGCAGAAAGAATCAATGATACCGATACTTAATAATATCGTATGACGCGAGTACTGAACTCAATTGAATTGTGTTTCAATACCAATTACGATTTTTGATTCCACTACAGTTTTAATTATTCTTGGAAAAATCAATAACAATTACAGCACTGATACTTAATATCGTATGATGAGTACTGAACTCAATTGAATTGTATTTCAATACCAATTACAATTTTTAATTCCATTACGGTTTTAAATATTGCCGGAAAAATCAATAACAATTACAGCACTGATACTTAATATCGTATGACGAGTACCGAACTCAATTGAATTGTGTTTCAATACCAATTACGATTTTTGATTCCACTACAGTTTTAATTATTGTTGAAAAAATCAATAACAATTACAGTACTGATACTTAATATCGTATGACGAGTACCGAACTCAATTGAATTGTGTTTCAATACCAATTACGATTTTTGATTCCACTACAGTTTTAATTATTGTTGGAAAAATCAATAACAATTACAGTACTGATACTTAATATCGTATGATGAATACTGAACTCAATTGAATTGTATTTCAATACCAATTACAATTTTTAATTCCATTACGGTTTTAAATATTGCAGGAAAAATCAATAGTAATTACAGCACTGATACTTAATATCGTATGATGAGTACTGAACTCAATTGAATTGTATTTCAATACCAATTACAATTTCTAATTCCATTACGGTTTTAATAATTGCAGGAAAAATCAATAGTAATTACAGTACTGATAGTCAATATCGTAGGATGAGCTGGTTGCAATTGGTTTCAATACCAATTACGACTTTTGATTCCACTACAGTTTTAATTATTGTTGGAAAAATCAATAGCAATTACTGTATTGATAATCAATATTATATGATGAGTATAAATTCGATTGAATTGTATGTGAATACAATTATATGTATATATCATAATATATACGAGCTCGACTAAATTGTATGAAATCTTGTGCCACGATCGTTATACAAAGCTATTATTCAATGTAATTGCATAGAAATTTGCTGATTAAGGGTTGCTGTTCAACGTACCGTGTTAAAGTTCAGTGCTTTGGTAAATGATAAACGTGAACCCAGCCTGTCAATTAAACGACTGATACATCCGTTGGGAACAGCTTTTCTGGCCGTTAACGGGGTTATTATTCGAGCACTCGCTGAGCCGTAATCCAAGATTATTGCGTCAATTTTATCTTGAATTTTGCCGTATTCGCGTTTATCGCGACGATATTGAGATCGTTCGAGTGTAAACCGTGACGAGATCGTGATTCAAGATTACTTCATTAATTTTATCTTGACCTGCAGCTCCGCGAGTGTTCATGCATAAATAATCGCCTGCGTAATCGAGATGAAAATCCGAAGAAACAGTAAAATGAGTAAAAACCTGCTAATCCTTAGCAGTCTAACAGAAGCATAACGAAACTGTTAATAATTACGATACCTTCAAAATTACCAATTTTCATGCATCAGCGTTAAACTAACCAAAAATTTGCTGAATAAAAATACAAAAACAAATTATAACAAAATTCATTAGAAAGCTTCTGTTTAATAACAAAAATTAAGATTCTTGGAACGTGTCCTTTTTTTTAATCAATTGATAGATCTTCACAGGCTCTTTAAAAAGGTATCAGTGGTTCTACATCGAAAATTAATTAGTTTACAAGCAATTAGTAAGCTGTGAATCTTCATGCAAAATAAAAATAATCTGCATTTATTGAAAGAAACCGGAGTCACTTAAAGTTTCATTAAATCGCAAATAACACAATCGACATTATTAAATGCATGAAATCCGCCGTCTAATTATTAGTTTTGTCCCAAAATCTTCTATAGGATCGAGCACTGCTCATCGTCCCAGAAACCAAATGCGCGAACCGTTTCCCAGTGAAATCCCGAGAATCCATCAACATCAGCATGAACTTTGTTTTACTACCGAGCACGAGTCCCAGTAAAAGTATCACTTACGGGAGCCACCGAATCGCAACGGATCGGGTTCACGACACGCTGCAATAAACCCCGAAGTTATCGGTCCCCGTAGAATGGCGGTGTCCTAAAAATCCGTGTTCTCAGAACATTTGTGCAGCGGTTCGTGGAATGAGGCCGCGATAGAAAAGAGTTAAGAAAATCTCGTTAACGAATCCGAATTCGTTTGCGGAGGCAGGAGGCAGCGCCGGTGCAGCGGCGTGTCCGCTTCGTTCCGCTCGTTCCCTCTCGCTCCCGCTCGTTCGCGCGCGGGGAAGTCCGAGTCCCCGGACGAAGCGGAAGCGGAGATAGCGTTATCAGGATCGGGAACGAGCCGGACGGAAACGGAGATAGCATTATCAGACTTTCGTCCGCGAACTCTACTAATTTTAACTAACGGTGGAAATATCGCGAAACTTTTGAGCGGCGAGTCCCGCGCCAGCCAATTTATCTTACCATCTCCGGTGCCGGCCGGAGGGGGTGTGGGTGGCTCTGGCGAACAGAGAGGAAAAGGGACACGGCGGGCCTCCGAACGGGGAGGGCGGAAGGAGACGAAGACCGAGGGGAGGGCATCCAAGGGGGTTGGAAGACGAGCAATGGATGACGGAGGGAAATAGAAGGGGGTGGCTGAGGGCTTTTACCGTCTTACTTATCTACTTGCTTCGCGGTTGGGGAGGCTTTAGTACCCTCTAAACCATCTTATAACCCTAAAAATTATAGTACACCGGGCGCAGCGTGCTACGACCTCGTTGAAAGCTAACTAATAAAGTAATTGGATAATATCTGCGCCGGCGAACCGGCCCGGCCGGAACGGCAACCTCTTTCTTCAGACTTATCGAAATCCTGTCGATTCCACGACATCCAGCGGAACAGGTATTGCGATCAATTATGGAAAAGTCGAATTTTCTTCGACTTCGCTGTAATACTGAAATTCGTTTCAGTGATGTGGTTGAAGAAAGGTTCGGTTCTTTCACCAATGATCTTGATGTATTAATATCGAGTTAAAAATCGTAATGCAATCGTCCGAATTAACCGTTCAACCGCGCACAACGTGGAATTCGCGTATTAAATAGTTTGCAAAATTTATCAAGGAAAATTAAATTGAAAAAATTTTTCATTTTTAATTTTAACGTATTTTCTTATTTCTTCGTTGCTTGTCTTTTAATATCCTTTTTAACACTTAGCCAACCGAACGGTGAGATCTCCCCGTTTTAAATTCAGTCGATCGACGACCGAATTGATAATTAATGAAAAATTAAAAATGATTGCTTAATTTTATTAAGATTTGCAAGAGGTACGAATGTTGAAGAAGTAATCGATGCCATATAAGTTTGCTTCATAATTTTTGATTAATCGAATGAAATATTTTAATTTTATGAAAATTGTCGAGGTTTCTAGAACGGTCGTGGAAGTGTTAATCTAACTTTTTCGTAATATCGTAACTGCGTCACATCGGCTGGCGAGCTCGTTTTCCATTGGTCAGCGTTTTTCGTTAATAACTTGTAAACAAAGCCGCGGACTGCATTTTACCTAAGGAAAAAGTTACTTCAAATGATCTCAGGAATCATCCCTTTTCGGGTATTAATATAATTACGGGACACCCTGTATATGATTATGCATCGTGTTTAGA
Organism: Megalopta genalis; assembly: GCF_051020955.1. Classification (NCBI taxonomy): domain Eukaryota; kingdom Metazoa; phylum Arthropoda; class Insecta; order Hymenoptera; family Halictidae; genus Megalopta; species Megalopta genalis. Next base: position 15,741,979 of record NC_135013.1, read on the forward strand.
ATATCTGGGCCTAGCAAAATAACCTGTTGCAACTTCGCACTGTATTTTCTATCTCAACGATGATTACACTCTATGCAGCATAAAAATACATTTGCGATTGCAGCCGGAACTACTAAAAAGTAGATTTTAATGAATAATCAACTCGAGATACGATTGTGAATTTTGATGAGCAAATTGTCAGAAATTTAGCAGCGGCATAAGCTTGATAAAGGATAGTAGTACCATCTACGAATTTGCTAGGAACAATTCCAAGGGGGGTAGTTGAAGAAGGAATCGTAGGTGCAAAGGGGTTAATGGCAGGGTGAGAATGTTCTCATGGTACGGTTAGGTCACCTCACACTAACACGATTAACCGCTAATATATACGCGTGTGGTTTATTAATAATCACGGCATTTACACAAGCTGAGACCGCCATGTCGCGCTAATGGAAATTCAGAGCCGGTAGTGTGTCACAGCAATGACGTCAATATCGTCCGGAATCGATCCAACAACGATCGGCACCGGCGGATATGCTGAATTTCCGCAAACTAAGGAATTACAATAATAACAATCCGACTGCAAACACTCGCTCGTTTTTGTCGATTGAAAAACGATACCGATATTTCAATATCTACGACCTTTGTCGCTCAAAATACAATAAAACCGTAAACGAAAATCGCAGATCAACTTCTGAATCGTTATTGCAACGGGAAGACTCTTCTTTATAAGAAAAAGTACAAATAAATATGAAAAAAATGTTTAATCTCTGTAGAGTCGTTTGAATTTGTAAATCCTCGTTTCCGAGAAAAAATTGCAACTGCAGTTCCTCACTGTGTGAGAATTATAATTTTTTCGGCAAAGCAAAGTTAAATAGCGTAAAAGTAGAAACTTAACTCTTCAAAATGAGCAGAATAAGAATAAGAATATTGTAAGATTTTTTACTCGAAATTACAGGAATTATAAGATATTATCTTAGAATTATATTATTCTATATACATATATATATGTTACAGTGAAACACCGAAATCTGGAGAATGTCGACTTTCACCGGTGAATGTCAACATTCACATAGTCGCTTGGTGTATGTCCGAAATATTTGCTAAATACCCTTATTTCTGACTTACACCGGTAAATGTTGACATTCGCCATGCACTAATGGTGCATGTTGAACATGTTGGAGATTTATAGTTTCTTCTCCGTAATATTTTCTTCGCCTCTCTTTCTGAAAGGAATGACCAAGAATTTAAAATACACGGTACATTCTACACGAGAAAAAAAAATAATAGTAATAAAAAAATTACTTACTTATGTGATTCAAATCTTATTTATTGCAACAACTTAAACTACTATGACACTTTGAATTGCACAAGAGTCTCTTGCTTTTACAACTGCATTTATTTGTGGAACACTTCCTTTTGCAATGACAGGTTTTGGACCTCCACCAGAGCATATCTGTGATTGTCGACACACACCGGAGAGGGTCCGAATGTACAACAATGTAATGAAATATTCGATCTTTCACCGACGTATTTGGTATCTGTTGACATTCACCGGTGAAAGTCGACATTCTCCAATTTCGGTCATTCACGGTAACATAGATATATTATCTTAGAATTATATTATTCTAAGATATTATCTTCGTAATTTAATAATATATCTTAGAATTCTATGCACTCGGATGACAGAATTGCTGATAATTATGGTTCCATCACAATTCTATCATAGAATCTGTAGCAATACAGTAATGTCTTCTTAACTGACGCTCAGATTGTGCACAAAAATGGACGATTTGGGAAGTGGAGATACGATTATTTTAACCTTGCAGCTCGTTTTGATAATTGTTGACAATTTGTAACTATAAAAACGAACCGCAAGGCTCGAATAATCGTATCTCCTCTTCCGGAATCGTCCATTTCTGTGGACAATCCGAGCGTCAATTAGAGAGACATCGCTGTACATTCTCGCGTACCAACGTCAAATAGTTTACTATTCCGCGAAGAAATAAGTTCGAGTTTCTGATTCATGGGCGATCTAAGAAAATCCTCGAAGTTCGCGAACCGAGGTACCAAAAACCGATTATCCCAACTCAGCCCGGAGCAGCGTAACGACGTGTAACCTTGTTAGTCGATGACTAACGGCTTCGGTCTACGGGACAAATGACTAATAACAGTAATAACGTCGCCGCAGATGTTTATGCATCTGGGAGCATGTAAACGCGCCGCGTGGCGGGGTATCGCGACCCGCTAATAGAACCGTTTCTATTCACGTCGTGCAAGCCGCGCATGATAGAACGCGACTTATTAAAGTTGTCCTTTACGTTCGACGAAAGAACGTAATATTTCCCGGTGTTCCATATTCCCGGGCTCGCATAAAAGCTCCAGGAGGAAGGGTGGGCAGCGAGGCGGGGACTGTCTTGCCCGGGCTCGAAATTCAGGAAAAGTTGCGACGGCGGCGGCCGAGGAGAACAGAGAGGGAGAGAGAGGGGGGGGACGAAAAGAAAGAGAAAGAGAGAGACAGACAGGGGTTTACCAGCACGCTACATCCTTCTTACGGTGCACGGCTAATGCAAGTGGCCGTGGCCGGGCTCTGGGCGAGCTACCTTATCTACTAAGTAGTTATACGACGCGATATGCACGCGTCGGAGCACCGAACTCCATGGTGGGGCTCTATTGTACACACGACGCGGCGCATATATATTCTCTGCCCACCTTCCCCCGAACCGCGATTACTATCTCTTTATAAATTTATGTCTCATTTACAACCCCCGGTCGAACGCCCGCGCAACCTTTGCCGCAGGTCCGACACGTCTATTTACACCTGCAAATGCTCGCACTTTCTCCTGCGCCGATTGACAGTCGTTGAAAGATATTGCCCGATAAAACGATCGTTAGTCGAAAGAAATTCACATTGCAATGCTTGGCAAATGTTGCCGCTATGGGTGAACGTGTTTGACGCTGTTTGATGATGTTCGAAGATGTCTAACACGTGCAACAGACTGTAATTTGCGAGTCCTGACATCATCCGCGCTATTGTTGGCTGCGTTTAATGCGTAAATAGTAGAATGTTTATGTTTGCATAAATCGAACACTGTTTGGTAATTTGTTCAAGCATTTATAAGTCGTAGAACGATGGGATTACGGTAAATACTTCCTAGAATGTCAAATTTAGTGCTACTGTGAATTTCCTTGTTCTAGTTTTATGCCTATGTGATTTTTTGCTACGTCGATGCTAAGGTTCGACGGAGTCGGTCTGTTTGGGTGCGAGTCAAGTATGGTAAACCGTGGAGCTACAGTAAATTCTCCCGAAGCTTGTATACAAAAATGGTGAATTTAGGAAGAGGAGATACGATTATTCAAGCCTCGTGGCTCGTCTTTATAGTTGGGTTTTATAATTATACTAGTTATAATTATACTAGTTATAGTTACACTAGTTATAGTTATACTAGTTATAATAGTTATACTAGTTATGGTTATACTGGTTATAGTTATACTGGTTGTAGTTATACTGGTTATAGTTATACTAGTTATGGTTATACTGGTTATAGTTATACTGGTTGTAGTTATACTGGTTATAGTTATACTAGTTATAGTTATACTAGTTATGGTAATACTGGTTATAGTTATACTGGTTGTAGTTATACTGGTTATAGTTACACTAGTTATAGTTATACTAGTTATGGTTATACTGGTTATAGTTATACTGGTTGTAGTGATACTGATTATAGTTATACTAGTTATAGTTATACTAGTTGTAGTTATACTAGTTGCATCAGATCGTCGCCATGGGGTCTCCAAATTGCCTTCGACTCGCGTCACGTGGCCTCCAAATTGCCTTCAAATGATGGCAAAAAATTAGGAATAAAAAAGCTAAATCATAATTTTATTCTAGCATTACTATGTATTTATATTAATGTATACCGGCATGCTGGCCTCTTTTTGGCGAATGCTTCGAATTTAGTTCTCTCTCTCTCTCTCTCTCTCTCTCTCTCTCTCTCTCTCTCTCTCTCTCACTCACGAGATATCGGCAACAATAAAGGCGATCCGGCAGGTCTTTTAAAAATACACTTTCAATTCCGACTCCGCGATACTCGCGAAGAAATTACTGTATCAGTGTTTAGAGGAAGTATTATGGCATATCAGCGTGTTATAATAACTACGTAACAACGTACTAAAGGGGAAATATGATCGGTGGCGACGCTAGAGGTCGCACAGTTTATAATATTTTCGTGGAGCCTTCCGGCGGCTTCGGCCGAACATGTTGCCCCCCCTAAGCTCGGTCCTAGTTTCACAAAGCTGAAAACTATGTTATCGTGGACTTAGCCCGCAAGCACTCCGAGCTAAATATTTCCATAATACACTGCTAAAGCTCGGAACTTTTCCTCTTGAACCCGGCGAAGTTGGCCCGCTATGGAACACCCGGCCAACTTACCTGACGCCACTAATTCCCTTAAAGTCTTTCATTTCTGCTTGTTGGCCTGTTTCCGCGAATCACGATCCCGTGATAATTATTTAAACGCCGATCCTCAAGTTCCTCCAAAGAATCTCTCTTCTCACTCTTCGGTAATCTACGTAAACATTCTACCAAAGTTCTTCAAACGACGTTACAATGTAATATTGCGAGTGTAAGATGTCTTCGGACACCTTTCGAAACAGTGTATAAATAACATCGTTAAAAATAACATCATCTTTAAAGACAACATCATGAAATAACATCTTTAAAACCGGACTAAATGACTTGAATTTTTTGGAGATGTAAGAAGGCCAAGTTTACTGTACAACGACTACAATAATTTCTTTTAATTTTGCTATTACTTGGAACGACAAGAAAATTAACAAACCGATGTTTTTTCCAGCCTTTCATCCGAGTGAGAATATAACGAAAATTTTAAAAACGCATTTCGCGCGCGCAGATCTCGGCACCTTAAGTACATACAGAAAATTTCATTTAAGAGTTTCTTAACAGATTGTTCAAAAACTATAATAATCTCATGCATAGCCCATCGAATTTGTATTTCGATTAATATAATCCAACAAATTCGTCCGAAATTATTATATAAAAGAAAATCATAGAGTTCCTCCTAGATACATTTTAGTCGCTGAAAAGCTTATTAATAAAAACCACATCAATCGTTACCTGGCCTGATTTCTCGTAGTCCTCGGCTTTGAAAGGATCCGCAAAGATTTTAAGAGAATTATCATATATTTTCTAATTTGATATGCAAACGATACTGCAGCTACAGATTGCAATTTCTCTGAAGCAGAAACAAAAGATCGACGACAAGTTAGAAGAAGCCTTCGTCTGGAATTTGACAGTAGAAAGCGTGCAGCGCGTTCAGGAAGTGCGAGTGCGCCTTCTCGAGCAGCGGATTCCGTAAAAAAAAGAGCAACAGCATAAATTCGACCGGTTATCAGCGAGCTTAGAGTCTGATATATTACTCGACCGGAGGCGGTAAAGCGGAGGCGAGCGAGATAATCAAAGAACGATTGTTCCGTCGGTGGAATAATACGCGGAATCGAGTGGGCGAGAACGGATCGGTGGAAGCAGCTGAGAAAAAATGGTGGCGCGGCGAAGAATTGGCCAGCTTGCGGCAAGGCGAGGGGAGGAACAGCGTTAATGGGGCTCGCGTTGAAATATTTCCGTGTTCCGAGGCATCCTGGCTTCGTTGCATAGCTAATGTTATTGGCCTGCCGAGATACGGGCTTATCTCGGTGCGGGTATACACCTAGCGACACGCACGCACGTGCCGGAACAGTAACCGCTGCCTTTAGTCGAGCCACAATGGACACGCAACGCGGAGCACTGTAATTATGATCCCCGCACCCGATTGAAGGGGCCACCGTGTACCTGCGACGGAAACAATGATCTCTCAGACCGGCCACGAAAGAAATCGCTGGACCGGCCATTGTATCCTGGCCATGAAGCTCCCAGTTTATTGCTGCGGCCATTGCTGCCATAATCCAGCGTTCCCCGAAAAACTCTTGCCACCGAAGTATTCGCGAATATTGAAATTTTGAAACGGAACATGTTTGGTCATCCCATAAAAGAGGCAGATATGTATAATAAACAAAGTAAATGAGTAAATCTGATCGTTCCAAGTAGATTGCGAATTTTTTGCGACGAAAACGAATAAACGACACAGAAAACAGCGACGTTAATACACAAATTTAATAATTGTATTATTTATAATTCATGAAAATGATTCAAGACGGGAATAAATGTTTATGCGGCTCTTGTTTCTTGCGATTGATGCATAATATTCTTTTGCGCTCGGATACGCAGTCTCGTGATAAGGAAGGAAACGATTATTGCCGGTAATGTTGTCGACGATTATTATTGATTTTACGCTTATCTAATATACGTATATTGGTAATTTTATAAAAGAGTAAGATCGTTGAAAAAATAATTGATATTGTACGATATAACTTTTCAATTTTAATCGGATTAAATAAAACACTTTAATTTTAGTGATTGAAAATGGTGACATAAAATTATTGTCGATCAGAAAAGTCTGCATACGTTCTTTAACACGTCGGCTACCACTCCCGGTCTCGCGCCAGCTGAGCTGGGATTCTACCGCTCGACCGCTGGCGCTGCTGGCTCGGCCGCCTCGCGGCAGCTGAGCTGGGATTCGACCGCTCGACCGCTGGCGCCGTTGGCTGGGCCGCCTTGCGTCAGCCGTACTCGATTCTTATTGGTCACTGTTTTTCGTTAATAACTCGTTAACGATGCCTCGGAGGACATTTTTGTAAAGGAAGAAGTTGCTTCAATTGATCCGAGGAACCCGCCATTTCCGGTTTGCGAGACATTTTTGGGACACTCTGTAGACTGTTGTAGATCGATGTGAAGACAAAAGAAATGTGAAACAATGCATATGGAGACGATTATTTGGTTCAAACGATGAGCGAGTGAGCTACTAGAGCAAGCCACTATAGTGGCGCGTCGTCCAGGGAGATGACATCCGCGAAAGCCACTATAGTGGCGTGTCGTTCTGAAAGATGACATCCGCGAAAGCCACTATAGTGGCGTGTCGTTCTGAAAGATGACATCCGCGAAAGCCACTATAGTGGCGTGTCGTTCTAAAAGATAATATCCGCGGAAGCCACTATAGTGGCGCGTCGGGCCTAAAAGGTTAAGCGTTAATTGTAAGAAGTAGATGTAAGCGATAGGGTTAAACGGTAATTTTAATTTTAATTTTAAGCATTAATTGTAAGAAACGGATGTATCATGAAACCGTACGTACGGGGTCATTAATGCACATTACTACTAGCTAATGTGCGAAACGTTTTTCCAGAAAAATTACACTCGATTGAAATTGCAGAGAAACTTCATGCTAGAAGTCGCTGCTTTCGCAATCAATTGTTCATTTTTTTGCGGAGAACGTTTTGTGTTTGCGAGAACTGAAGACACGTTTTTGGAACGCCTTAGAAGGACTAATTGTCGGAAATATTCATTCGACTGAAAGGAAACCTGCAAGTGACAGCGTGCACAGCGAAGTAACAGCTGATAAGTCGTTTATTATTAAACAGACACGCCAGTCAGCGTTAACCGTGTCAGCTAAGAAAGTGCCGGGAATTCTGGGACGAGTTTATAGCGACAACAACCGTGTCCGGGCTTGGTTCACGAGGCTGATAAGTCCCTAGAACCGTCTTAGTCACCGTTCTCCTCTTATCTTTACATTAACAACGTTTACGACTCGTCTCGCTGATGAATCTCTTTCTCAGCCGGTGTTCTGCTTTAGCATATTGCGCGTTTGCTTTATCCTCGTGGTCTGCACCGTGCTGACGATCGCTGAATTCTCTTCGTTAATCATTCTTGCGTAAAACGATTTCATGGATAAATTAGAGACGTTTCTCTAGACACAATTTAGCTTAGTAGATTTTATCCACGACTCCTGGCGAAACGTATTCGAGCACCTATTAAAACGAGACAACTTTATTAAAACTCGACTAAACGGATTAATTTCTTTTTTAAGTATTAAAAGAACTAGTTTACTGCACAATGACCAAAATACTTCTGTTTAATTTTTCTATTACTTGGAATGACAAGGAAAAATTTAAAGAAGAACCCGTTTTTTAACTTTTTTATCTCAACCCGGAACAAAATAATAAAATCATTTAAAGGATGAAAAAATGCTGTTGCATTAATTTTAGCTCGTTGAAATGATTGAGAAAAGAAAAGAACGTTTACGTGGCTCCTGCATTTTGCAATCAGTGCAGACAAGTTTTATTTCGCATAAAAATGTACGTTCTAATAACGGTAAAATTAAAGAAGGTTTTTTTAGTAATTCTGCACTAGACTAGTCCTTTAATATTCAAAAAATATTATTCCGCTTTAAAAGGTGTTCGAATAATTGTTTCCCAGGCGTAGTCGCTGTCATTTGTCATTCTAGAGCGGTTTCATTCGTTCTCTGGAAAATACAATCCAAGATTCTAACACTCTCCTGCTGAAGAGTTTTTTAGCCACCTTTTCTACCAAATTATTTGAACCACTTCCACCTCTGGTACGAACTCCGCAGATTTTTGCACATAGTGCAGCAGTGCACACCAATGCGCGGGACTTTATTATTCATGAATCGTATGAATAATTTCACGGCCGGATGGGTAGGAGGTTCATTTTTCATTTTCAATGAACAGGTTCGCAAACTTGATAGCTGTTTCTGAGCTTTAGTTTCAGTGGTCCATCACCGTGACGGTGGGGGAAAATTGAATTAAAGAAATTTAGGACGATGAGACGATTAAGAAGGGTCGAACGAATGAGGAAAATATGCGACTTTCTTTCGGCGGCCAATTTCTGCAGCTCGCTTCACGGCGAAACCTTCAGTTTTTCCGTTGTAAGGAGCTCGTCACGTTTCACCCATTTTCGGCTCAAGACACTTTCGTAGGCCACTCCATTCGCTATGACTCTGTCGCAGGAGGCAATGACTCCGCGACTCGTCGACTTTTGCCGCGTGCACAGTGCCTTTGTGCCCGCCTTTGTGTCCATGGTGAGAGTAAAATTAGAACGGTATTGTAGCGCTATTACGTAGTTGAAAGGAGTTTATGCGTCATGACCAGCTCAATGGTCGTAGGCGGGTAACAAAAGATTCTGTGTCTGAATGCCACCATATTAATGGTTTTGTTAAACAGAGTGTTCCGACAACGTTGCTTCCGAATGGCACAAGGAGATAATTTGGGTCATTGACTCTCCGTCCGCCCTTGTTCGTTCCATCTCGCCTGTAAATTCGTAAACAGGTTACGCAAACAACATCCGTCATAGTAACGTAATCAAATGGTAATGAACTCAGAGCATGGGGGGAAAGGTTTTCTCTCATTATATTCACTTTCTCTTGCATCTTAGAGCAAGTGCCACAATCGTGATTTCTCTATGCTTCTTTAATTACATTCTTTCTTTCATAAGGACGGAAATAAAGGTAAAAATTCTTGGACTAAATTTCTCAAGGTAAAAATAAATCAATAAAAAAGAAATAAAAAGGTAGGTAAAAAGAAATAAAGGTAAACATTCTCTTGGATTAAATTTCTCAAGGTAAAAATGAAGATACTATTCTCATTTCAAATTGCATTTTATAAATCTGAAGATATTATAAAAGCATAAATCTGATAATATATTTGATAATTAATAAAATAATTATTTTATATTAATAAAATATCAAATATATTATCAGATGTATTTGATAATAATAAAATAATTATTTTATATTAATAAAATATCAAATATATTATCAGATGTATTTGATAATAATAAAATAATTATTTTATATTAATAAAATATCAAATATATTATCAGATGTATTTGATAATAATAAAATAATTATTTTATATTAATAAAATATCAAATATATTATCAGATGTATTTGATAATAATAAAATAATTATTTTATATTAATAAAATATCAAATATATTATCAGATGTATTTGATAATAATAAAATAATTATTTTATATTAATAAAATATCAAATATATTATCAGATGTATTTGTGATAATAATAAAATAATTATTTTATATTATATATATATATAAATAATATATATCTGATAATTCACCTTGCTATTCCTTTAGTGTATATTTTTAACGATTCACATTTGTTCAACAAGAACAATATACAAACATGGAGTGGTAGAACTGCACAGGCAGATTCAGAAGCCTCATTTTTATTAGCGTTTTGCTAATCAAACTCTTGTTCCATAGCATTCCATAAATCAGGATTACGAAAAAATTGAAGTATGCAATATACAACAGTATTTTCTTGCTTGGAAACACTCGTATTCGAATAAACATTTCTTTGCAGCTGAGTGTTACGTAACAGTATTTATAAAGAATAATGTTGAAAAATATAAATAGAATTTTTACATCCACTTTCGTATGTTCCATATCTACTTATCGTTTGCTTAAGACGCGGTCACAATTGCGCTGTGTTTCGTTATGCGTATTTGTACCTACAATTGTGATAAATATTTGCATAACGGCTAATTCTGATATTGGGTAATCAGATAATGAAGATTCTATTGTAATGCAATCAATTATTATCACAGTATTCATTGAATTTCGTTCTCTATCGCGCTCGAAAATGTTGATGGAAGAGTTCATTTACTGAAAGCATGATACAGCGTTCGGAAATTGCGTGACCAACTCGATGCAGTCCCGTAAGCTATCGAACCACTGCGTCGAACCGTATCACACGAGCAGCCCGGCCGACATAATGCACTTGAATTTGCGTGTTATCGCGATCACGCGTAAGCGGGATTTACTAGCTCGCGCGGGACACCGAAAGATCTTGGTAAACGGGTCAGCGGTGGATCGATAGCGGCAAGACTCCTTTCGAAGGAAATTTACGTATCGACTCGGGGCCAACGTCGCCTAGCTCTCCGAGGATCGTCGACTGGATATTCGCTGAATCAACGATACAAACGAAAACGCCCCGGTAAGCTCCTCTCCGCGCGGTCTTTACACGGATCCCACGTTTAATCGGCCGAACACCGACGATATCGCTCTACCCACTCGTTGACTTTGCTCGCGCATCATTTCAGTCCACTATCTGGGCCCTGATGGCACGACGAATCTTTGAGTCTACACGATTCACAACGATTTTTACATGTTCTTCCTACCTAATTGTGAGTTACTCGATTTTACGCGATTCTCAACGATATTTACAAAAGCTTTAAGCATTGCCAATTATCATTCTTACCTAATTTTGAGTTATCAGATTATTATATACAGTCACATTTAATTAATGGAATCGAAACTGGATAGTTAAAATTGATCATAGTAACTATTTAGTTGAACTCTTTTGTATTTTAACCCTTAGCGCTCCGAAGGCTTCGCTGCGGAACCAAATGTTTTTAGCATACGTTATCGTCGGCGTTAGCAATTGTTATCTGTAGTTAAAACGTGCTGAGTCTGTACCATTACGATTAAACCATTTTTTGACCTATTCTATGGTTAGCAACATGGAGAAAAATAAATATTACGATGAGAATTTAGAGCCGAGTGATACTAAAGACGTATTTGATTTTGAAGAGTTAAAAGACATTGCGGAAGACAATGTTGGTTATGATTCGGACACTTCGAGTAGTAGTAGCGAAATTATACTACCAAAGAGATGAAGAATGAGAATTATTGAAAGCGAAAGCGAAGATTCGTTACAAGACTTTGATGAATAGCGTGATGTTACGGAAGAATTACATATTCCAGATGGAATACCTTTTAGTGTATTGCCACAGGTCATTGGACCACAAGTTCCTACAAACATTGAACAGCCGATACAATATTTTAAATTATTTTTCACGGACGAATTGGTAAATGAAATTATAAAGGAAACCAACAATTACGCGGAAAATGTTCTGAACTTGAAAGAAATATCTAGTAACTCTATTTGGCAAAGCGAATACTGTGACACTTGTCCAAGTAAACCCAGAATGCACATGGGAGATTGTTACCAAAGATATCGCACTATGGTGAATTACAAAATTAAAAATTTATCTTTTATTTGCAATAGGAAAATGTATATTTATAAAATAAATAAAATCACGACGATTTGTAGATAGCATACGTTAATGGCTGCGGCTAGATAGCATACGGCTAATTCCAATAAATATTTGTGTTACACAAATGAAATTTTTATAAATTACTTGTAAAATTTCATTTAACACTAGATTTACGAAGCATAAAAAACAGCTGTTTTATATTAGTTTATAAAAGTAACAATAAGACATTTATTCTGATCTTTAACAAGTAACATAAATTGAATAAATAACTAATAAATGTACCTTTACGATATGAATAATCGTAGATTAAAAAATTAGTGACCCGTCATTTTGACGGAAAACATACCGTCACTTAGATATAGGTGACGTGGCGACACGAACGTGTTAATAGTTCAAGTAACATTCAATTTGTCGAGTATATATATCATAGCGAATATATCATAGCAAAAATGAATTTTTATTCCGAACGTAACCTTCAATGAGAGAGAGAGAGAGAGAGAGAGAGAGAGAGAGAGAAACGTGGCATGTCAATATTGTGGAAGCCGAAGTTTAACACTTTGACTGCCGCGTCACTCATATGTGAGTTATAGAATTATTTAAAAATTTATTTTCGCGTGCTAATCCATTCTAGTTTCTCGATTCTATTAAGATTCGCAAGAGCTAAGAATGTTTAAAAAACTAATTGATGTCATATAACTTCGCTTTGCGATTTTAATTGAATTGAATTAAATATTTAAATTTTCTGAAACCTGAGATTTTTGGTGCGTCCGTCAAGGTGTTAATGACTGGAGAATCCGCGAGCACGTTAAGATTTCGGAGCGATCTCTCAAATCACAACACCGATCGCTGCAACTCCTGAGCGCGTACCGCAGTGTGCGTGCGTACGTGAGCGTCGAGCGTCGCGATATAAACATTGCGGCGTTGCTAGGTCGATCGGAAATGGCAAATGCCAAAGGAGACTGCCCCGCTTGCCACCTTCCTCTGGTCTAGAAACCTAGCGTGTGACAAAATATCTTTGTGACAACTGTTCATGTTGTGGCGGCTACCTCCAGACCTGCCAGCAGATGGCTCCTCTTCCCGCTAGTAACCGATCCGCCTCGATTCCTATATATACAGAGACTTCGTCCTTCCTACCCCCACGTCTAAGGCAAGGGCCCGCTAGGATAGCCTTACTGATGAGTCCTCTAGCGGGCCGCGGACGAAACGTCTCCCCTCTCCTTTTCTCACCCAAGCACACACACTTCAACCGCCGTCAAAATGTCAACTAAGATGGACGTGCCAATATTCGAGTGAGCAGTTCGGGAGTTGGATATTTCGACTCCGAAAAGTCTAAACTGTGAGGTGCTTCGGTTGTAGAAATGACCATTTCTTTATTATAGTTGAGATACTTACAATATTCGACGAGCGTTCTTGCTGCAACTGCCGCGCCGCTCACGAGCATGAGGACTGCTCCGCATGCCACCTTCCCTGGTCCGTAATATTTTGAATGGAAGTATAAAACTATGTAACTTGTCGATCGATATTATCGACTGTAACTAACTATGGTCATCGACAAGCTCGTATGTGGTGCATCTTTTTGGTTGGAAGAGAACTGTGGCGCTAGTAGTGAAAAATGTCGGAACCTCGAGGTAGTGTTTCAGATCCACTAGCCGTATGTCTTAATTAAGTAAGTAATCAACTGAAAATACACTCCACTGTCTTTGTACATGCCTTAACTCTGTCGCTTCGGTTGTGAATTTTCGATTCGAGCTCTAAATCTCTCGATATTTACGAAAAACTGTTAGCGGCGGCCCTCTTGTGACGTCATGCTCGTGTGAGATTGACACTACTCTGGCCAAATATTGCAAATATCTCCGCAATAACTGCAAAACGGATATTTCTACAACCGAAGTCCCCAAGTTTAGTCTTTTGGGAATCTAAATTTTCCACTTGCGAACTGCACACTTCGATATTGAAGCGTCAGTTTTAGTGGATCTAAACCTCTGCAAACTAATATACGTATATGGTTTTTCTTCTATGTGTGGGTCGTCGTAGTGTGCGTCGACTACACAACGTTAACGTTCGGCCAGCGTACGGATGAAAGGTACACTCGCAGGGCGCGAAGCAGATCGCGGCAAGCACCTGCACGATTACGTTTACGCCTACGATTAGGAACGCGATTACGATCACGATAACGATTACGATTACGAACACGGCTACGATTACGATTACGAACACGGCTACGAACACGATCACTGTTACCGTACATGATTTGTTAAACGATACGGTATTCTGATATAACGATTACTAAACTTTGTATTGTATTTTGTGTGCATCATTGTTAGATAGAATAGAATAGTTTTAAAAATCTACTATATCTACAATATATATATATATATATATATATTGTAGATATAGTAGATTTTATTCGGTTTTATTTTTAATTCGGTTTTTGAGTTTGCAATGTTCGAAGAAGCAACAAACTCTACAAAGCTGTTCTTACCTAATTATAAATTACTCGTTTATTTTACTCTTGTAGCGATAGTTTCACCGATAAAGACGTGTCTAGGATAGTGGAGCCGTTTACTGTGGGGTGACCAGTTGCTGTGCCTTCGGTTTTCTCGGTCACAATTAACCTTATATTTATCAAATAAGACATCTTTTAATTTTTTCATTGTTTTATTTCATTTATTTTTGAATAAAACAATTTAATATGTCATATTCGATAGATATAAGGTTAATTATTCTAGAAAAAAACCGAAATCATAGTCATTGGTCGTCTCGTAGAAATCAGCTCCGCTACACCATTAGACTGTACATTTTTGTAATCAACAAAGAAAACAGCTACGAACAAACCAAATGCAAGGACAACGGTTCGCCGAAATCGAAAATTGAGCTAACCGACGCCCAATAAACCGTGATTTCGTCAGAACCGGTTGCCCAGGCTTGTTTCTCGCCGCAACGAAATAGCAGACGACCCAAAAAGGAACGGCCACAGTGAATAAATTGTATAAAAAGAAATAGATGAAGAGAGAAAGAGGGAGAGGGGGGGGGGAAGGTAACCGAGTATACGCGAGCAGCAAACGAAGCGTGGATGGCCAGGCTCGTTTTTTCGTTTCTCGATAACCCAAAACCTCGTAGCGCATCGTTGTTCCCGTCGCGTCGTAACGACGTCGGCGGCCGTTCGACGTCATTAAAACAGCCGGGATGAGTCAACACGGGAAAGTATCATCCTGTTCCTTTTTTTCCCCTCCGTTCCTGTCGCGCAAACGAGCACGCTCGCTCGCCGAACAAAGTTCCATCGAGGGCTGTGGGTGGTTGCGGAGAAAAAGAGAGCGACGAGGGAGGCGAGAGGAGGGCTGCAGGAGGCGGAGCAAACATTTTAGCGCGATTGAAAAAGTTGAAACTTTAACGAGCAATGAAAAGGGACGAGAAGAGATCCGCCTCGCTTACACGAGTAGCACGGGCAGCGTCCAGGCCGGTTTAATTAAATCGATCGTATCGAAGCCCGTGCGAGTTTTCGAGGGGTCGTCGCAACCGGTCACCCGATGCCCCCCCTCCCCTCCCCCGAACCCACTGTTCCATTGGCATCTGCACCCGTAAATTCGTACATCGGTCGTCGATCGAGCGACCGCGTATAATAACCGACGTTTGCGGGAGTTTCGGTCGGAAAGTGGAGGACCCGTCGTCACCGAGCACCACGGAATCGTAAAATGGCACCATAAGTGCGTTTTCCCATCAATTTCAGAGCCGAGCGCGGCTTTAATTTCATCGACGCTTTCGGCTTCCCGCTGCCACTTAGCCCGATGCTCGTTCGTTCAATTGTCCAAGCACGTCTTTCAGCATTCATAATTCACGCGGGTAATTGTAAGATCGAAGACGCCGAGTGCCGAATCGAGCCCAACAATTTCCACAATATCAAAGTCACTCGATTAATGAACCGGAGATTAGAAAGTTAAAATTCACCGAAGGAAATATTATTTGTTCAACTCTTTTGTATTCTAAAAATTCTTGGAAGATTCGGTTTGTTTAATGTGTTACGATAGAAATTCATTTGAAGAGCTAGTGAAAAATTAGTGGCGCTCTTCTTGCGAGATACAAATATTTGTTTCGACTGTTTCATTAGAGTAGAACGCCGCGTATTTGAATTTATGTTACTTGAATTTTGCATTGCTCGATCACGTTTCACATACAAATAATTCAATCTTTACCAACTGACTTACTAGACAATTCATTGAACAAATCACCAAATAGTATATAATATGTATATATAATAGTATATAATATAATATAATAATAATATATAATAATAGTAATATAATATAATAATAATATATAATAATAATAATAATATAATAGTATATAATAGTATATATAATAAATCACCGGTCTACTCAGAATTTGAAATCAATATTGCTAATTACTTTCGTAGCTTGATAAAAAAGAATCGTATACGACTGACGTGGCACTCGAATGCGTTGTTTTCAGAATTATATGTTTGCATAAGATCAGCGGTCTACACAGAATTTGAAATCAATATTATTTCGAATCCGTCTGTTCGATTCTTTGATTTCTCTACAAATGGTTACACAAATTCTCGAATTTCTATTCAAATAAATGAGACACAACGTTCGGCGTGATATTTCCAATAAAACTGGAACAGCCATTGCGATAACAACGCGTACCTATTTTACAACAGTCGCTTTAATTACCGGGGTCTTCGTCGGACGTTAATTGGAACGGGCCCGAAACCGTAAAACTGTTATTACCGGTTATCGCTGAAATAATTATTGGCTCACGAGGAGAGCAATTTATCTGTGTACGGAATCTTGAGCGCGATCAGTTCGTTCGGACCGACACCGCGGCCTAATCTATGTCCAGGATCATCGAGGCGCGGAAAAGTTGGAAAAAAGGAAATTGTCCCGTCCAACGTGAAAAATTTTGCGATCCCGCCGAATTCGGAGTTTTTAGCGTCGGATTTAAGCGGGTCCGTTCACCGTGAAATTTGTATAAATCAGGTCGTTTTAATCTGATTGCGGCCTCCGCGGGCTAATGGACCGTATTAAAATTGACAATCCAATTTCGAAATGAAAGTTTTCTCGTTACCCACCATAACCCCGACTTTATTTCCTGCCGGAATGAGACACGATTTTAAAATCTGCGCCTGGGACCTGCGTTCTAATTCCTTCCCGGGGAAAACTTCTGCCTTAAAGATCGTGCGTTTGATTGCGTCTGCTTTGGGAGAAGTGTCGCCGCAGTCTTGGAACTGCACTGCGTGCAGAAACCAGATTCACGGTTCGCTCATTCCGCGGTTTATGCTGTTTTGAAATTGCGGCAACTTGGATCCGACGCTTTCCGAAATTAGACCAGTTCGGCCGAGTTTGAATATCTCAAAAAGAGTCGTTTTTGGACGCGCTCGAGAACTGCTGTCTGCTTGCTGTCAACTGTGACAATCACGAATTTAACTGCGCCGAGACAGGCATTCCCGAATTGAGCCGCATCGAAAATTCAAGACTTTCGAATCAAATGTCTCTTGCAATCTCGAGTTAGAAACGAGCTAAAGTTAGAAATTGATCGACTATATTTATACACATCCGCTTGCGAAATTGTTCGTAATGTCTGTAAATCTGAAAAACGTTTCTGTCTGACGTGCCATATTTTTGGAAAATCATTGCTGTAGATAAAAAATAGAGACCGATGAAATTGCAGGCACGATTGCATGCAGAATAAAAATAAAATGAAACTATTTGTCGCGCGGCGAGCAAATGTTTCAGCAGAGAATACAATCCCGGGCGAATCCCGCGCTGCCTAATTGTCACGTTTAATTTCATCGACGCTTTCCGCTTCCCGCTGCCACTTAGTCCGATGCTCGTTCGTTCAATTGTTCAAGCACGTCTTTCAGCATTCATAATTCATGCGGGTAATTGTAAGATTGAAGACGCCGAGTGCTGAAACGATCCCAATAATTTCCACAATATCAAAGTCACTTAATTAATGAACTGGAGATTAGAGAGTTAAAATTCACCAAAGGAGATATTATTTGTTCAACTCTTTTGTATTCTAAAAATTCTTGGAAGATTCGGTTTGTTTAATGCGTTACGATAGAAATTCATTTCAAGAGCTAGTTAAAAATTAGTGTTGCTCTTCTTGCGAGATACAAATATCTGTTTCGGCTGTTTTATTAGAGTGGAACGTCGAGTATTTGAATTTACGCAGAATAAAAATAAAATGAAACTGTTTGTCGCGCGGCGAGCAAATGTTTCAGCAGAGAATACAATCGCGGGCAAATCCCGGGCTGCCTAATTGTCAAGTTTATTGGCGATTGACTGGATGAAGTGGAAATGTCCTGCGGCAGAAATCCGTCCTCTCCTCGTTCGGTAGTATATTCACCTGTTAATCGGGTAATTCACCTGTATGGAACTAATTAAACATAAATACTAATGATCGGGAACGATTTGTCTCTCAATGAACATACATCATAACGTAATTTACACGCCCGTGAATAATGTATATTTCAATGGGTCATAAACATGTTCAGGAAATTACGTGAACATACTAAATGCACGAACGTAGTACACGTTAAGTAAATATGGTATAAAAAAGAAATTAGGAACGCCAATTAAATGATGCACAGGTCGAAATATTTGTTTTATCAATAATGGTCGAGGGAACGCCACGAAATAGGGACGTTTAATAAAAGGCCAGTTGCGTATTTATTGACTGCCAATTAAAGCGCAGTGAGCAGGGAAATATTTGGCTCTTTGGGAGTTTGTATACGATTCGATGATTTTTTTTTTCAATTCTATTCATGCGACCAGGTCAGTGAATATAAAGAAAGTTGCGCATATTTAGAGAATTTGCATTGTTGTAGACATTTATTTGGAAAAACCGCGTAGCATTCGAGCTCTGGAATATTTGACTGCGTCCGTTCAAACTCAATTTCCAACAGAACGGGGCATCAAACGAAAAAATTTCATTCTACGCTTTTGGCTTATTTTCGCGTGAAAAACAACCCTCTGTTGATTACGCGATCCGTATTCGCTCGGAAGTTGGTCAAATACACGTTTAATTTCAGCGGGGATTTGATATTCAGCGGTTCCGTCGAACCACTGCGTTGCTCTGCCAAACTAATTTTCTTTCTGCATTAAAAGCAAAATACGATTTGCAGAATTTATTGACGCCGTAGCACAAGGATCCGCGCTGTCACGTCGTAAGCATAAATTCTCACCTGCAGCCTTATTTTGTTGTACGAGATTCAAAATTGTTTCAGTTTCGGCCAGTTTCGGCCAGTTTCGTACTGGCTGACCTTTCCTTTGAAAGTATTTTTCGTGGATGTTGAGTGTCTGTAATAGAACGTTAAATTGTATCATTCTGTTCAGAACAGTCCACAGTTAATATTTCCACATAAAACACGATGGCGTAGCGGTTGCCATGAATGTACGCAAAAGTAAAAAATACGCGATCTTGCTTCTAAGCAAAATTTTTCTTATACTCTCCGAAGGTAATTTTCTCAAAACTGTACACGGGAGAAGAAAAAGTTTACGAATTCGTATTCCGCGTACAAAATTCTGCAAGATGCGCTCGTTGCAAAAAAAAAAAACATGAAATTGTAGAGCAGCGTTGACGCGATGGAACACGCCGAACGAGTTAACTCGTCCTGGCCGCTTATCCGGTTAATCGTCGTTACAAGGGTGGTCCTGTTCCGTCGTTGTAACCCCGGGGCTTTGCTTATGCGAGGGTCGCATGGTTGCTCTCCGCGGAAATGGAGTTTCGCGTTTGTTGCGGGTCGCTCGGTGACTTCGCCGGATAAAGCTATCGATTTGCCTGCGCGCCGTGCCCGAAGAAAAATGGGAGCCAGCCACTGTCAGATCCCCGGAGATTGATTCGAAATTGCGCCTTCCGCCGTCGACGCTCCGATACGCGATTAATCCGACGACTAATGTGATGGATTCATGGCCGTCTGGTTAGCCTTCATTGTTTTTACGGTAACCGGCCACCTGAGGCACAATTACTCCGATAGAAATCTATTTGATCTTCGTGATGCCACGGTTCGCTCGCTCGGCGATCCGCTACGCTCGCTTAAGTCGCGCTAATTAGTCCGTAAGCAGCCGCAATTATTGGACTAGGCGATCTCGCAATATTACGCCTCAATTTGGTGAGAAGGAAACTCGACGTCCTGAGGATTATATTATCCCAATAACAATATATTTTCATGTATCTAAAATTTGCAGACAGAAATTTTCATTTCTTGCTTCTTCATTTTTGCCCGTTATGCGATGCCATGATTGCACAAATAGCCTCATTTTAATAATTATTGCTATAATTACTGTAATTGTTATTTTAGAGAATTAATAGGGCTGCATCATCTGCGTTGAATTAATTATAATATTACGAAGCGCCGAGGGCGTATATGCAAAGTATCTGGAATCCATAAACTTTTTGGACCGATCTATTAACTAAACGATTAACGCTGGGAAATTCCCACGAGCTAGGGGGATGCAGCACTGCACAGTGTATTATAATTGTTTTACACGAGACCAGCATTAACGTATAATAAAATATACACCAACAAGCTATTAAAGCCAGACTTTACTCGGTACACTAGCCAGCTGTTTGTCTGCGGCGGTTTGTTTGCGAACGAAGACTCGAGGCTTAACTCGGAGTAAACGAAAATCTACAGAATACACTGGGACGATTCTACCCGGGAAAGGGAAAGAGGGATACACAGTCTATAGTGTGTCTTGACGCTGGCGAAGGGCGCGGCTCGAAACTATTGAAAATTCCTATTTTACTTTCATTTGAACGTGACAAATCAGTTACGAACGCCAACTATTTGTGGAACGCTAGTTTGAACGAATAAAGGAAATTACATCGGTAGGTTCGTATAAATTGGAACACTGTGGGTGGAGTTAACCGAGACACGCCCATTTTGATTTCTTCCTTTGGATTTGTGGGCTAAAGATCACCTAAAGTCGCCCCAAATTACAAGATCACTCGGGGGTGTTGCTTAATTAGAAGTGAGTTTAAAATCTTGAGAATTGTGGGCGGAAGTAAATTAGGCACGCCCACTTAGACTTTTATCTTTGAATATGTTTAGTAAATATCTAAAGTCATTTCGCAGTACGATATACAGTGACTCATAGATTTCTTTCCAAATAAATATTCAGCTTAAAGATTCGAAGATTATGGGAGGAACTAATGGAACCACGCCCAGTTTGACTCCGCCTCTTGAACTGCGAAGATCTCAAGTTTAACTTGCGATATTGAATTATTCACGGATAAATAACAGTATTAATTTCTGTTTTCATATATATATTACGGTTGAGGTCACATCATATTAAAATACACAGCGACTGAATAAATATTGTTACACGATTCCTGCATTTATAATAATGTTATTCATCTGTGAATAATTCAATATTGCAAGTTAAACTTGAGATCTTCGGTCCGCATCATATTAATTAATATGTCACATGATATTAAAAGGCACATCATATTAAAATACACAGCGACTCAATAAAAATTGTTACACGATTCCTACATTTAATATTTACAAAACCTCTTATGGCAACAATTTCGAGCGACGCGGATGTATTATCTTTAACGCAAACATTGATACTTCGCATACAGCTTGAACAAATAAATGTCCGTACGCCTAGCTAACAAGAAGCTGAGAGTCAATTAAAGCACAGAAGTCGTCGCCGCACGATTCCGCTATTAAGAGTCCAATTTGCATACCGTTGGCGACAATTCTTTCTTGCCGGCAATTTTTTTCAGGAGCACGCCGAGCGTAGCAGCTGCCTGTCCCCGATATTTATGAGCCGCGATAAGAACAGAAATCCTGATCATCCTATCCGTAAGCAGAAGTTTAACCGGGGACTAGCTATCTCCGACTCGGCCGCTCGCTTCGCCCCGGGGCGAAACATCAAGGAAGCACGATTTATTCGAAAAGTAAAGCGAAACTATTCCCTCGCGGGAGGCAAAGATAAATTTTATTAACGCAGCAATAAGGAATTTGCCGAGACCCGTTACTCTCCGCTCGGCGATAATTGAAACGTTCGAGGGCCGGACCGCGACCGAAAACTTCGCCTTGTATTTTCCTGCTTCGAGGGGTCGATCCTCCGGGTAACTTTCTTCCAGCGGTGAAAACTACAATGCCGCGAGTGTCTCTTACTTTCCGCGATTAAAATGATTCCCGCGATGGTTCGACGTGGTTTTACCGTACGCGGATGGAGAAGAATAATTACGATTTTCTACAGGCCATACCCAATGAATCAACATCGTTATTTCTTTCATGATCGAGCAATTTTTTACAACTTCAAAGATCGCGACTTCAATGCAGCATCCGGTATGGAGGCAGAGAAGCACCATAATAATCACTGGAGCAACTTATCGCCAATTGATCTTGAGGTTTTCTTCTTTAGCTTGTCAGAAAACAAGTGCTTCGCTTTGAAACTATAATTCCTCATCAAAAGGGTTCATCAAAATATACACGAATATCGAAGACAAGCATTTTCGATGGAAAAGAAATTGAAGGGCAGCTGGAAAATCTATAAAACGCTGTGAAAAGTTTAAGAACGATTGAAGTCATTTAGAATATTCATTGGTCCAGCAAAGATTATCTGTTCAACGCGCGAAAAGAAATTTGAAATTTCATTCTTCGTGAAACAAAAATTTGGAAATATTCTTCAGGAATTAAGGCTGACTCGACTCACGATAAAGACGAGAGCAGCGAAGCCACGCTCACGCGACACATACCACGCCTGCTCAGGCTCGATCGCGCTGATTATTTAAAAAGAAAATATTTCCACTCTTTCGCCGCCTTCTATATTTGTCTCGGACACATCTCTGCCACAAAAATCTCGAAATGTATCGGTGCGCGCTAAATCATCGCGTCATAGAAACTCGAGGCAACCGGCAAAAAAGGCAGCAACCAGCGTACCGAAACCTATAAATACCTAGTACGGTAATTTCTCCCTAATTCGCGCTGAGATTGCGCACAAAAATGGACAATTTGGGAAGAGGAGATACGATTATTCGAGCCTTGCGGCTCGTTTTTATAATTACCGATTCTCAACAACTTAGCACAGGTAAATTCACAGCAACCCGAAATTTGGCATTTCCGGGAGAAATCGCTGTACCGTCCAACATCTTGCCCCCACGGTTCAAAAATCGTATATTGAACGAGCCCGATCGCAAACAGCGCAGGTCGGCTCTTCGGCAGAGGCTAGAACGCGGAAGTCGGTAGTAAAAGAAGAAACACGGGACAGCCAGTGTTCCTGAAGCAGGTGAATGGAAAAAAACTGGTGAGGGTGGAAGAAGCAGGGAGAGAGAAAAAAAGGGGGAGAGCTGACGGAAGAAATGAAATATACACGCGTCCATTCATCCGGATGAAAAGGTTCGTTATAGGGGCAATTACTGTAGCGGAGCGGTGCGCTGACCTCCGGTGAAGGCCCCCTGCGATTCCCGCAGCCGAGGATACACCTTGCTAGACACGCCTCACGGTTCTCTGCATTTTAGATTAGTTCTAAGTCGGCTCCGAGTGAGCGAAAGCAGCCGGCCGATAAGAGGATTAACCGATAGGCTAATAAGAAGGAGGCCACGCGAACCCGCCTGCCTTCCAAGCAAGCCTGTTTTTCGGCACGGCTAAGAGAGAACGCTGCTCTCTGTGCCTGAAAACTCCCGACGTTAACACCGGATGCTATCTGCAATCGGATTTATTCGTAACAGAGAAATTCGGCAGCTTGAGAAGACGGAAAAACGCGAACGTAGCTTTCGCGCGATGCCGTTAACTGGATCGAGGATGCGCGTGTATTTATGGTTTCTTCAAATGCGCGAGGTACGAGAAGAAATGTGCCAATTTTTCTTTTATTTTATTGCTAACGGAACAAGTTTTGTTACGGCAATAAGTAACAGTTTGGTTCTACTATCGTCTTGCTAAGAAACGAAAGAATAAAGAAAGAAAGAATAAATATTTAGAAAACTATATGATGGAAATGCAACAAGAAATTTTGGATAACAGGATTGCAGGTGTGACAATTGCATAAAATCCGTAGGTTCGATATAATCAATTTAACAAATGTACAAACACGTCGGAATCTTGTTGGCGAAAATTTCATATTCATCATGGATAGGATTATTCAAAAGAAAAAACTTAACAGTATAATTGAACATTAAATTCTAATGAAGAGGATGATGAACGCGTGCGCTGTATAAGATTATTGGAGGCATATGAACCTGAAGACACGTTCATTGCGTCAAGCAATCAACGAAGTGAAATGGAACGCTATCTGTGAAACGCTAGTTTCAATTCATAAACAAGTACACATTGCACATTACAAGTTTGCTTTCCGGAATTGTGCTATTCGTTTGAGAATAGTTTCATTTGCAATATTTTATTTACAGACATTAGGAACAGTTCATAAAAAGCGACTCGTTAAAAATGGTTTCGCGACGAGGCACACGCAATTCGGGAACATTTGAGACCTCGTAGTACAACAACCATTTGTTCCCATGGAAATCTGAGGAACCTACGCAGTCGGATAAGCCACGTCGTTGAAGCTTTTAGCATAGAGCAGGCAATTTTTGTTCCCCGTTGCCGGTTAATAAAATATACGAAGCCGAGTAAAGAGGCAACGCGCGCGGCAACCCTCGCGAAGGCAGACAGGACCGGCTCGCACGATGATGCTTGAAAGAGCTGAATGCGAATTACCGAGATCCTCCTCCTGTAACCTTCCCCCCGCCGCCCCGCCGCCCTGCCCGCGAAACTGTAGCGCGTATAAAGCGGAACGCACTTCTAATTTCCGCAGACTCGTTCTTTCCCAGGGCCCGTCGTATCATTACGCGGCTGATCTCTTTTGAGGATGGAAGTTCCAGCGATAAAGCGGCTTCGGGCCGCTCGCCGGACGGGATATTGTTGCGAGCGGGGATTAATAATGCGCCCGAACTCCCTCCTCGCGGCTTCCTCGCAAAATTTCGCCACCGATTGCCAGTCGCGAATTTCCGAAACTGGAGTTCATGCGGAGCTCATCGAGTTGCTATCCCTTCGACAACTTTTAAGCCGCACATATACAAAATTTGCCGCGAAACTTTCCCGTTCGTGTCTTATCATATATTTTATATTCGAACGAGCTAACCATTAACTAATACATATATACTGCTGTATATAAATATTCTACATACTTCCAGAAACACCGTCCATTTCACAGAATTGAAATTAAATTTTCAGAATAATGCGCCTCCAACTTTCCGCTTCCACGACGCTCTCCGCGCCGCGAGTTACGCACTCGTTAGCACAAAATCATGTCTTTAATATAGTTATCGCGTTGGATAGTTGTTAGTTGCCTCGTTTGCACTTTCTGTAAATATTGTGCAATAAAAGCATGTAGAATCTTTTACAAAATGGAACAAATTAAACGAAAGTCTGAGCTCTGATCATTTTGCAGATACGAGGAATAAAACCGTATTTCAGGATTTCCATTGGTACACTATTCGAGAAACAAAAGTAGTACAGTGAATTTTCCCTAATTGATGATAAAATGATACATTTTACATTTTTATATAAATTGATGTATTTTTAAATTTATGGATAGAACTATAAGCAACATAGAGACTTTTGCTTGGGGGAGATTGCCAACGTCGAGTATTAGAAGCATGAATAAGAAGGAAGTTTTTTCTATCTTTGCATCATATTGGTATTAATGAGTTCAGAACTCAGTTTTGTCATGAACGTATCGATTCTGCCTGATGTAAATTGTTAGCGATTGCTGATCAGCTGTAACGAGCATTGTCGCTTCGTTTCAAGCGAATTATTTGAATAATCAAACAGTTGCTACGTTCTCGAGATCCATCCCCTGTCCAGAATGCAAGTATTTCTCGTGTTGCGACCGGCTGCAAGCTATCCCAAAGACAGAGAAACGCGAAGACTATTCTAAACTCTGATTGGTTAATCCGGATGTTGTCTTAGCTATTGTCCACAAGACATCTAACTTTAATTGAATTTTCAAGAGGGCCCGTGCGGTTAACAATTGTCCCAAGTATGCTCTCCGTTTTCGGACCGGCATACCGTTCTTGCGAGTGTTCGCTAATTATTTACTTCCGCTCGTTTGCCCGCCATTTGTCGTTCCATTAAACAATATTTATCTTGTGCCTTAGTACACCGGTATGTAATTTACACCGGTTTGTCTTTTAGATACCGTGTGTCTCATTCAATTTCCTGTCTAGTTGGAAAATTAACTCGCCGGAACAATGAATCATCAGTGAGCCGCCAGGCTGAAAACTGTGTTTATCGAATACTATTTATCTGAACTATTTTTTTGATCGGCTAGATAATTAATTGGATCGGAGAATGAAACAGCGTGAGACGAGTTTAGAGCCGGGGATTTTAGAATATCATTTGTCTTACTTAATTTTCTATTCAGCTGAGAATTAACTAGTCCAAAGATTGTGTCTAAAAATTGTGACTTTTAAATATCGTCTGATCTAACTAATTATCTGTTCAGTTAGTCAATTGACTGGCTCGAAGAATGAAACATCAGTAACCCAGTCGAACAATTGTGTCCATTAAATACTATTTGTCTCAACTATTTTTCTGTTCAGCTAGAAGACCAGTTGACACAAAGAATTATTAGACCAATTTAGAATTTGTGATTTTTATGTATTATCTGTCTGAATAAATATTATATTCGATCAGAAGATTAACTGGCTCGAACGATAAAATATCATCAGACCAGTTTAGAATGTGTATCTTTCGAATATCATTTGTTTCATTTAATTTTCTATTCGGCTAAAAATTAACTAGCTCATAGAATGAATCATCGGTACAGTCTAGAAATTGTTTCTATGAAATATACGTAACATGTTTGAATAGTTTTTTGGGATCCGCATGGAGACTGGGTCGACGCAGAGAATAAAATGCGAAGTACAAAGATCGATTTCTGAGGGCAGCTTCTCAAAGATGCCTGGCGAAGAGCGATTATCCGTGGAGTTTTTTTTCTCGCATTTCTAGGGCTCGGATCTATATTTACCCGTGCTGCTATTGGTAGAGCTGATCCTATTTATAATCAAGGCGATAAAGTCGCGAGCCCTTTGCGAGAACACTTCAACGAAGCCAGAAGCCGTTTCGCTCTGGATAGATTCACTTGACTTCTGCGCCTCTGAACTGAACCGAGAGGAATTTTCATTACGAAAGAGGCCAACAGAGGCGTAGCTACGCGCAGTGTTTTATTCTGAGCGACATGTTCGCCGAGAACACATTTTTTAAATTTCTCCGCCTTTTTCGAGCTCGCGTCTCGCCCTCCACGGTTTTGTTTTTGCACGCAATCCTCCGGGAATGCGCAAGAGGATCTCCAAAGTTCTCTGGACAGCATCAAATTGCAAATCCGCGTCGATATTTTCCAAGGCTATCGACCGCTCTAATTGATATATTACAACCGTTAGATCGATTTAATCTGTAAGTAGAAAAGATTAATTTCTATTAGGGACCAGATCGCTCTGAATTCCATAGAAAATTGCAGGGCAGGTAGAGATATTCAAGGAATGGTACGAAACTTAGATTCATTTAAATTAAATACGCGCGGGCAGTAAAATTAAATTTCTGTTAGGTAACAGTCTGTGTAAATTGCATAACGAATTGCTGGCTAGATTGAAGTATTTAGAAATGCCATTAAATATCAAAATGTCTGTTCTCTCGCTGAAATTTTCTTTAACCGTAATTTTTAAATATTCTACAAAATTCTACTTAAAAGAATAAAATATCTATTCTCTCTCACCGAAATATATTTTCTTAAACCGTGGTGTTCAAATATTTACAAAATATTTCTTGCATTTTTCTGCATTGTTTCGACGCAGAGCCTGTGCGGCAAACACTTAAGAAAATTCTATTCTACGCAAAGATTAGCAGCGTCGTCATAAATATTTCGAAAGAGAATCAAATTGCGTAAATCACGAACTTCTGGAGGATCAAATCGTTCGAGTTATGAACTTCTAAACAGCGCTAAAAAGAATTGATTGCATCTAACAAAGCCATCTTATTATACAAAATTTACCAGTCGAAACAAAAGGATAACATCGCGTAATTTTCCCGCCCACGCAAATATTTCGAAACACGAATTTCGAGGGTAATTAAACGATATTTAAGTCTATCAAAGCCTATCTTTTCCCTGGCTGGATCGTGTCGCGACAGGGGCTTCATTTGTCGCGCGACACAATGGATGCCCCATGCCACTTGGTTAAAACCGAGTTTCGCCAGTTCCGAAGTAGACAGCGATTGTGTCTCGCTGGGGAAGTTGCAAGAGTCAGGCAAAGGCAGACGCGAAACGATTCCGGCTTCGGCGGAGAGGAGAGGCGCGTCTCGTTGACAGGGCACAATGGCAGCATGATTGTATACGCTATACGCCGTTCTACAGGCCGTGAATTAGTAATGCGAGGCGACCGCACGCGCGACAACCGAGCCCGGGTTGCTGCGCGTATCGTGTTAGTTATGGTCGGCGAAGTTCGAATAAACGCGCGCCGGGGAACACGCGGCCTGCGGAAAAGTATGCCCGTTAATCTGACCGAGATGAGGCGAGCCCGCGTTTCCGAGCGGCCGCAGCTTCGACAATGTTGTTCGAATCTGACAGGTGTCCACTTTTTGGAGCCGGTCCAACCGCTCGCGCCGCGCCGCGACCGAGGAGAAAGCTCTGCGGAAACGAGTGGGCGGACGATGGAACAGTTTTCTAATGGAGCATTTAATCAACATGCTGCGGATTTTGGGCGCGCAACATTAAACTCCGGATCATTCGGCATTCTGATAATATTTTTAGAAAATTCGTAACAATTTTATTTGATTTCCGCACCGAGATGCGCCGATGTTCTCCAACGTTAAAAGCTGACTGTAACTATGGTCTTATTTTGCTTGCTCTGAATTTTGTTCACATTGGAGAATCACTGAAGATGTACCTCTTTTAGTTTAAATTATTAACAATGATATAGATTGTCCAGCATTACTTCATTCTGTTAATGCTCGCCTCCATAATTCGCTATAGCTATATTTAAAACCGACTTTAGCTTTTATGATCTCATCGTCTGAATCTGTATTTATGCTAATGCAATCACCGGTTAAATCGATTTCTTTACTTTACGACACACGTAATCTACGTTCCACATTTCTACAAATTTCTTAATACTCTATACGTTATTTTGGGCTTAATTGTTTCAATATATAATATTGAAATAATAATTTTTTTCGATATAAATAAAACTTATGAGAAGCGTGAACTACAATACTTGTTATTTTGAGTAAAGTAACTCTTTCGTATATATTCTTATATATTCTTTTTCATCTGAGCCGACGACCAAGGTAATCGCACCAAAAGTTATTATCAGGAAAAAACTGACTGATTGTAATTGGCATTTCTTCGTGTTTAATCATTTTCCCGATGAAACAAGTCAAATTTTTGTTTTCCACGTGTCTTCATTTACTTTTGTCCCTAGATTTTGATAACAGAAGGATCAAATTCTAATTCGATTCAGAAGAAATTTCTTCTGAACATATTTAGTACATATTTAGTATTAAACATATAGATTATACATTTTAGTATTAAACATATTTAGTATTATATATGAAATCTTCGACGCGAGAGTGATTCGTTATAGTGCCAGGGTATAATAGTCATCTGAACCTATATATAAGGTGTCTCATAATTTTGTTAACACTCGAGGGTGATTCCTGAGGTCATTTGAAGTAACTTTTTCCTTAGTGAATATGCAATCCGCAGATTCGTTAACGATTTATTAACGAAAAACACTGACCAATGGGAGGCGAGCTCGGCTGGCGCGTGGCGGCCGAGTCAATGAGCGAAACTGAGCTTCGACCGCCCGTTGGCGTGACCGCTCTGCGCCAATCGAGCTCGTCTCTCATTGGTCGCTGCTTTTCGCTAATAACTCGTAAACAAAGGCTCGGATTGCATTTTCGCTAAGGAAAAGGTTACTTCAAATGACCTCAGGAGTCCCTCATTTCCCGGAGGTAACATAATTTTGGAACACCCTGTATGGAACACACTTATCTTGTCCAGCCAGGTGAAGGTCTTAAATATCTTACTAAATTTCGTTAATAACTCGTAAACAAAGCCGCGGATTGCATTTTCGCTATGGAAAAAGTTACTTCAAATAACTTCAGGAATTACCCTTTTCCGTGTGCCAACATAATTATGGGACACCCTGCATATATAAATAACCTATACTATGCCGTGCAAATTAGTCAATACTAACACTACATTGAAACATCGTGAAATCTTCAAACAGAAACCAGCCAAGTAGAATAGATCCGTGTTGCATCGGACCGTCGAACATTGCATTGCGAAAGTAGAATAGATTCGCCCATAATTATACAACCGCATTGTCTAACCATAGAAGAGCAAGTAGGATAGGCTCGATCCGATTCAGACATGGTAGTTCGCAGTTACAGCGTCGTGAATGAAATAAATCTGGGCATGGTCCGCCGTTGTAACTGTCTCGGCGGTTAGATAAGCAGTGCAATTCCACTCGTACGCGGGCCAGGCTACGCCTATGGGCCAGTAGAATAGGCTCTCGCTTGCCGCGATAGTACAATAGAGCTGTCTAGGTGTTGACAAGTAGAATACACTTCCGTGCAGACAGTGGCATAGAGCTCGCCTATTCTCGGTGTGAAAACGCGTACGTTCGTTGATCTCTTTTTCTTCTCCTCCTGGTTGGTTGTCCGTTCGTCTCCTTTCACTGTCCTTTTTTTTTATTTACGAGATTGACACAGCCGGATACGGTGTCGTTCGTACGTAACGGGCGTCATTAACCCAATCACCTCGTTTTACGACGTTATCGAAGCCTTTGAGAAGCTCCGCTCTGGCGGCTGAAACCACTTAGATAACTCTGTAAACATTGATCTTGGCGAAAGTTTGCTCACTCGAGGTCTACACGGTCCCATCGGCTGATCTCGATATTCTCCGCTCAGACTTATTTTGTCCTTTGACGTGCCTTGATTCTCCGTGCACTTTGGCATCCGCCAAAGATAATAATAACCAAAGAAGACAGTAATACGTAACTCCGCGTTGGCGAGAGAAATTGGAGAACCGCAGAATTCCTGGGTTCAGAATTGTCGGCGTTGAAGCTGTCGTAACTCCGGAAAGAAATATTACCGGGTAACCTATCTGGGCTCATTTTACACGGTGAAGTATCTACTTTTACACCCCTCCGCTGTTTTCTTTGGTAATACTTTCGTACCATGAAACGGGAGAAAAAGCGAAGGAGTTTTTTTCCTTGAAAATATTAGATTCAGGCGTTCCCGCAGTGTTCAAAAAATTTTCATTGTGGCTGGAAACGATGATGATTTTCGATAATGGAGGTTCTCGTTTTCAACGAGATACAAAAATTTGATGCGCGCGCGATAATTTTATTTCTTATGATTTTATCGCTCTTTGAATAACAGGTGTACGAAACTCGTTAGAACAGAGTAGCACAATTTCGTCCAAAAGTTTCGTAGATTCAAACGTCAATGTAATCATCGAGAAATTTTTCTCGCAACTGGGACTACAATGAGTTTAAAGATCGAAGTCTCCTCTATCCGACGAGATCTCGAAGATTCATTTACGTTCTTTTTTTCTCGACGGTATGGCTTTTGAAATGAAAAGTGTAACCAAGCTTGAAGCTTATCATAGGAATTATTAGTTCAATTTCTTTGTATGCCAAACATCACAGTAAAATTCAGTTAGTTCGAATACATTGACATAAAAAGGTGAATCTTGAAAACTTAATAAAAAATTACTCTCATCCATCATCATCAAATTACTGCCAAACTAAACGTGCAACGGCAGGAGCGCACATTGTACAACAATTACATTAACAATCCAGCTTCTATTTGATCTCTATCTTGTAACAATCTACGAGACTCAATTTAGACTTGTTTTTGGTTTGCCGCGATATTGGACCAAACTCGTTGCAACACAAGACCCGATCGCAGGCCTGTAGCGGCAGGATTGCACAGAGAAGAAGTGCAAGAATAGCGAAGCGAACATCATAATCGCACAACGTTTCGACACATTACCTCCAAACATACATCGCAAGAACGAACCACCTCTGTTGTCATTTTCTTGTCTCTCTCTCCTTGCCGACGCTCTCACTCACTCCCGTTCCCGTTAAGTAAACATAACCAGTGCATTGAGGCTAGAATTTTGACATAATAATTCCTGACAAGCCAATCACCCCAAATAGCTCATCGCCTTATCGCGGAGGTCATTAACCTACCTTCTCACTTCGCGAACCTCGCGAAGATATAAATACAGCGGAATAGAGACAAGAGAGCATTGTTGCAACGAACTTCTCGACGGTACTGAATTGCATTTTGTTTCGCCAAGTGAACTGGAGTTTTAACCCTAGAAAGATAACCATATGACAACGTACGTAAAAGATAACCATACGCTTCAGAGGCGCATGCTTTTCTAAGGCGTCAATTTTATACTAACAATGGATATTTATTTAAGTTAATCTAGTCATTTTAAAGGTTTGGCATTATTGTAAAAATAAAATGCATTTATATTATATTTTTTTATATTTTAAGTAATTTTAAACTTAAACCACTAGACCTCTATGAAAACGGTGCAGTCAGTTGTTTATTTCGCAGGCGCCTCTGCGACGTAGGTTATCTTTCTCGGGTTAAATAAACTACGCAAAGTGCAGCTATTTCGTCTCCTTAACATCATTACAACAAATCAATCATCCCTGACCAAGCGTCCGCTTTCCAGTTATCTATTTTAGGATTACTGGAGTTCAAAAGGTGCTTCCAAAAGAATTATTCACTAAATTTCTTTATATTCAAGCATATATTATAATAACAGTTACACAGTCTGATTAACACGTTCCGTGCCGAGCTTTTTTTACTCGAATCTTCACACTTTGATATTTTACTAAAACTTGATGTATTACGTGCAATTATTAATTCTCGTACACATAACAACGTAACAAAAACTTATCAACGCCCATTCTTGCGGTGGAAATTGATTCTTCGGTTCTAAATTTCTTGTAAACAATTTGTTCAGTTCACCAAGTAAACATGCAAGCGTGTACCATCGATGGTACACGTGGCACGGAACGCGTTAACCTACCTTCTCACTTCGCGAACCTCGCGAAGATATAAATACAGCGGTATAGAGACAAGAGAGCATTGTTGTAACGAACATCTCGACGGTACTAAATTGCATTTTGTTTCGCCAAGTGAACTGGAGTTTTAAATAAACTACGCAAAGTGCAGCTATTTCGTCTCCTTAACATCATTACAACAAAACCTTATCATCCCTGACCAAGCGTCCGCTTTCCAGTTATCTACTTTAGGATTACTGGAGTTCAAAAGGTGCTTCCAAAAGAATTATTCACTAAATTTCTTTATATTCAAGCATATATTATAATAACAGTTACACAGTCTGATTAACACGTTCCGTGCCGAGCTTTTTTTACTCGAATCTTCACACTTTGATATTTTACTAAAACTTGATGTATTACGTGCAATTATTAATTCTCGTACACATAACAACGTAACAAAAACTTATCAACGCCCATTCTTGCGGTGGAAATTGATTCTTCGGTTCTAAATTTCTTGTAAACAATTTGTTCAGTTCACCAAGTAAACATGCAAGCGTGTACCATCGATGGTACACGTGGCACGGAACGCGTTAACCTACCTTCTCACTTCGCGAACCTCGCGAAGATATAAATACAGCGGTATAGAGACAAGAGAGCATTGTTGTAACGAACATCTCGACGGTACTAAATTGCATTTTGTTTCGCCAAGTGAACTGGAGTTTTAAATAAACTACGCAAAGTGCAGCTATTTCGTCTCCTTAACATCATTACAACAAAACCTTATCATCCCTGACCAAGCGTCCGGTTTAGAGTTATCTATTTTAGGATTACTGGAGTTCAAAAGGTGCTTCCAAAAGAATTATTCACTAAATTTCTTTATTCAAGCATATATTATAATAACAGTTACACAGCCTAATTAAATGCAATCTTGTAACTTTTGCAAGATGAGACAAACCAGTCATTTTTAGTGTTCGGTACAATCACTGTTAAACAGAGGCGAATAAGAATTGCGGTGTTTGGCATCGGTGGCTCACAACAAAAAGCGAGGATGCAACCATGCGTGTTCCTCAGCCTGCACGTACGTTATGCGGACAGCCACGGCCAGTCCCCGACCGAGGCAAATGGGAATTCTCTTCTTTGTTTCAAGCCAGTAGTCTCCCCGCGGCCGCCGACCGCTATCTGTCTTTTCCGCTCGAACGCAAATATCTTCCTCCGTGAAAGTTCCGCCGTTATGAGTAACGACACCTGTCCAACTGCGCGAAGCAATGCTCGCGTGTAAGATATGTTTTCCGCGGGACAGACAAATTATAAGTTTCCGTCTACCGACCTCCTTCTCTGTCTGCGCCGCCGCTCGCGTTCTAACGTTCACCGTCAATTTTTCGGCGACTTATTTCCGCTCGACTCGCATTCATGCTTGACCCATACCACTATCGTTCTTCTTCATTCGTGGCAAAATGCCGTAATTTTTAACCTAGCGAATTGCTGCGGTATTTCTTTCCCCTCGAGTTAGAAGATCATGGTAATGTTCCAAATTATGTGAAACTATCTTATAATAACGTTAACTTAAAATAGTACAAATATTCTGTGGTACTGTGGAACTGAAAAAGGTGAGGTTTATGACCGTGGTTTATATCTACGATTATCATAATTAATATGTATTAATTAGCAAATGTATATAATCGAATAATTGAAAAATGTATAAAACGTATATGATTATTGAATCATGTGTATCAATTAACTTAATAATATTTTAATTTTATGATCACCATAGGGAATTGTTTTATCAGTAGAGGAATTTTTTCTCTTATTTTCGCCTTCGTGAAATTACGTGTGAAGGTGAAAATTTACTCTATTATTTTCTATGAGGGTCTATATAATATTAATATTATTATATTAATATTATAATATTATATATTAATATTATATTATTAATATTATAATATTATATATTATTGTGTAATATATATAATTAATATCATATATATCATATTGACATTAACATTATTACATATATTATTATATATTAATATCATTATAATCTATATAATACTTAAATCCATTATACTTGAGAATTAACCAACTCGATAGGTTTAGTGTTAAGTATTGTTAACTATTTTCTCAATCGTTGTGTAACTTCGAAGTTCAATACTGGGTGAACACAATAAGGAAATTTATAATTGAGTAGGAGGCAAATCACGCGGAAAATAGCAGCCACGTGTCGGTTGCAGAGGAACTCCGGGAAGAGCGCCTTTCACTTTGAAGCAGAATGTTGCAATGATTTCGTTATCCGTGGGATCTCGTGCGGTGTATATAAGGAAGCCAGTGCTGGGAAATTTCGGACGCTCCGTCCAAAATATAGTTACCGCTCGGCCTGCAATATATTGCAATATTCATGGTCCAAGGCTCGCAGTAGGGAAAATATCTGGAGCAGAAAATTACGCTGTCCTTATAAAGTGTTCCAGCGTGCGCTTGTCAGAATTTGAATCTTGAGCAGACTTTCTTCCTCCGGATCAATTATCCGGTCAGTTATCCTGTGGTTAATAGGGTATTACGCTGCACAGTCTGGTGATTGCGTAACATCTTATCTGAATGTACAATTCTAAACAAGGTCTAATATCAGAAGCAACCACAACTACTGACTTTTCTTGTTTCTCTATACAATTAAATCGTTTTATTTACATATCCAATAATACTTGGGATTATTTGTAATTTTATGTATTAATTTTGTTCAATATATTTTTTGAGATACTCCTTTTGAAGCTGTTATTTCTTCTATGAATACGTCGAGTCTAGTATCGGTCGTACATGGATGACAGTAATTTTTTATCAAGTTTTCAAGATTCATTTTTATTTCAATGTATTCGAACTAACTGAATTTTACTGCGATATTTGACATACAAAAAAATTGAACAAATAATTCCTGTGATAAGTTCCAAGTTTCTAGTTTCGATTTCATTCGTTCAACGACTTTCATAATATAGGCATTTTTGTAATTGATATCCGGCACATGACGTGTTAATAAAACACGTGAAAATTTCAACGAATCGTCAGAGAATAAATAATCAAATAACAATGTTTATACTCGGGGTCTAAAAACGTGCAGAAATGATGTTAGTTTCATTTTGAAAAGATAATAATATTTGTTGCACTGATCCACAGGTCAAGTATTTTTAGTATAGTGTTAAGTGTTCATTTTGTAGAGACAAGCGTCGTTCGCTTGGCGCATCACGGCTTGAAAAATAAAAGAGGCCGTTGCTCGCGCGGAGTATCATCGACAGAAAAATGAGGATAACGAACTGCTCCTCCCTCGCAGTGTCGCAGGCTCTTCTTCCTCGGAGGGCGAAGAGGTTCGCCCGCGTGAATAACGACACCTGTCGCGGGTGTAAAATGCAAGGGCGGATGGATGGAACGGCTGCCTCATTTTTTCGCGCATCCTTCGAGATAGTTTTAAAACATTGCGTCAGCGTTGTCTGCCGCTCCGCCAGATTGAACTTGAACCGTGCTCTTCGTCTTCCCGCGGAGACTGAAACCGGCTTTCGTCGCGATCATGCGATACTTCAGTTTCTTATCCTCGGCGTAAGGAAGCTATTAATAATATCCCCGCGATTTTTCTTCGACAATTTTTGCGTCAAGCGGTCCCTTAGCGAACCTAGTCAGGACACATTTATGGGCAACGATTCCTCTTCGAGAGACGAAATATTAATATTTCACAATTGTTCACAATACTCTTCGAATATATATATAAAAAAAAGTGTTGCCTTAAATACTGCTTTGGGATCCTTTTATGCAAAATAAAATATACGATCTTCAAGGTTGTGGGCACAATTTAAAATAGTATAGAATGTTTATTTACCATTTGAATCATCCTTGCATTCTTAACATTTGTTTAATCGTAGTTTGAAAAATATTTCAAAAGTCTTTTACAGTCAACGAAAAATTATGTTTACGAAATTGTGTGCAGAATTTCAAGTAAAGTGCACTATGCATTATTTGAAACGGCATTTTTCTCATTCTTGCACGGAACACGTTCGTTAAGGTAATTACGAAAAATTGATTGCAGCGCTGTAAAAGACAATTATCGATAAGGTTTATTTTAGACTTATCATTGTACGCAGCTCTTCACGAGCATAGTTGCGAAATTATCGAGTCGACGGAGTCTCGTAGGCTCACCGTGAAAACTGAATGACCGATCCTTGTATTTCTCGTTTGATCATCGAGATCTCCCTCGCAGCGAGAATTTTTCGAGCTGAGCCCTCCTCTCGAGCCGGGCTCGTTCAACCTGAGCTGCGAATCCGTCATTTTTTCCTGGCTGTCGATCCCTTAGAGCCTCTCCAGGCATCCTCACAGGCGATTTCACTGTGTCCGTCCGACGTCCCGTGCAGTTTTTCCAAATTTATGTGCCAGTCCGATCGTAAAAGATCCCTGTCCGCGACAGCCGGTCAAAGTAATTCTGTTCTCGGTCAAGTAGTTCTTTACCGTGTCCCGGTGAGGCTAACTTAAATTTGTTTCATCGGACACCGTGATCATCGACGGGAAATAACTCATCAATTTCCGGACGGTCGTTGCGCAACAAGAAACGTATGAACGTCTGCGGTAACGTGTAGTCATACTTTCATTATTCCTGCAAACACTAGATCTCGCAGAATTCAATTATACAGCACGGGAATATTTTTGTATCTCTGTTACCGTGAAATTGGAGAATGTCGACTTTCACCGGTGAATGTCAACAGATACCAAATACGTCGGTGAAAGATCGAATATTTCATTACATTGTTGTACATTCGGACCCTCTCCGGTGTGTGTCGACAATCACAGATATGCTCTGGTGGAGGTCCAAAACCTGTCATTGCAAAAGGAAGTGTTCCACAAATAAATGCAGTTGTAAAAGCAAGGGACTCTTGTGCCATTCAAAGTGTCATAGTAGTTTAAGTTGTTGCAATAAATAAGATTTGAATCACATAAGTAAGTAATTTTTTTATTACTATTATTTTCTTTTCTCGTGTAGAATGTACCGTGTATTTTAAATTCTTGGTCATTCCTTTCAGAAAGAGAGGCGAAGAAAATATTACGGAGAAGAAACTATAAATCTCCAACATGTTCAACATGCACCATTAATGCATGGCGAATGTCAACATTTACCGGTGTAAGTCAGAAATAAGGGTATTTAGCAAATATTTCGGACATACACCAAGCGACTACGTGAATGTTGACATTCACCGGTGAAAGTCGACATTCTCCAGATTTCGGTGTTTCACTGTAACATCTCTATAGCGGATTAAATTGTTGCAAGCACAGTAATATCTGCAAGTCAATGGTTTATTCTGCTCGGTATAAAGTTTGAAGAAGATATTGCTCGTTGACAATATACCCACGGCGCGTCGAACTTTCTAATGAAAACAGTTCCAATAAATGTCACAGTTCCCAATCAAACGAGGTCTTCATTTTTAATAAAAGCATCCACCGTGAACATATATTCAGCGACTTTCTGTCGTCGGCTCATTTATAATTCAGTAACGGGTATTTCAGAAAATATCGGCTCAATAATTTCCCGGGCGATTCAGAATTATCTCCCGGTATATTTTCGTTCGCATGCGACCGTCGGTAAAAATGCATGCGATCGGTTGTGGAAGAGCTGACCAATAATAATTTATCCGCGATGTAATTGTAATTCGTCGGCGATTTTTTCTCGCTGATTCTCGCGAAGCGATAACTCAGAGGCGGCGCCATAAAGTGTAAAATGAATTCGTTTCACGGCAGGAGAGGCGCTTAATGCATTCATCGCTTCTGAATGAATCTTTTTCAGAGCGAATAACTTCGCGCAGTGCCGTACAACGTTACAAAACGGGCGAGAGAGAGAGAGAGAGAGAGAGAGAGAGAGAGAGAGAGAGAGATGGAGAGAGAGAGAGAGAGAGAGAGAGAGAGATGGAGAGAGAGAGAGAGAGAGCGCGGCGGTGCCCCGTTACAAAGACGTATAAAAGTCGCCATTAATCACCCTCGAATTTATTGCCCCAGAGCCGGCGGCGGGCCGGGGTGAACAATTAAAATTTGCATTCCCCTCGAAGCGCTCTCCATTCACCGTACATACATACAATCGTTCCGCCGTTGGGAGACAAATTGATATTCCACTTGACGCGAACGGAAGCTAATAACCGATACAAATGGCGTGCGCGCGTGCTCAAAAATTCAACTGAACGCCGCCGCCGCCACCGCTGCAACCTCTCTCGCCCCTGCAGCTGCAACTGTTGCGACCTCCGAGCTCGAAAACAGCAATGGTGCCATTGTTAACCCGATTCGATTGACTGATATTTCATCGACGCCGATACCGTGCCGCCCACGCGCCGACGGTAATCAATGCAGCTTTCAACGTGGAAAGCAAACTGCCGAAGGCGCTTATCCCTTTCATATGCAGTCTACGCAGTCTGGGCCACTTAAAACTTTGATTGCAACAGATGTCATATATGTTCTCCGTGCAATTTTTATACGCAGTGGAACAGCCAAGTCAAATTTAATCAGAGGTCAGACTTTGCCAAATCTAAATGAATTCGATCTTGTCGCATGCTTATATACAGTTACAGTAAATTCTCCCTAATTGACGCGTAGTTTGTACACAAAAATGGACAATTTGGGAAGAGAATACATTACTATTAGAGGATACTATTACATTATATTTCATTATATTACATCATATTACATCATATTACATTATATTATATTATATTACATCATATTACATTATATTACATTATATTACATTAAATTACATCATATTTCATTATATTACATTATGTTACATTATATTACATTATATTACGTCATATTACATCATATTACATAATATTACATGATATTACTTCATATTACATTATATTACATTATATTACATTATATTACAATATATTACATTATGTTATATTATGTTACATTATGTTACATTATATTCCATTATATTACATTATATTATAAACTGCAAACAAATTGCCTTTCGTCTTTACAACTGAATCAGATATTTAGATGACCACCACTACATAAACCACCCAACTGATAAGGAATAGGTACGAAAATCGCAATTTGCAATCGACTATATTGCACAATTTCCAAAAGAAGTAAGTCCTCTCCATCGTACAGTATACCTAAAATTCCACGTTTCGTTAAACGATTATTCAAACACGATCAAATAATCAGCATCTTATAAAAAAGATATATTTTCATACTGAACCGAGTACACAGAATCGTCCTACGCAAGAATCCCCATCCATCTTCTGCGATTCAGGCAGAAAAAAATGTCCACAGTTGAAAACGTGACATTTTTCCACGAAAGCTAAGAACGACGAGAAAATATAACTTTGTCATAAGAATTCTAGATTCAAGTTAAAAATATGGCAGGTTTCAAATATTTTTTCCGGGAGCCTGGCACGACGTTTGCACGCTGCACTGTCGTCAGGTTGGTACGCATTCTCGGATAATCAGGTCGTTAATGCGACGCCGTGCGTCGGTAGAAGTTACTCCCGCGGCGCGAGGGAAAACTTTCGGCTCTGCCCCGCTCGGATCTGCTCGGCTCGGCTCGGCTCGGCTCCGGCTTGGTTGCCACTTACGCGCAAGATGCATGCTAAAGTACTTTTCAAGTTTCGCTGAGCACACGGACGCAGCTGAGTTGGCTGGCTGCGGTGTCCGTGTGCTGCGACACGGGGCCGCGTTGCTTGTAAATGCGGCTCCTTGCATTATTAATCCTCCAGAGATACCGTGGCCCGGCTGTTATTGCGGTTACATCATAATTCGCAACAACGTTCCGCTCCGCTGTACAACTATGGCGCAGTTTCATCGCGCCGCTGTCTTCCTCCTCCTCCTCCTCCTCCCCGCCTGATCTCGGGGAATCATCCACTACCACCCACCGCTATTTTCGCCCCTTCAGACTCGTACGCGCGAATCGGGATTGGCCACCGGAAACGCGTGATAATTAATCCCCCATTATACTGAGACTGACGGGATTCGGTTGCTGATCGGTGAAGTTCTCAATTTGATCGAATGGAGTTCGGCTTGAAATCGGGCAGCACGCTTCTCGTGATACTTTTGAGGTTATGCATGAGGAGAATTTTTGCAAAATTTGTGGCGGTTGTTATGGTAAAAGTTCATCAACGTTGGCGATATTGAGTTTGTAATGTTGAGAACTAGCATAGGCTATTAGTATAGGATAGACGTTTATAATTTGAATTTGAATCGGATCGAGTATTTTTCAATAAAAAATATTTCGATTTCGTCCATTTCTATATTTATAGAATTTATTTGTATTAGTTTGTGTACCTTGTCTATATTTATATTATATATTTATTATTATACAGAGTGTCCCAAAATAATGCTATTTCCGGGAAATAAGGGGTTCCTGAGATCATTTGGAGTAACTTCTTCCGAAAGTTGCTAAAAATTCTACGAGGCTTCGTTTACGAGTTATTATAGAAAAACAGTGACCAATGAGAGGCGAGTTCGAGTAGGCGCGCGGCGGCCGAGTCAACGAGCACTCGACTGCCTTGCGCCAACCGAGCTCGTCTTTGATTGGTCAGTGTTTTTCGTTAATAACTCCTAAACGAAGCTTCGTAGAACATTTTCGCTAAGGAAAAAGTTACTGCAAATGACCCCAGGAACCCCTCATTTCCCGGAAATACCATAATTTTAGGACACCCTGTATATTTATATTATTTAAATAAATTTACATATTATATATGTATTTAACGTTGTGATAAATTCGTCATAGCTGTCTACAATTTCGTTCATTCAAATTTGTTTCATAATTATGTGCTTTCCTTTGCGTTTCTCTTATTTTATATTGCATCGTTTTATTACGTTTATTTTAATTCTAACAAACGTATAATTTTCTAAAAGTAGCACGACCGAGCCGACAAATAAAAACATAGGGTTCGGTACCATAGAACGACATCATCTCGTAAGTCACAGCAAAACCCGTGCCGGAGAAGGTTCCTTTTTTATATTTTCGTTTGCATTTTTCATTTAACTTTTCCGTGTGATTTTCGCTCGATCCTCGGTATCCCGACTATTGTCTTTTCACTTTACTGTCGCGGAAATACACGGACAGGGTGTGGAAGGGTGTGGAAGGGTCTCGAGTGGTAATCCTTGGGATTCGAACTCGGAGCATCTTGGTGGAAGGCAGCTATTCTGCTGATTGCGCTACCGAAGACGATAGTCTTTACGTCTTTTTAGGAATGGGAACCTTAACTTCTTCGACTCGCAACTTCTGCCGTTGTCGCGATAGCTTCTTGCTTCTCGATTGTGCCACTCGACTCTCCGACGCTGCGAAGAATGTACGATAGCAAAAATCATTTTCGAAGCGTCCGATAGTCCATCAATTGGATCCTGAAGGAGTCACATAGGCACCGATGCCCTTGAATAAATATTGTTCACTTCCGTGTTCGAAGACGATAGAAATATTCTAGACGACCGAAATTCTAAATTTAAGCCGATTAAGATGGCCAAAATTACCCGTGCAGGTTATTTAACGACTATTATACCGTTCGATAGCTGACCAAGAAAACCCTGTAACTTGTCATGTCCCCTCTCCGTTGGCTTTTTAAAATTTTGACAAGAACGTGGCTTATTTTGGACATCAAGCCGCACATTATAGAATATTGTGTAATAATAATAATAACGAGTATTTCTTGGTCAGCTATCGAAAGGTATTATACTCGTTAAAAAATCTCTAAGGGCTATTTCGACCGTCTTAATCGGCCGGGCCCTTTACGAAGTCGAAGCACATCATTTCCTCGGTGAAAGTAAAATTGATCGCAGCCCCGTTACAATTTAAACTCTTTAAAACCCTGGAGATTATAATGAAATTTTTACGCGGCCACGGGAATTGCAATAAAAATTAATTTCATGGCCCGGGTAATTTGAAACTCTCATAAATCTCAAAGGACGGCGATTTCTCAGCGGAAAGACCGTTTCACTTTTTTAAGATCGATAATTCGATCCATGGTTAGAGGAAAGTTAGTTGGTAAACCGGTGCTGTAAATGCTGTGAGCATTCGTAAAAGCCGGTGCCATAGCTTCCGGCGAACTTATTCGACAGCGCCGTCGAACAAAACGTCGATGCAGCTTTACCGAGTAAACTCTGGACACTTAACAGTTTCGAACAGCATTACCGAATTTCCGCTAAGCATTCGGATCGCATCGCGCACAATGGGATCTGCCCACGCGATACCGTTCGGTGAAACAAAATCTCGCCGCGAAGCAATTCCGCCAACTAACCCCCGAAACTAAATACTCGACAGTTTTGAACAGCGTTCACGTATTTCCGGTTTCCCTTAGCCCTGCGACGAGACGGAATCGTAACCTCCGATAGCAAAACTTCCGGGCTTGAAATCTGTGACTTAGGAATCAAACGATAACGGCGAAACATTTCTTAAATTCACATGTCTTGTACGTAAATTGGATCTATCTGATCCGAAACGAAGCTATAATTTCTCATTTTTTGTTGTTGTTCAATCGTTGCTTGAACTGTAACTTCTTCATATTCTCAAATTTATAATAGACATTAATAAATTCTTTCAGAATTTTATGTAATTTATAACATGCTTTTTAACGAAGAATGTTTTCATTTTTAGGTACATATACGTATCTGGAACTTGTGGACCGTGTTTCGTTTTATTCCAAGCAAGTATGCAGTTATTTATATTAAAATAAAGAATAAATTACATATATATTTTTTACGAATTTCAATTACTGTACGCGTCGCGGTATTCTATTTGCAATGTTACAATACGGAATTATACAGGGTGTCCCGAAATTATGGTACTTCCGGGAAATTAGAGATTAGTGAGGTCATTCGAAGCAACTTTTTCCTTTACAAAAATTTTTTACGAAGCATCGTTAACGAGTTATTAACGAAAAACATTGACCAATGAGAGGCGAGCTCGGTTGGCACGAAGCGGCCCAGCCAACGAGCGCATGAAGCCTAGTTCCGCTCATTGGCTCGGCC
Source organism: Megalopta genalis (assembly GCF_051020955.1). NCBI lineage: Eukaryota > Metazoa > Arthropoda > Insecta > Hymenoptera > Halictidae > Megalopta > Megalopta genalis. The sequence continues at coordinate 15,785,987 of NC_135013.1, forward strand.
GCCTAGCGCCAGGCGAGCTTCCCCCTCATTGGTCATTGTTTTTCCTCAATAACTCATAAACAATGCCTCGGAAAAAATTTTTGTAGAGGAAAAAGTTGCTTCAAATCACTCCAGGAACTCCTCATTTTCTGATAATACCATAATTTTCGGACACCCTGTATACGATAGCAATTATACATATAATAGATATTTGGTGTCGATAGTAAGTTGATCTCGATTGACGACTGTCCGTCGATACAATAGTTACGTGGCAACCCTTATCTCCTATTATTTCCGTAGGGGTTGCGTCCACCACAGAGCTGTATTACATTACAACGACTTGATTTAGACATGTTGCCGTAACATTGCCCTCCTTATCGCCGTAGCAAATTAACCATATGTTAATATAGGTTGCCATGTAACTGATGTATCGACGGACGTCGATCCGTCGTCAGTCGAGATCAACTTACTATCGATACCAAATATCTGTAATACACATAATTGCGCATATAATTTCGCATTGGAATATTATACAGCATGGTTAAAATTACAATTTATAACAACTAAATGAACTAAATTTATTCTTTGGTCTTGTTTTGCACAAACACGTTACAGTGAGCACAACGTTTTAATTTAAACAATTATAGTCAATTATATTCTCAGTCAGAAGTAAATTACCTTCAGAAATAAATTAACGTTCTAAATTAGTGGAAGCATTCTCAGAAGTGTACTATACAATTTTCAAGTATGCTCGGACCATAAATTCGACCAAATTAATTGTAGGAAAAGGGAATGCCCAGGTTTCAGATGGAATTGTTTGAATATTAATTTGACGACGTATAACGAGACGCTTTAAGACAATTTATCACAATGTTGCGCAATGTGGGCACAGCGTACACTGCTTTAGTCCATTCCAGCGGTCCCGACACTATCATTTATTTCTTCCGTACTCGGAATAAAATTCCGCGTCCCTTCCGGTTACCAGCGGCGTTACAGCGGCATTGTTATTTCCCAAGACGAAGATCCACGAAAAAAGATGCACAGGCGGAGAGGAAGGGGGAGAGAGAGAGAAAGAGAGGGGGAGAGAGAGAGAGAGAGTGGATAACGCTGCAACGAGACGGCAATTTGAAACGGTCAGCTGACCAGAGCTATCCGACCGGCAAGCGTTTAATCGACTGAATCGTCACGGCGCAACTCGCATTGATTCGTTTCACCTCTGAGCTCTCTGGGATTCTCATGGAAATGCTCGTAAATCCGTCGGACGATTTTAATAATAAACGAGCTGTAGAATTTTATACGCTGTCGCATTTTTATGGACCGATCGGACGGTGCGCGCGAAGTTTTATCTTCCTCGTCGACGAGATCCACCAACGAAACGATGAATGCAACTCCATTATCTTTTTTTCAGTATAGAGATCTTCGATTTAATAATGGCATGCGACGCTTTTCAAATAAAAGTAATAATTTTCTAGACGAACGTTGAGTTATTTCAATCTCGGCTACGTTCGTACAATTTAATGTGCTACGAGACTGCAGGACAAAAAATTGAATGCAAAATTCTGTGGACATGTTATTGAAGGACGATTCCACTTTTTCAAGAGATGGTAGTTTCAGTTACAGGTAAATTTGTTAGGTATTTGAATTTGTTGAATTTTCGAGAAGTTTGTCTTATTATTTAATGGCATATTTTACATTCGATGCGTAATAAAACACCAAGAAAAAAATCGTACAACGAATTTTTATGACATGTTGAAAATTGCAAGCTTGAGCACTTGGCAGTTTCGTTCGCGAATGAATTCGTTGAATTGCGTACAGATGTGTAAAAGAAACAGTTCAGGGAGATTAAAATATAGACATGCAGTTTGTTCCACGATTTTTTATTGAAACGTTACACTGGGTTAAACATCGACATGAATTGTCTTAAGATGCAACAATCTCCCGAAAAATGTTCCCAAATTCAAACTTCTGTACAGAGTGAACAACATTTTTCTTCCGACTTAAATTAAATGGACTTATAGAATAAAGTCTCTCCTTTCGATCGAGTCCACAAAAATCGACCTGCGATTTTTTCCCCGCCTTCTATTATAGTTCGAACGACACGCGGTAGAATAAGCAACTATGATCAGTCGCGCGCGTCGAATTCAGACTCGCCTCCTTAAATTTCCATCAGCCTTATTTATACAATATAATTCGAACCTCGATAACCATATTATCCTCCTGGCGAGAAATAAATTACAATTTAATATTTTCGAAGAAAATTGGGGTCGTCCGAGGACCTCGAAATTTCCATTTGGAAAGCCAAGGATTTGAAAACTCGGGGCGACCTAATCCACCGAAGGTCACCCGATCTTCCACGTGCCTTGGGCACGCCGAGCTGTCCATTGTCAAGGGTAGCCTCGTGGCAGAATCGGAACACCCGCATTACCCTAGTTAAGAGACATTTAAATTCGAAACGACGGGGCCTCGAACATAAACGGTGAATAATCGTTTTTGTTTGCCGGGAGAGGCCGTCTCGCGGGATTACGCTATCGTTCGCGTAGTCTTTGTCGCGAGCTTATGTTAATTCGATAGCGAGCTCCCCGGCGCGACGGTCGAGCAGTTTTGTGTCCCGAACTCACCCAGCGTTATTATAAAAAGCGGAGCCGGGTCTTTGAACGGCGACAGAGGACCAGGGGCCGTTCACCACTTTGTGGATTGACGCTTAAAAACTGACAGCCCCCACGGTTTTTCTCCGGTGTTATTCCGAACTCCGGCATTCGAAGAATTGCTATCGAACTTTTTATGGGATACGATGGAAATTGGAGCGTGTCTCGCCGGGGAGCCGCTTTCTTTGCCTGTTATCGGTATTCCGGTAGTACGTGGCTGTTTCCGCGGGCCGTTTTATGCGTTCGCTTGCCCAGATCAAATCATGCTCAGTCGGAGGACGCGAGTTGTGTCCGTCGATCCAAGTCTTTGATTATACGACGTCCAAAAACCAGAATGAGAAAAATCGTGACTGATAATGTGGCGCTAGTAACGTGTTTATACCGAACGTTTCTCGACGTAAATATTGACACCTGCTCTTCGGATAAAAAATCTGATGTGTAACCTTCAGGAAGAGTCAGATATTTCCGAACGCATTTTTACGTTATGCAAAGAAAGTACCTTAAATTTGTAAATAAAGTACGAACCACTCTTCTAATCATAAAAATTGAGAAACATATTTTAGATTAACTAAAAAGAGAAACATATTTTAGATTAACTCATTAACATTTTCGGTTAACACATTTTTGTAAACTTGTTGCGTTTAGAGCTTCGATAAAAAGTTCCTCTTTAAAGAAGGTAGCAAAAAAATTCCGTGGAATTTGTAAGTAAAGTTAGTAAGGTTAATATTACCTGTAAGAGCAAGGTCAGATGTAACTCGAGATTTCCCATGAGTGGATCGAGTAATCAACGCACGCGTCGAAAAATACACGAAAACTTGATCCAGTTACAGTGCACAGTAATCGAAACAAGACGTAAATTCGTTTCAGTTTTACTGAATTATTTCGCGTAAAAAAATATATCTAAGAAATCGATTATATTATTGCTTTCCCGTAATTTAGACAAGTTTTATTGGCCCTGTATAAACATTCATTTTTATTTATGTTATATTTATTATCGCAATAAAACATTTGTAATAATTGTTTGGAAAATTTAGGGTACTATAATAATAAATAATAAGTTATTGAACGAACGTATACGGGGTGTCCCATAATTATGTTAACATCCAGAAAGAAGTGATTCCTGAGGTCATTTCAAGTAACTTTTTCCTTAGCGAAAATGCAATCCACCGCTTTGTTTACGAGTTATTAACGAAAAACACTGACCAATGAGAGGCGAGATTAGCCGAGCCAACGAGCGGTCGAAGCCCAATTCCACTGATTGGCACGGCCGTCTAGCGCTAGGCGAGCTCGCCTCTCATTGGTCAGTGTTTTTCGTTAATAACTCGTAAACACAGCGGCGGATTGCATTTCCGCTAAGGAAAAGGTTACTTCGAATGACCTCAGGAATCATCCCTTTTCGGATGGTGACATATTTATGGTTACCACCCTGTCTAGGTCTTAACAAGTTAAAGTTTCGATTCGGTTACAAAAATTACAGATCATATTTTATTAAAAAAAAATCAATATCTGTTACAATAATAATGTTATCTTTCAATATAAAGAAAGTTATTGTGGAGGCACAGTTTTCGGGTAGTGTTTGTTCGTAATTAATAGTACTCTCGCGTGCGGTGATAGAAAGTTCTTTTTTATTTCGCGGACTATGTCTGCGGACGAGTCGCGATACAGTGATCGAGTTTGATTTTTCGTTTCGCCGTTTGCCCTGGTAAAATTCTTGAACAACCCTGATTGGTCAACCCCACGCGTTGGGCCTTTCCAATCAGCGTTGCTCATTTTGTCCTTTTTACCGCCCGCTCCTTACGCTCTTTGCGTATTTTCGAGACGGCTTGGTAATCGGAGGGGATGATAAGTTGTACGTGACAACGTGTGGAACTTTTCCTCCGGGTCACCCACGTCGGACCACATGGCCTTTGGGTCGCTGGGCCCGCTTCGAGTACCCTTCGGAAACTCTCCTAATTTATGACGGTCTCTTTAGCTATTGAGGAATTTCTTAAAAGACTCTACTGCAAACATGTGCTATCAAGTGGTGAGCTTGTCTTCTCAAAAATAGCTTCTTCGAAGGAGAGTCATAAATTACGTTGGCCGTTTGCACGAGGACTGAAGATCTTATCGTGCGCACGACTGGTCGCTACACAGTAATCGACACATTTACCTTACCGTTCCAACTTTTCCCAAATGAGATGATCGCAAAAATTGTGCTCAGTGTTGCGCAAACATGGTCGCGCACGTGATCCATTTAGGGACTCCATCGATCGGCAATGATTCGAATCCTGCGCAGCGGATGCTCGGCTCGTTAGCGGCCGACTAACGAACATATTTTCGTTCGCGCTTCGTTACTCGGATGGGATAACAGGAAGTTTGTAACAACGTTGCGGCTCGCGTCGTTGCACCATAGGATTAAGGAACATTCTCCGTAAGAAATTTTCCCCGTCGGATTCCGGAAGACGGAGTCGCGCTTCCGATTCGTTGGCAAGCCACCCGGTATAATGTTGTAAAAATACGACGACAAGTGGCGTCGGCGTAGTCATGAATAATTCAGTCGGATGCCGGAAAAATGAGTAACAGGCGGACCGGGGACGCGGGCCGTGGGGAGGAAGACTGTTAAGATCCTTCCGTTCAGACCTTGGAATATCGAGCGGATGCCTCGATTTTTGTCAGCGGGAACCTAATGCCGGGGGACGAAATTCAAATTCCGCAGAATTGTCGCAGTTCGGGTAGAATGGTGAAAACGACAGCCTGGACGAATACAAATATCGTCGATCGTCTTCGGTCGAGTAGACATCGCCTTTCTGTGCAGATACCGCGTTAAAATATTAGGTCTACCGGAAAGTTCTGTCCGTTTTTGAATTGAAATGTAACACAATTTTCATAGATTTAATAATATTTATTGTAGAATATACTTTCCGTCGTTACTTATGACTTCTTGCCAGCGTGATGGCAGCTTGTAAATGCCATTTTTAAAAAATGATTTATTTTTAGAGGCGAAGAACTCGACTAGTGCTTGGTTGACATCGGCTTCAGTTTTGATTTCTTTTTCCTGTAAAAAGTTTTGCAAAGAGAGAAACAAGTGATAATCGGAGGGTGCTATGTCTGGGGAGAATGGCGGATGCGACAGAATTTCCCAGCCTAGCTCTGCGATTTCCTGACGAGTCGCCAAAGCAGCATGTGGTCTGGCATCATCATCGGTAGCCATGTTTTCACGATCGGGTCTCGCTTAATAATGACATGAGACATCTTTGTTTCAGTTTATTTAGAAGAGTACTCGTGTGTAAATGCAACGATAAAGAGAGATAGTCATATATGTCTCAAATCAACATGTGCATATGGATTGAAACTTGAAGTGACACTATCGGACAGAACTTTCCGGTAGACCTAATAGATTGTTATTTTATACAATAAATTCTCCCTAATTGATGCTCACATTGTACACAAAAATGGACAATTTGGGAAGAGGAGATACCTAATATAGCCTCGCGCCTCGTTTTTATAGTTCTTGACAATCGGTAACTATAAAAACGAGCCGCAAAGCTAGAATAATCGTATCTTCTCTTCCCAAATTGTCCATTTTTGTGCAGAATCTGAGCGTCGATTGGAGAGAATTTACTGTAGTCGTGCGTTGATAAACAGTAAAATCAGCTCGCTCGGAAAAGCAGATTAAGATTGTCTATGAGGATAATGGATTCGTACAGTTCGCTATTTGGTAGTGGAATTAGTCGCGAGTTGTCAGACAGTGGAATAAACTTGTGGCTGATGGGAGAGGGTTAGATACGGTTGTGCTCAGATAGAGGATTTGTGATGCGTAATCTGTTTAAGTGGAATGTGTTCGTTCTGGTCAGACAAGGGATTACTAATATGTAGATTACGCAGATAGAATATGGTCGTTCTGTTTGGATAAAGGATTACCGACATGCAGGATACACGAATAGAATGTAGCTGTTTTGGCCAGAATGATTTTCGGATAATCGTTGTGATAGTGTTTTGCATAATTATGTGAATGCATAGAAAAGATAAGACAACGTATTACATTGACTTGGCAAGTATAAGAAGAATAGAAGCATCTGTGATTAGATAGGAAGCATAGCTCGGTAAATTGACAGGCTCTAAAGGAAATCTAATCGCGACGATTAGAAACGGAAATTTAATAAGACGGGATGAAGAAATTCGAGCAAGATAGGACGGGATTTCGATACATTTCACTATTCGAGATCTCGAGGTCCCGAAAGCTTCGGGACTGTGCTCGGTACTTGGATGGTCTCAGACGGTCTCGTGCGACCACGGGCAGTCTCGGTTTCTACGCATAAATAGGATATGTAAGGATCTATAAGCGGCCGCCTGAGACCGGCCGAGACCGGCCGAGACCACCCGAGACTATACGAGACCGGCTGAGACCGGCTGAGACCGGCCGAGACCGCTCGAGACCGCACTAGGCCGTCTGAAACCGCCCGATACCGGCCGAGACCAGCCGAGACCGCCCGAGACCGCCCGAGACTACCTGAGAACCGAGCGCAGTCCCGAAATTTTCGGAACCCGAAACATATGGGAACTCGAGATCGCGAACAGTGAAGTGTGTGGGGATCTCGCTCGATTCCGCCCGACTCTTTCCGACCCGGCCCGAACTTCGGGTTCCCGAGACTCGGGCGGTTCTACAAATTCCTATTAGTCAGAAGCCGCAATAGCGTAGTTCAGATTTAAAAAATTGAACATATCAGATATTATATTTAGAACTCGGTAGGAGAGATCAATTCCTGATCAGAAAAAACATCACTAATGTGAACGTAAGTAAACAAAATTTCATTTCATTACACGATAGAGAAGACTATTCTCTCATTTAATCAGGTATTAGAATACAAATGGATATGACTGAATAATTGGAATATGTTCCTCAGGTCGGAAGCTTCATGGATGAGTTCTAATTTAACCTGAACAAATAAAAATCAGTAGAATAGATCAGTGACTGATCAGATCAACAAGTAATCTCCTTTTTTCATGAACTGGAAATACACTATTCCACAAATTTCTAGATGTTGAATTAGACGAATAAAAATCAGTAAAATAATTTCCTTTGCCATTGAAGCAGATAAACAATTCCTAAAATATACGAATAAATTCCTGAATATACGAAACGATCATATCGTGTCTCCATATCGAGTCAGATGATTGAAAACCAGTAGAATATGCCAATGATTGATCACGCAAGCGAGTAACTTTATCTTTTCACAAAATAGGAATAGACAATTACTCATGATATACAGGATGTCCCAAAAATGTCTCGCAATCCGAAAGTAGGAGATTCCTGAGGTCATCTGAAGCAACTTTTTCCTTAGCGAAAATGCAATCCGCGGCTTTGTTTACGAGTTATTAATGAGAAACAGTGACCAATCAGAGGCAAGATCATTTCGCGCGAGACGGCCGAACCAACGAGGGGAACTGGGCTGCGTGCACTCCGCGCGCCAGCCGAGCTCGCCTTTTATTGGTCAGTGTTTTTCATTAATAACTCGTAAACGAAGCCTCGGAGAACATTTTCGCAAAGGAAAAGTTGCTTCAAATCATCTCAGGAACCTCCCATTTCCGGATTGCGAGACATTTTCGGGACACCCTGTATATATGAACAGATGTGTCAATTCTCAGATTGGACAAACAAAAAGAAGGATAATAATTCTTTAACGGATCAGACAAAGCAAGTAATTTCGTTCCCAACGAGAAAGCTGGAAACCAGTAGCATAAGTAACCCACATAATTCCCGGCGAAGCAAGTGGAAAATTTTCAATTCCGTATTCGATTAGACCTAATTTCTGATATCGGAAAGTATTAAAGTACTTATTTCGCTCGGCGAATCCCTCGGTTCGAGTCAGGAACGTTCGAAAACACTAAAGAAGAAATTCCGCGCGGTCCACTTTTCCATCTTCTCTCGTTTCCTTCTCCCTTTCTTCCCCGGGCTCCTCTGCTCACCCAGTCGCAGTGCCGGGACTCCCCTCGGCCGTTGGCTCCTTTCTTCCACCGACGGACAGAGTTGTCCACGTTCATTGTGGCCGGCTGCATTCAAGAAAGTCGTCGCGCTTACAAAAAACAGGACGTCTTCAGGGGGAGCCGGCCGGCTAAAAAAATTTCTCCCGAGGAAGAGTCTCTGTTTCAGCCGGAATCGCCGTGCTGGAAAACCAGCGGGATGGAAAATGAAAACCGCGGATCCAGTAATAATTGAGTGATCCGAAAACTTTGTTGAAATCAACAAAAATACACCGACGCGGCTGAAACGCATTTTTACCTCGAGCTTTCCGCTTCGTTTGGTGTACATCACCAATTTCGCGGCGCTTTTATAGCCATTTCATAGGTGCCCGCATGGTAGATAACGCGTCAAATAGAATTCAATTTTCCGCGAAATAAAAACTCGAAATGACAATCGTTTTAACAACTCTGAATGCCAACAATTACGCGACATTAAACCGCGTGCAGTGAAACATTCAATTTGGCAAAATTGTTGTGGACGCATTATCACGTTCTAAAGCTCCGCGACGCATGCGACGAAACGTTTTTTTTTGTACGGAATTAGGCAGCACTGTATTGAATCTGATAGATCTGAAATACAATTATTCGAGCCTTGCGGCTCGTTTTTTAATCGTTGACAATCGCTAACTATAAAAACGAGCCGCAAAGCTCGAATAATCGTATCTCCTCTGTTCAAATTATCCATTTTTATTTACAAGCTGAAAGACAATTTGGGAGAATTTACTGTATTTTGATTTATTCACAAATTTCGGATACTTCATTTTACATAATGCACAGCGACTGCAAAAAATAGTTACTTATTTTTGCTTTGTCGTTGATATAATTTCCGCGGCTTCTCGAGTTTCGAGGTTGCTCGTCTTTTACGGTTTAATAAGAAGTTTCCACTGAGTAGGAGCGCGTGAATTTTCGCATAGCAGCGATCATGGTAGGCGGTGGATCACGAGATCTCTCTCGCCCGCTTTGTTGCCGCGCTCGAAATTCCAGGCCAAAGAAATTAATTGCCGAGTCGATAGCATCGCCGGCATCCGCTGATCGACGCTTTCCATCTTACGGCTGCAAAGCCGAGGCAACGGTGTTTCGGGTTACTCGTTAAACTTGCACGTTTCCGCCGGGATCCCGTCGACGAGCTTTGAAACTTATAAGGATAGTATTTTTCGGCTGTCGAACCGAGCCTCGGCTTGTCGAATCTTTAATGCCCGACTGTCTGCCGTTGAAATACAGCATCGACAACTGTGCGCCGGTTTTTCAGAGAAAATTCCACCACCCCATTCGCGATTCTGGTAAACTGTGCGCGTCCCGAAAACATAGTTGTTAAATATCTACACGTATTGCGAAAACTGTGCAACCAATTCGAGCCGTTCCCATCGCAGAAATAATTTCATGCGTGCATTTGAAAAATTGCATCTCCAGAGAGAACCAGGCCAAGACTTGAGAAATGGAATATTTTTGAATCGAATATAAAATTGAATTATTTTTGAAAATTGAATACTCGAATGGCAGTAAAATATTAATTAAGCCACAAGTATAATTTAACCCACGATGCTACAAATATTCGTACTCACGACGCACGATCACAGACTTTTGCGACACAGATTTCCAGACTTTGTTAAAAAACCGCGAGGTTGTCATTATTATAACGCGAGGCGTCTGGAGACATAGTTAGCGGTTTGAGGCACCCGAGGACAATTTTTCCGGCTGTTTAGAGGCCAGCGGAGGGCGCGGAATATTTTAGCGATTAAGCCGGACGACGACGTGAAACTCTCTCTTCTCGCAAGTTTTTCATTAAATGCGCGAGAGCGTCGGCGGCGTTATTAAAAAATTCAAGGTAATTTAACGCAGCGCCGAGAGCGCGGCGGCGAGATTCGATTCGGATTGCTCGCCCAAAATTTTTCTTTGGCGGCGGTTTCCACGGTCACGTTTCCCCGGTGGAAATGAACAAAATCTCGCCGGAAGGCGTTTCGGTTTTGAACCGGTTCTCTCGCGTGGTCGGCGTGTACGCGTCCGCCGATATTAAATCCGGCGATCTGCGGGCCGCGTTATTAGTGCCAGAGGAGAATTGGTTTAATTTCCTGCCGCGGGTAATTAACGAAATCGAGTCGCATTAATTCCCCGGGGAATTAAAGTTCGGATTAGCCGCGTACGGGCTGAATAATTCATTGGCCAAATCGTTGTTTAATTTGATTTGACGGCTCCGGTATTGTTCGGCGTTGCCTCGAGAGTCGAACGCCTAGATGTTACACCGTCTTTCGGTGTTCCTGCACCAGCTTCGTCGAGTCTCTCTCTCTCTCTCTCTCTATATATATATATATATATATATATATATATATATATATATATATATATAATTTGTCCAATTTTCCGTTGTTTCCATATTTCAAAAATATTGACGAGAAGCTTCGTTTTCGACGTCACACGATTGCCGTACGCGAATTTGCAAAATTCAGTTTATCCAAATGGCAAATATTTATCGAATTAATATATTCGCTGTTTTGCTGATAAAGTCGGCACACTGCGGATTTTATATGCATTCACGTTAAAATTAACTAGATGAAATTAATAGAATCGGATTCGCATATGGCGGATTAAATTATTACGTGCTATAACGAATAAACTTTTAATGATACAAAATGGAATTATATGTACACATATAACATTTATAATCGAACGACGAGTTAAGAGCGCGGATTGCATATTTCAGATTAGATGTTTCTGAATTTATTTTGAAATTATTGAAAGAAGGAAAGCATTATGATTTAACTTAAAGATCTGCGGTTTAATCGTCAGCACTGGGTTCGCAAAGACAAATTGTCTATAATACATTCATCTTCAATTGTATTTTATATACATATGCTTATTCGTTGATTGTACATTGCATGTCATGTTACAAAATTAAAGTGACGTTATTCCCAGAGTAACTTTTTAATGTTGTGGCATAACGTGGCTTTCGTTCGATTTATTTGGTCGTCTTTTACGTCAAGTATGGAAATTGGCTCTGTAATAATTAAGTAGAGTTTGCGCGGAATAATTAGAATTTTGCATTCGGAGGAACGGTTATCGCAAGAAGCGCGGGAATAACACGGTTCAATAAATCAGTAATATTATACCGGTTCGATTATGCGACAAAACAGTCTCGACGCCTGGAGCGCAAGAACTTCCAATCGGGATACCCGTGTAATCGGAACTGCGGCAATATATTTGTTCTTCCTTCGAGCTGGTTAACTCCGCGGTGCACTGTCGAACTTGGTTTATCGTTCTATCGCAAAAAGCTATCGTGTATCTCGAACTCCTGCGTGATTTGAAAATTTTTCATCTGCCATAACCTGCATACTTTATTAGATGCTGTTCCAATCGAATAGCTATTTAAAAACTTTCTTCGCGAAATCGCCCGGCGATCGAGTAAATAGATCACGTTTGCCATGGCCTGACACTGTCTAAAATCATCATTTTTTACCTATAATTTTAGAGACTACTTTCCACTCGTAAGTATAAAAATGAGTTCTTAGAAGAATATATAAATATGGTATTTTATGGTAATTAACTTTTTGGTAATTAAAATTAAAAGTATAATGGGGCATCCTTTAACGAACTGATTCATTGAAGAATCTCGTTCGTTGTAGCATCCATTCATTATAGGATGCATTGATTTATACAGTCAATTCTCCCCAATTTTCTTACAGCTTGTAAACAAAAATGGACAATTTAGATGAGGAGATACGATTACGCGAGTCTTTCACCTCGTTTTTATCATTGTTGACAATCGGCAACTATAAAAGTGAGCCGCGAAGCTAGAATAATCGTATCTGCTATTCCCAAATTCCTCATTTTTGTTTACAAGCTGAAGGAAAATTAGGGAGAATTTAATTCAAATATACGGCGCAGTTATTATTGCGTACAACGATTTCTCACAAGTCGAGTTTTTATAAGAAATAGAAAATACAAGAACATACAAGTATACGTGCTATAAATTTAGTTTATTGTATTTAAATTTTATACATGGGACATATATATACATATGTCCCATGTATAAAATTATATATATTAAATATATATATATTAAATAAATATACATTAAATATATATTACTATATTATATGTCCCGTGTATAAAATTTATTTAATATATTTAATATATATAATAAATTAAATTTATTTATTAATATATATAATAAATTAAATTTATTTATTAATATATATACATAAATTATATATTAATAAATTTATTAATATATATATATAATTTATGTATAAAATTTTATTTATATATATTATTTATGATTATAAGAACGAGGAAAGAGAATAGTTATCGATTCTACTTTGATCATGCTTCCCCGCGTTCGTTGTAGCACTTTGATTTAACGATGATTCAGCATAGCCCAGTTTATGCCAATAAAATCGCATTAACAAGAATTGTTTAAAAGTATGCCCGAATGTATCGTGTCCATGAAATATCGTTTCGAAAAGCGAAACATTTTAATTCCGAATTCGGGATGAAAGCTCGAATGAAATTTGATAACGAGGAATCGAAACGATACGCATTTGAATTCTGGAAAGCTTCATAAAATTCCGAATAATATGAGGGGAACGGTGATCGAAACTGTGCACGTTTTAATTTCCGATAAACTTGTCGATAAATCGAAGGAAACAGGATTGAAAACGACACGTCACGTTCGAGCAATGCTTTAACATATACGTTTCCGCGGGAAGCTAAGTAGAAACGAACAGCGCCCGATCAAACGAGAACAGTCCGGTTCGGCTACCGTATCCGCCGCCGGAAGCGTCGCGATTGTCGCCGCCGCCGTTTCTCGTCCGGATGAAATTTTCCGGATCGGCTTTCATTGCCGAGGGGAACAAATACGTCGACGGCGTGACGCGCGAGCTCTGTCGAAAACTTTCGAGATTGCCCGCCGGAACTTCGGGCTTCGACGAGAGAACCCCGGTTGCCAGTGCCACCGTTACCACTGCCGTCGTAGCCACTGCCGCCTCTCTCTCTCTTTCTCTCTCTCTCTCTCTCTCTCTCTCTCTCTCTGCCCGCGCCCAAAGAAATTGAATTAAATCGCTGACTCCTTGATTCGGCCGCGCGCACAAGCTCCAATCTAATTAACCGTCGTCGCCCGGCCGAGCTGCCGCGTTTAACGAACGTTCAATATTTGTCGTCGCGCGCCCCGCTTTTTCCCTTCGCGATTGGCCCGCGAACACGGCCCCTTCCACGCAACTTCAAAATCGTCCGTTTTGGAGCGGCGAGCCGCTCCTCTTCGCTGCAAGTGCCCCGAAAATTTCGATCGAGATCTGAGCCGCTACTTTATAAAATGTTTTCATCTTCGAAATATTCCTTTCCCCCACCATTGCTACTCTCTGCAATAATTTCTTGCAGAAAATATTGATTTTTGACTCGTTAATTCGGCGCTGTCGCTAATAACCCCGTAGATATGAAAGCTAGCTTAATAAAGTTAAACTTACAAGCTCATAGCTTATAAGCTTATAATAAATTAGCTTATAACTTTAGCTTATTAGCTAAAGTTAGCTTAGGTTATTGAGTTATTAGCTTATAAGTTTTGTAGCTTAAGAAATAGAATGAAAAATTCGGTGCTACGAAATAGCAAAGCGGCAAAGTTCGATTTATTAAGATATACATTTTTCGTTCGAACTTTTTCTCTTTGACAATTCCTATCGCATCGCGGTAGTCCGATTTTATGCGACGACGAAGCCTGGAAAATCCATCCTAGGTCTGGATAAAGAATTCTTTTTGATGCTCGCATCTCCAACACACAGTTCATTGCGGCTCGTTGGAGTACCTTTTTTCCTGGAAAATTCCCATTTCGGTACACCAGACTTGTCAAAATCGAAGACACCGCATAAAAATTGCACCGCGAACAGGGATTACGAACTCCAGCGACACTTTATTCTTTGAAATCTTCAATTTGGTGTCGCTGCAATATTTGCTGGCCGAAACTTTTCTATCGCGGAATGGCAACCCGGTTCTAAATAAAGGCAATCCTAAAAGTTCTGCCCGAGAACTGGATGGCGAATTTGTAGAATATTCCCCTCTTCGAAATCCTCCATTGCGACTCTGCAATATTCCACTTCTGGAAATCTTCCGTTTTCAAGTGGCAATCTTAAGCATTCTAACCCGGCACCGAATCAATTTTTGCAACAGTATCCTCATCCGAATCTCTCGTTGCAATCTCTACAGTATTCTCTTTTACACCTTGTTCCGTAACGAAACTTTAATCGAGTTGTAAATTTTGCAACGGAATAGTGGTTCCAAGCATTTGCTATTCTCCAAAATTTTCTCTCGTTAGAATTCTAAAAAATTTCCTGCACAGCATAGCTTAATTTCGCTTTATCGTTGGTTATATTATTATCGTTGGTCGTTTCGATCAAATGTCTGTCGGCATGAACAGCATTGTCCGAAATTATTATCAATTTTACATTCTACATCTACTAAAATCTTTTCAGAAATTTAGCAACTAGATTTGGAGCTTTGAATATAAGAGTACAATGAATTCTCTCAAATTGTCCCCCAGCTTCTACACAAAAATGAACAATTTAGGAAGAGGTGGTACGATTATTCGTAGCGGTGCGGCTCGTTTGTATAGTCGCCGGTGTCAACAACTACAGTCAAACCTGCTTTCTGCGGTCGTTTTTTGTGCGATTTTTTTTATGCAGTTTGTGAAATGCTGTTTCTGTGCGCAAAAAAAAGGGAACCGCAGACAAAAACCGTACAAAAGATCGCATAAAAAAGACCGCACAAAAACAGATTTGACTGTATAAAAACGACTGTATAAAAAAAGACTCGAATAATCGTGTTTCCTCTTTCGAAATTAACCATTTTTGTTTACAAGCTGAGGGGCAATTGGAGAGAATTTATCGGCATTGGTTGCACGAAACAAACGGTAAACGAACCTTAATAAAAAATCAACCAAAAATTCATGCAAAAATTACGTGAAAATTGAAACAAATATTAAGTAAAAATTTAAGCAACAATTACTGCATCTCTCAATAGTTTCAATACTTACTTGCCCCACAAATTGTGCACGTATAATCCGCAGCCTACAAGTGGCGTGCGCAAAACGGAGAAAAATCGTGCACGCCGAGAAATCCAGAGGGCCGGAAGTGGGTAAACCACCCTTTGTCCGGATGGATCCTCAGACAGCTGTGCGTCGCTTAAAACGGTGCTCCAGTTTATTCCAGGAAATATTTCGGCCACCTACTAAATATTCGAAGCTACTGTCGTCGGAAACAAAGGGCATATGGTATAATATTCAAACGGAAAACGCTGTGTCTCCGTATTTACAGCCGCGAGACACGGGCCACCCCTTTCGACCCTTGTACAAGTGGAATACGCTGTCGAAAGTTTCGCCATTTCCATCCGGGAACGGCGGCAGCGCCGAATATTTGATAAGAGAAACCGGTATTCATAAGATGGCTGTCTCGCGGGTAAGCGGAGGGGGAAACGGAGCGACAGAGGAGCCGGGAACAATGGGGAGCTGGCGCGGGGGTGTGGGCGCCGCGAAAAATAGAGGGTGGAAAGTGCGGTGTCGGCGAACAGGCTCGGGCGAAACGAGCCGAATAATCTCGTCGAACCGGGCGAAGTTCGAGCATGGATCGGTTTGCATATTAAACAAGGGGAATTGTCGCGGCTAAAGAGAGTAAATGAAGCACGTTTTCAACATTAAGCGGCCGCGAGACGCCGCCGGATCGGCAGGCCAGCTTTAATTCAATTGCTTCCGGCCCGTCGCGCCCAGCCAACCCCTCGTTCGACTCCGTTTCGTAACCCGCTCCATCATCCCCGGGAAACTTACCCGTGTATTTGTCCCCGGCGCGTCGCGACGCCTCCGTTTCCGGCGTCGATGCGCTCTTTCTTCGCCGACGAGATTAATTAGCGCGCTTCGGGAACGCACGATGGCTTTGGGCAGTAGACGTTTCGAGCTCTTTGTTCGCTTCACGCTTTAGTTCTAATTGACTGCGTTTGCGAGCGAATATTTTGGTCGGGTACATTTACAATTTCCCTTTCGCTGTGGGAACTCTGTGTTTTTTTTCTGGGCACGGTAATGTTGTAAACACGCAAGTAACGTCACGAGGCGCGGGTTTGTTTGCCTACGGTTTTCGAGGATCCAACAGTGTGGGGAACATTTGAGCCGTTTATTTTGAAAGTGGCGTAAGTCACTTTACCGTAATGAAAAGTGGTGATTTTTTAACGTTTATGCGAAATTATTTATACCGAGAAAAATATCAGTATCCTGAGGTAACAAATACAAGTAAATCTTCTCGAAAGTTGGCATCCATATTTTTTAACGTGTTGAAACGCAAACCTTTAACCCGAGAAAGATAACCTACGTCGCAGAGGCGCCTGCGAAGACTGTTGATTTTTGTTAATTTTTCATAGAGGTCTAGTGATTTAAGTTTAAAATTACTTAAAATATAAAAAAATATAATATAAATGCATTTTATTTTTACAATAATGCCAAACCTTTAAAATGACTAGATTAACTTAAATAAATATCCATTGTTAGTATAAAATTGACGCCTTAGAAAAGCATGCGCCTCTGAAGCGTATGGTTATCTTTTACGTACGTTGTCATATGGTTATCTTTCTAGGGTTAAATATGTCGACTTAAAAACAAAGTGACTTATGCCACTTTCAAAATAAACGGCTCATTTATCGTCTTCACTGCATTTCCTTCGAAAGTGTAGCTGCGAGGGCATGAATGAATAAGGATGACAAGATGGTTTGTTTTGATTTCTTTTCCTGGAATGTCCCTGGTGCGCGTGACTGTATCGCCCCAGGCACAAAATTGCTTCATTCCAAAGTGAAAGTGAAGGCTAGACGATTCGTGGTCATACGTTATCTTCTGAGGCAACAAAACTACGCCCATTTTGGATCGTACTCGCAAAAAGTCGAGATAGATTTTTTAGTGTGGATGCAAAACAAAGTCGAAAAATTTAACCCTTTGCGCTCGAGTGGCGACTCCAAGGCGTCATTAAAAATTGTTGTGTAACATTTCAAAATAATTTTATTAATCAAATTCGTTTACGTTTACAGAATTGTTAAAAGTGTAACTGTTGCATTAGGCTATATAAAATGAGAATACGGTGAGTCAGAAAAACTATTTTAAATTTTGCGTTACATTGGCGTCAAGTGCAAAGGGTTAAAACCGTTCATTTATCTTTCTAGATGAATGATAGTTTTAAACTTTTCGACTTTGTTTCGCATTCATTCATCTTTCTAGATAATTAATAATTTTAAACTTTTCGGCTTTGTTTCGCATCGACACTAGATAATCTACCTCGATTCTTTTTTGCGAGTACGATCCAAAATTGGCGTAGCTTCGTTGCCTCGGAAAACAACGTATGACCACAAACTGTCTAGACTTCGCTTTCTTAATAAATGTAGCGCCTGAGACAGAAATGATTTACTTAGCATAATAGATTGTCGTGGGTTTGTTGCTCTAGAGGACAATTTATACGTATGACTAGTTTGAACTCCAACTTCTGCGGTAAATTATTATCGTCAAAAAATACGGACGAAAGGCTCTCGATCTTCCAAAATTACTTTACATCAACGACAAATTAATTATCCTGCTTATTTTGTGGGCATGGCTTCAACACCCTTAATTTCGACCAAGCCAGAACACTGCCATCGTTATCATTCGATAACATTTTAATTTTCTCGCATTGTTCAATAAATGTTCTCGACCGGAATTTACGGAATTCGCTTCTCCGCGAATTGAAACGCGCGAATCAATTAATAAATTTCGACCACGCTCTCGACGAAGCGATACGACACTGGAACAATTATTCGGACAGAACAATATGATGTTTAATATGCGCCGGAGTAGGTTACTCCGGCCGATCTGGTCCACAATTTTGATCGACTTTCCAGCGGCTGCAATACGGGCACTGCATACGCGATCATCTATTAAATAAATTTGAATTTTAAAGCAGGCAAAGCCGAAACGAATTCAAGAATCAAAAACAAAAATTGCCGTTGGCTGGTGCGCTCGCACGGAATGAAACCGATGCAAATTTTCTTTCGGTAAACGCGGGGGAAAGGGTAACGCGGCCTCTCGCCCGTAGCGAATTTTCCTTTAATTAAGGTAAGGTTTTCAAGTTAAACCAAGCTTTCGTGTGTTTACGACAGCCTTACCAGTTTATTCCGTGCTCTATTCCGGTTCGGATGTAACGCGAACGCGTCGAGAATATGCAAAACTTTTAATATCGGCGATCCCATTAAATTCGGTAGCTGCAATTTGCATTGGAAATATTTTTAATCACCTCGGTGCCGTTTACTCGGCTGCTCCTTTTTCCGAGGCTCTCTCTGTGTGTTCTGTTTGTTTTTTTAATGCGGATATATCTACCAGCTCGCTCGCTCGGTCGCTCGCTCGCCGAGCTTGCGCCGGCCATTATTGACCGACTGTTTAATAACAAATGAAACTGACTTCGCGAAATGAAATATGCAATGTATGCGAGCACGTTTGATTCCAGAGCGCAATATCCCGAATCTATATGATATATAACACGAAAATTGCTTTTTCGTATTTACGATTCGCTGGTACGTGCGTCCTCCTTTTTCATTCTGTTTACACGATGGACAAGCTTGCGTTCATTCTGCGCGGCTATCGATTTATTATGCAAAAGCTATTTTTATCTCCTAATGAATCCTGCCGCCGTCGTTTCTACGTTTCTACTCATTCGACCCGACCCGATGTCCGATCATGATCGACCGATTTTACTTTTCGGCTTCCCGACACAATGATCTGCAACGAGGAACATTGTTCTGTTGATTCTCAATCTCGAACTTTGTCGCATTCGCTCGCAGCAGGCACAAAAATGTTGCTAACATTGCACAACATGCACAAATGTTATTGTTGCAAAAATTTAGGTTACGAAGTGAGTCGTTCCTCAACAGTAAACCTACTATGCCGGTCGTTCTCACCGGTTCCACATTTTCAATTTTGAGATTGTGGCGGACCAGACATAAAAAGACACGTCCTTCAAAAGCGGGGTGTGCATATGCCTTTTTCGGGTTTTCCCGACGCAAGGCGTACACACCCCAATAAAACAATAAAAACGTTGGGACACAACTTCGGACCATAGGTCCCGGATCACCCCGGTCGGAAAATCTTCGGGAAAGGCCTTCGCCCTTCCCAAGGACTTTCCCTTACCAATAAATACGAGGACCTCTCGACCGAGAAGTCAGTTAGCAAGTTTTCCTCCGACTCTCAACGTGTCCATATTTCCGTCACTCGTTTACCTTTACCTTCTACACACTGTACCTCATCGCCTTTTGTTACAAGTTATATTAAAGTTCTCGTTATATAAAAACCAAAAAAACTCTCGGATTATTTTATATAAACCGTCGCAGTAACCCCTGCGACAAAAGATTGTTGACATCATGGACCTCTCGATTCAAGCATAAATTATAAGAACAATGGCGAAATGTTTAAATGAATTCGGCCTTGTCATTCTTATTGGACAACACACTTCGGTTTTATTTATTGTTCGGTAGGCTCGGTGTTAAGCGATAAAAGAGGGATTATTGTTTGAAATGAAATAAAAAGCTCGTTGGAAGACTCGAGCAACATTCAATTGTACGCAAATATTGATGTGACGCAATATGAATTTAATTTATTTTTCGCTTGCAGAATTCAACGTTAAAAAAAATGTTATGTTAATATTCGCTCTTTCTTTAATTCCTTTGAAATTCATCGAACATTCAAAACTATATCATATTTATTCCGCACGAAGATAATTAAATGTTAAAATATCGTTCGTCGAGTGCAGACGCGAGCAAACGAAATCAAATTTCGCATTTCGTTGTTTGAATTTTTGATACCCGAATGCATTTATATTCCACACGAAATATGCATAATTTGTACAGCGCGATGTTAATTCAATTTCAATACAGTGCAATGCGGGCGAAACTAATTACAGTAAATCCTCCCTAATTGACGCTCAGATTGTACGCTAAAATGAACAATTTGGGAAGAGAAGATACGTTTATTCGAGCCTTGCGGTTCGTTTTTATAGTTGTTGACGATCGGTATCTATAAAAACCAGCCGCAAGGCTCGAACAATCGTATCTCCTCTTCCCAAATTGTCCATTTCTGTTTTCAAGCTGAGCGTCAATTAAGGAGAATTCACTCTATTTTTCACGGTAGCCGCTAGTATCATTCGGTTTCTTTCTTCTAAAAATGTCCTGGAGAAATTGCGTATTAACCCTTTCGCTACGGGCGGATTCTCTGTCGCGGTACTTCTGCTGAACAGAGCGCTGCGACATCACTGCACGCTACGCGACGGCGATCGTCAGCGGAAGTCGGTACTCCGCGGCGGTCGGCGGAGAGCCTAAGCTGTTTGAATTGAATGAATTTTTCGAACGAAAAAATTTTTCTCCAAAGGGTATTTATAAATAAAGGGTATTCCAGGGTATTTTATAACGTCTTAGCATGCGCTCTTTAATTTACAGTATGAGAGGAAATAACATTATGCAATATAATGCATCTTATGGAAAGCCACTATAGTGGTCCGTAGTACCTCAGTGGCACCAAATGGAAAGCCACTATAGTGGTCCGTAGTAGCGAAAGGGTTAAGCTCCCTAATAATAATTGACTAAACAAAATTGATTAGGGCCCGGTTCGTCGGGCGGGAAATTTGTATCGGAGACGCAGGCAATTACTCCGGCGAAGCGTTTCACGCGGAGAATCTCGTGCAGCCGGGGAAGCGCAGTCTCGCGCTAATTAAATCCACGGAAGAATGTTTTCGCCGCAACGGAACACAAAGAAGGTTTTCGTCAAGAGCCTTTAACGTTGCGACTCTGCTGCGTTGCACGCCCGTCCGTTCGTAATGAGAAGCCGCCTTCGAAGATCCCTGCGCTAGTTTTCTATTCTCCAAGATGCCCGTAATAATTATTCGCCAACAAGGCGCGATAATGGCGGGACGTTTCCTCCAAATTGTAGTTTAATTCTGTCTGAAGGAGTTCCTTTTTATTCACGACTTTCTTCCGTTCTCATTAATTAATAGACGCCTCTGTTAATCCACGAATAGAGAGCATTAAGTCGGACCGCGTGGTTGCTCTCGCTTCCACGAAATTCGCGCACGCCTTTTCCCAAACTCCGTTCAATCTTCCGTCCCAATTATCGACTAATTTATTCGCACGCTTCTTAACACTTTCACAACCGCTGACACCACTGTAGTGCCATGGGCAGGTCAGTCGTTGTATGCCGGTGACACTCATGTGGTGTCATTGGTAGACCAGTCGCTATTTGCCGGTGACTCCCACGTGGTACCAGTGGCAAGCCATTTGCAAAACTTTTCTTAATAACGTGCGGTTGTGAAAGTGTTAATGCGGAAATTACGATTTTAATATAGAAATGTTAAACGCAAATGCAGCTCTTTCGCGTCGCCGGATGCCATCCAATTTTTCTTCTCGATACAGCAATTTCTTCCGGAAATGTCAAACTTCGGGTTGCTGTAAATTTCGCTGCGCTAGTCCTACGCTTATGTGATCTATTGCTACGTCGATGATAAGGTTCGACGGAACACGAAATGGTCTGTTTGGCCTCCGAGTTGCCTTCGTATCGTGAAAAAGAATTATAAATAAGAAAGTTAAGTCGTCGTTTTTATTCTAGCATTACTGTGTATTTATAATTAATGTACACCGACATGCTGGCCGCTGCCTTTTTTGCCCCAAGTTTTTATAAAAACGAGCCGCAACGCTCAAATAATCGCGACTTAGTATTCTCAGATTTGCCAGTTTCAATTCCGATCTACGAGCATTTCTGGGAGAAATTACTGTAGTTCGTTTTCGCAATGGTGCTTTGGGTGCTTGCCTTTATCTACTAAAATATTTTGTACCGTATATATCCTGTAAAATATTAACCAACTTTATTATTATTATATTATATTTATTTTTAACAATTAACTTTAACATTAAACGTAATGAACAATAATAGTGTGTGTGTGTGTGTGTGTGTGTGTGTGTGATCGGCGTGTTTTTACAAGGACGACAAGATTGAATCTATTTGGACAATTTACTATTTCTATTAGAATACATCACTGAATTAAAACATCTATTCATTCAATCATTTCCTATAAAATAACCTCTAGAATATCAATAATCTTAAAATAAGAAATGTGAAACCGGTTAAAATGACCATCGAAGAAAATTCAATGTTAATCGTGAAGACGCAATTTTTAATATCGATTATATAGAAAAATCTAACTTTTTTCAGTGACTAAAATCCTTTCGATACCGACGGCTCAATTTTTCATGCATTACTTAATACAATTTTATTGCCGTACTTTATCGAGTGAGCCAAATTTTATTGACGAATCTTGAAGATATATGAAGTACAGATTTCATTCAAATACGACTATGAACGAAATGTGTTCGCAAATGTTTACGCGAGATTAATAAGTCATTCAAAGTGTGACACTTTCCGAACCACGAAAGATGGGAAGAAAGCTCGTAAAGTCAAGGCTACGAAAAAATCGATGACCAAGTCAACAGTATTCGCTTTAGGACAACGAAAGGATTCACGAGCATGAACCTGCGCACGCCGGGTACGACGATTTCCGGGACCGAATTTTCCGGTTCGCGAAAAACGCACGGATTATTAGATTTGCGAGACTCGAGGCTAGCCTGAAATCCGCACGCCTACGAACCCCGGGAGACCCGGAATAATCCAATTTTCGCGGTGGGATCGCCGGGATTTCTTAGATGACTGATCGATCGGCCTTAATTGCGGATACGCCGCCCCGTGGAAATTAAACGCGTCGATTAATCTAACTGCCGGCCACAATGTCCGACGTTACACCCTGATCATCGTGATTCGATTAGAAAACTGGGCGGGGCTGGGCCGCCGTATTTTATATCGCGTTTAACAGGAATTTCATTCAACGTCAGGTGCACCTGACTGTAATTTTTTAAAAGGTTCTATAAGAAACATCTTCTAAAACGATTTCTAAGGGATAAGGAACATTGTTTTTTAAACCGTTTCTACTGGATCTTCCATAAGAAACATCTTTTTCGTAAAATTTCTACCGACAGGAAATTCGTATTTCCTCTTTAACTCGAGCAATAATAGATTCATAGTTGTCAGATAAATTTTTATACGTTTCGTTCGCGTCAGTGTACACGTCATAACACAAAATATTACCATTTCTTCATGACGAGTATACTCGTCAAAAACGGCTAAGTGGTCATGTCTTTGATTAAATTATATATTTTATAAAAGTGCTATATTTAAATAAAACATGAAGAAAATCAAAAATATACAGAATAATTACAGTAAACGTACACACTGTTCAAAGAAATTTCAGCAGCTGTTTAATCGATACGATGAAGTTCTAATAATTGTTCAAGCATTCGCACAACGATGATTTCAATAACGAACATTTCGAATTATATTTATACCTATTTCTGTATAAACACGTCCTTTTTAAGGAAACGTAAGCGTTAAGTAATTTAGGTTCCGTTTAAAAAAAAATTGAAAATCTCAGGTAACAAAATTTCTACCGAAAATGCGATTGTCTTCGGTATAATTAAATTAAATCCAGCAAGAACAGAATTTCCAAGTAACTGATGCAATTTTTACGGAGCAAGCAACATGTGAAATGCGCCGGTTTAAAAATACCTTTGTTTCGGATTGAAAATTCGCATGCACCGTAACTCTCGGCGAAAAATATACTCTCGCGAAGCAAAATGCATAAAATTTCCGGGAGATCGCGTTAAAATAATTAGCCGAACAGAATGCAGCGGAGGAGTAGCCAGACATTGAAAGAGCTGCATTTTTCGGGGTGAAATTTGATCGACCGGCCGCTTATATATATATCTGTACATATTTTTCGTGCAAATACATATATAAATACGGTAAGATCCCGGGAGAAAGAAGAAGCACATCGTCGAGTGGTGCTCGTGCTGCACTAGAAGCGTTCATTTTTGATGCCCATTATTTCCGTAATTAGTCTCGAGCGCGAGACTCTCCTTAAAACCGCCGACGAAACGAGATCCCGGTGCAGCCGGATGGAAAACTTGAAGCAGGCCGTGCACCCTGACGAATGTGCACGCCGAGCTGCTGCAACGAGGCTGGCATGGGCGTGGGCGCGGGGGCGCGGGGCCGGAGCGGGAGGAGGGTGGAACGACCGCCAGAAAAATCTCTCGCAATCATGTATTTAAATGGAACGAAGCGGCCGCTGGTTACCGCGTGCTCGGTCAAATAATCATATAAAACTTTAGCCGCCGGTACGGTTCCTAGGCTTTGTGCCAGACACCCACGCACACTAGCCCCAGTCCACCCCTCCCGCCCCGGCGTCACCTCGAAATTTGCAACACAATCGCATTCTGCGTAAAGAATCTCCGAATTTAACTGTTTGCCGAATCTTATTGCTTCGAAATTTATTCCGACATGCCTCGGTGCTGGACAATTTCATCAGGTGCATTGTGCATAAGTTACAACTGCATAGATCTTTTGTCACATTTAGATGCCGGACGATTTTACTAAGCGCGCATTCATGCGATATGAAAATTTATAAAGTACGCGGTCGAAGTAATTGACATTTTCTCTTTATTTTGTTTTGTTCTTTCGATTCTTTTTCTTTGCCGAGTGAATTCGCCTGTCCGAGAAAGCAACGGTAACAATTATAGTTGTAGATAACTAGTGCTCGACTCACGAGTGTGACAGCCTTTTTAGAGTATAGAGTAATGAACAGTGGTAGGAAAATTTTGTGATGCGCACCAAAGAGAAAAAATTCCGGAAAAAATTCCGGAATTAACGACGATAAAAATATAGAAATAATGTGGAAATGAAAAAGATAACAATATAGAAATTAAAGATATAGAATTGAACGAGAATGCTTGGCAATTGACTGATGAATCTGGCAGATATTTGAAGGTGCATGATCGCAAGCGTTTATAAGGAATTTAAGGTGTGTATTAAAGAGAGGAGATAGCGGAATTAATGATGATAACGCGCGCCGTTAGCGAAAAAGAAAAGCGCGTTCTCGGCAATTTAATATTCGAGAACTGAATTCGCCACGCCTCTGGCGGAATTTTAATATATTTTTAATACGATTTTTCCGCGCATTAAATTCATCGCGAACGTGCGTTTTCTATAAATTGAAGTGGCAACAATTTTTGTTGCCACATTTTCCTCGTTCCCCAGCTGCGGAGAGAAATTCATAAGATTTTTATAACATCTCTACGTTTTCTTTCTTTAAACAAACGCGGTTTCAAGAGAATGAAACCCGCGGCACGTTCTCATTTCATAATTATTCTCACTGGCCTCTAATTGCCAGTCGAGGAATGTATTCTCCACCTTTTTTTTTTTAGCATTTTTCCCTTCGAGTAAAGGAAGGTTTCCATGGTTAATTTTAATATATTCGGTCGGATCTATTCCGCATTGTCGCAGCTCTCCGATACCGAAATTCATATTTTAATTACGCGATGCTAATTGAATTGAAATTTAAATCGACGGCAGGGCTACTCGTGAATGCAAAGTTGATTGAAAACGATCCATAAACAATCGGCGATCGGATCAGCGACATCAATATTAATGACACTGTTGGTAATTGATTATCTACTAGATTCGTTGTATTACTATAATTATACGACGGATCAACCGGTAAACTCGCATTTTTATATGTTAACATTTCCACCGCGGTTTAGTAGAAATTAATTTCATCTATCGACAATTCCATTAGATCGAAATTAATATAGCGACTTTATTAAATCTCGATAGAGCTCCTAGTCTACTACATGCAGTCAAATGCGCCGCAAAGCCGAACTATCTGCGGATTAATTAGAATAATAGCGATTAAATGGACAAGGTATTTGCAATATCGAATGAAGTAATAGTTAATATAAATATTCGTGTAAATCACTCCTACAATGTGGCAAACTATTTACAATCCATCAAACTAATGCACTCTAATCATTTCTGTCAAAGTCAATTCAATAAACATGATCGAATTGTTCATTTCGTTACCTAAACTAACAAAATTGTTTCGACCAGATACATACTAACTATTGACATAAAAATTGTATTCCCTATACGATCTAGAATTATCAAAAATTAGGGACAACAAAAAATTCTAAAAAATTCTTCGACATGACTCCTGAAAACAGCAGACAAATTTCCACGCAGTTATAGAATTGTCAACGATTACGGGAAAAAATTCTGGGACATGGAAAATACTGCAAAATTCTTTGCCACAGATCATTTTCGTGAAAATTGCGGGTAAACTTTATCGTAACTGTGTATTGCCAAAAAAATTCATAGGGGACCAAAATCTCGTCAAACTAGATAATATAAACCAACTCATTTAGCCAGTTAGCTGTGTTCGACGAATATACTCGTCATGGAGAAATGGCAGTATTTTGTGCCACGACGAATATACTCGTGCGTAAAAAGTAGACTATTGGCTATTTAAATTGTAATTTTAGTGAAAACAAAAACATATTTCCAAATTTCAAGACGTTTAAAATATTTCGAGGCCAGGTCAGAATAAAACGAACAAATAAAAAATATAAATAATTTGAGATAAACTCATGCGTCCCCCTATACACTGGCTGAAACAGCTTATCAGTTCGCATAACGAATTCCTTCCTTGCTTCGCTGAATACCACTCTGCGGCAGCAACTTGAATTTTTAACTTTTATAATATATATTTCTATATTTTATAATATATAAATGTATATTTGAGTTTTCCTGAGTTTTTCGTTTATTATGTATGCAGTATATGTTAATGTTGAGTGAATAAGTAAATATTATCAGCAATAAATATAATAAGTAATAATAATATAATAAGTAAGTAATAATTATTAAATACAATATATAATATAATAAATAATATATATATAATATAATTATAATATTGTAAGTATAATAAAATTGTTAATTTTATAAAGTAAAACCGTCCAATACTTTAACAGCGACGCTTACTCTGTGTTTGACGAGTATACTCATCGTCGCTTGATTTTCGCGACACATAGTTGCGCGCTCTGAAAAAGAGGCGCCACAGCTAAAACTGGTTAAAATCATAAGATAGATTATTATCATCGCGTTATTTCGGATAGTTTTTAGACAACATCGGGTTTGCTCGCGTAGCTGGCATCTATTTGTCTCAAGCCCAAAAACAGATTCCTCGTCGCTAAAGGAGCAGGAATTCACCGACGCAATTCCGGCACGCCGAAATTACTCGATTATTAACTCGAGAGAAAGTATCGTTCGCCGGCGTTCCCACGGTCTCTCCAACCCCGTGCCCAGGCGCTGGCAACCCCTTTCGCGGCGCGGAGACGTTTAATTGAAAAAGTTACCGGAACGACCGACCCAGGAATCGATGCTCACGATTAATCACCGGGGATCCGGCCGCGTTTCGATCGTCCAACTATTTATACGCGAATCGAGCGAGACGGGCCCCTAGTTTGCTCTAGATTTCGACGAGATTTGCGAGTTTCTCCAACGTAAAATGGTCCCCGGAAAAATCAAATGCTGGGAGTACCGTAAAACTGCAAAATTAGATCACCTAATCGGAATCGACGAGCTTCTGGACTCCCCTAACTTCGTGTACGAAAATCCTACATCATTCTATCTTAGCTTTTATCCAAAGTGTGAATTAATATTTATTTATATATATCTAATATCTAATATCTAATATCTAATATAATCTATATATCTAATATCTATATTTATATATATTTATTTATATATATTTAATTATTATTTCCGTGACTTAATAATTAGTGAAATAAAGTGTCAAGCTGCAGTTGCATTTGTAATTGTAGTGCATTTGAAAATTTGCAAAAACCAGATCTCCCTACGGAGTTTTCGCGGTTTCGTTGTACCTTAACCCTTTTAGCGTCGATCAAAAGATTCGTGTGTTCCTGAATGAAAAATATCAGATCAGGTTGATTTATTTTGGTAGAAGTTTTAGTAAAGAATTCTAGATATTTTGTAGAGCGTACAATTCGTGTTAACAAATCAAACTGTTATTTGTTAAAAATATTTAGCAAAGTATCGTTTTCTCAAGTGTTGCCAACAACGATGCATCGATGTTACACGCTTGAAGGGTTAAGCGAAAAGTATGCCGCATGCGTGTGTTTCGTGTTGCGGTGAGAAATGTGATCGTAAAGCTGTTCGATTAATAAACCAGCTGATGAAGCGAAATCGCGACGGTAACATGGAAAAGCTACTCGGTAGAAGAGGTTTTCGTTGTGCAGCGTGTTCGGTCGTTAGAAGCAAATTTATTCCGCGTTCCCGACGAGTTAATTGTTTCAGGGAAACATGCGTTGCTCGAACGAAGAAAGGAATGGAGCGTTTACACAATTTCGCTCCGGCTTCTTACCGAGATGTATGCGCAATACCGCGTTCCAACTTTTCTCATATAGAACACCGTCGAGTGGTCCATGCGTTTCTCTTCTCTACCATATCGCGACGAAACACAATGCGACCATTTGATCATTTCTCTGATGGAATCGCGCAACTTTCGATGGAATCAAAACGAAGATATGAAACTTTTGCTGTGAAGCTCTGGAAAATATGTGCAATCCTTTTCTCCTTTATTTCGAGCAATTTTAATCTCTCTTGAGATTATTTTGCATTACATAGTATGTGTACAAAAAGTGATCACGAAGGAGGAATGTTTCGGACAGATAATTTGCAGCTTTCTAGGAACGAGTGAGCGGTGTCTCTACTGTGGATTTACAAAGTAGAACGTTGTGCGACGATGGAAGAGAGCAGTTAATTTTATGCAATTTTCTTTGCGAGGACGGTTCTCTGACTTTCATAAAACGGGCCACAACACGCGGACAATGTCCCATTTTTCGTGTTCACATTGGCATTTAGGGTTGGTTGCATCTATTGTCATTTTCACACACACAGTCATTTATGTACATCTATTAGGTCATTAAGTATAAAATGTCCGATTACCTAAAGCATCAAGTTCGATATCCGACGTTTTCGATATTTCACTTCGACCGTCCTTTGTCTTTTTTTTTGCATTGAGAAAGGATCGATAGTTTAGGAGCATATTTTGATCGATCGTATTACTTCTTGCCCGAGATATAATGAACCAAACTTTCAGTCTCAAATCGGACATTTCACACTTAATATGACCTAATATTTATCGTTATTACAATTACTAGTTTTATATTTTTACAGCATTATTTATACAGCATAGTTCTCAGTTTGCGTTGTGGAACTAAGCTTTGATTTGGAAGCTAAAGATCGAAGATGACCTTCCTTCGAAAAGATTCTATTTGCAGCTACAGTAATATCTCCCTAATTTTCCTTGAGCTTGTAAACATAAATTTGGGACCCTTAATATTGTACCTCATTTTTATAATTATTGACAATCGGCGACTATAAAATTGAGCCGCGAGGCTCGAATAATCGTATCTCCTCTTTCCAAATTGTCCATTTTTGTTTACAAGCTGGAGGAAAATTGGGGAGAATTAACCGTATACTGATTTTTCTGCATCAATTGCAACTTAGAGAGTGAAGAACAGCACGGCAATACCTTGTATTCTTGCGATTCGTAATTCTCGTCGCATCATAATTTAACCGCGGATCTTTATGAGAAATCAAAATTGTCAACCTCTATTGTTGTAAACATAGAATTTGCATTGTTCACGCTGGACGTACCAAATCGGTCGCAATAATTGAAACATCGTGTTTCGACGATGAGTTCAAATCCGGTGACAGGATTTTCTGAAATTCGTACTTACGAGTTTAGCGAGCTGTCTCTAAAAGAAAATTCCTGGCGGCGAAGCTTGAAGTCAGAACTTCCGAGATTCCCTCGGAGGACCTCGTAAGGGTCAAGAGGGTCGACGAGAAGGTGCGGATTTCGCAGGAAGCTTCCAGCCGCAGGATAAATCCTGGGACTCTGGTTGGGGGCCATTTAACCCACTGACCCATTTTCCAGCGATTCGCCGGGCGGTGTTTTCCCCCGGAAAATTTCGTTTCTTATCGCTCGGGGGATAAGACAAAGTTGGCTCTCCTCTCGCGAATTCACGATCGCTATTCTCGCGTAATAAGTCGAAGAGGAGAAAGCGATTGTCCCGTTTAGACAATGGCCGGGCTTAAATGAGTTACACGTCGCCGAAAAGAGGGGCGCAGCGGAGAAAGGGGCGACGTTTATTCGTCGCTAAAATATTTCGCGAATTACACAAGCGACGATCGGGCTTCGCACGATATTGAAATATAAACAGCAGAATTATCGAGCTCGTCCGTCCTATTAATATTCAATGGGCATTGTTAAGGATTAAACAGTCGATTGTGCTGTTCGCGCGTTTCGCTACAACATTCTGGAGCATCGTTGGTACACGATCCCGTGGTATCGAGGATTTTCGATTGTTACAGGGAGAACGGAGATCGCGCCGAGCCCCTGATAATCTTCGAACTTTTTGATTTACCGGGTGTTCCGTACCTTGCGCGATATAAATTTGCCGGGCGTAGAAACGTTCCCATAAAGGAAGGTACAAATTCTTGCTGTTTAAAAGGGAGAAATTTACGAAGGAACTACAGAAAACTGCAGAAAATTTCACGACGTTCAAATATTTCATCTAGTCGAATTAAAAATTGAAAAATCAAGTTTTACGACGTCGACATTCCTTCAACATTCTTACGTTTCGCGGCAACCAATAATATTAGAAAGATATAATGTATCAACGTAATGATTAATATTCGAAAGTATTCGAACACAAATAAACGTCGGATACGTGCGATCAGACGCATGCTTCGCATATCATTTGTACACACAATGCGTTTATCATTCAGTAGATTACCGTCTGTCACGTAGAAAATTGTATGCAGAGAAGGTGAAATAACTTTATAAACAGATCGAATTTTATTTGTATTACTGTTGAAAGAAGAAGCGAATGATGAAGAAATTGTGTTCAGGGAAGAGGGTGTCGCGAAAGGGGTTATTGCAACATTTTAATAAGTAAACATTTACTGCGCCATTAGAGAACAAGTAAATTTTATCTTAACTATTATTGGCAATAATTTACAAATTATACCATCCGGAAGTGTGAAAAATGCGATTTCACCAATAGATAGATTACGATTAACATTGAGGTAACTTGATTTGTAAAAAATGCTTTTATTTTCTAATAAAACGATTGCACATCGCAATCACCGTGCATTTATTTATAGTTACCGACTCGTCTTGTTAGACAGACTATAAGGTGCTGTTACGTCTCACGTTTATGTCATACCACTTTAATTTTAATTAGATTCATTCTTTCTATCATTATTACTGTTATTATTATTACTACTATTCTTGTTACATCATTTATTATTATTAATGCTATATTCTATACCAACGTCATTCCATCATCTTATCGAACATCCCGAAATCTTCTGTAAGCCATGATTTCACCCTTGACTCAACTCTGCCTCATCCTCGACCTCTGTCCTTGCCGCATCATACCTGAACCTTTGCCTCGCCACGTCATCTTATGCTTTCCTAACCCCCCACCACTCAGGTAAGAACCTATACAGGGTATCTCAAAACTATTGTACAAGCTGAAATGAGGGGTTTCTGAGATCATTTCAAGTAACTTTTTCCTTAGCAAAAATGCAATCGGCGGCTTTGTTTGCGAGTTATTAACGAAAAACAGTGACCAATGAGAAGCGAGATCAGCTGCCGTGAGGTGGCCGAGCCAACGGCGCCAGCGGTCGAATCCCAGCTCAGCTGGCGCGAGGCGGCCGAGCCAATAAGCGAAACTGGTCTTCGACCGCACGCTGGATCGGCCGCCTTGCGCCAGTCGAGCTCGCCTCTCATTGGTCGCTGTTTTTCATTAATAACTCGTAAACAAAGCCACGGATTGCATTTTTGCTAAGGAAGAAGTTACTTCAAATGACCTCAGGAATCTCTCATTTCTTGCTTGTACAATAATTTTGGGACACCTTGTATAATGTAGCAATTTCGGGACACGCTGTACGTTACCTCAGCTCAGAGCCCTTTAAAACCCGCACCAGCGCAGTTTCCTTCAAAACGTGCGTCTAACGAGATACCGATTCTCGCATCTCATCGCATCATCAACACGCTCAGAAAATAATTACTAAAATAAAGGAAGTTTAATCCAGAACGAGTCTTGGTAAATTCTCCGATCGGAACAAGAACCCTCATATTTCTTGGGAGACTCTCCCGTTGCGTCGTGGCGACGTAACAGTGCAGAAGTCACGTGAGCCAGCCTGCGTATGATAACGGATCGGGTTCCACGTCTGTTACGACACAGGAAGCGGATTTCGGACGAAGATGAAAAGGCGGACGGAGAACGTGGTTCCGAGTGGCGAAGAAAATTCTCGCTGATCCCCAATTACATGTTCAGGTGGCTCGCGGTAAACCGCAGACGCGCGAAGGCAAATGTCCCCGTAACTCGCTCCCAGGTGCTCGACGAGGATAGCCAGCCGGATGTCGAGGCGTAATCCTGTGTTTCCGTCCGGTTACGATCAGCCGGTCGCCGAGCGGAATTGTTTTTTCTTCGGTCCGCGGGACGGTTTATTGGCCAATAAAGGGACCCTGGCCCCGGGATCGTTTGGCGCTGCCCTTCGCCACCGTCTGCTCTCGAAACAGAGCAGAGAGATGTTTGCTCACGCTGCCAAACGAGTTCCTAGGTGCAAATGGACGATCTCGCGCCGCTGCTTTACGGTTTCCCTCTCGAGAGAAAGGTAGCTCTCCTCTACGAGTGATTTCGAGAACTTTCACGCGACTTCATCGCCACGCCCCCTTCGAAAGCTCGGCCAGGAATTGCCTATGGCACGGGCTAATTTGATTCGAATTGTATGATACGTTGCAAGTTGTGAGAACCCTCGGGTTTCGAGGGTTATTTGTATAAGCTAATTATTAGGAGGTTGCATTGAAAGCTGCTTTTCCTTTGTCTTTTTTTCAATATCTGTTTTTTAAAGGAAGGAGTGTTTGTAGAAAATAATGTAAGTGCCGAAAATGTAATTTTCTAGGAGGAAGAGAAAACAGTGATGGCTTCAAATTGTTAACAATACTCGATCTATTTTCATTTTTACATGTAACTGAGATCGCAATAGCTTAAAAATAGAACAAAATTTCTTTTAGAGAATTATTTTTAGAAAAAAGGCTGCATGTGCCATATTTTACATGTAGAAAGAACTAGGAAGTACTGATACTTTATATCTGCCAATACTGTAAGTGCCAAACTCTATCGCAAATTATTTAATAATGTTAAAATATAGAAAATGAAAAAAAATAAAATATATTTCTTTATTATATTTTAAATTTATATTAGAAGGTATTACAAGAATCTGTATTTTATATTTCAAGTAAATTATTGTACAAGCCATGAGATTTAATATGCATATATTCCTACATAGCTTGGAAGTCTCGCTTTTATTTAATACTTATTTTTGGAGTATGCTCTAATAACGGAAGTTCATGTGGTATATTCTCCAAACCTAACGAAGTTTTTTCACAGTAAATTACTTATCCTTCTCCACATGATGAATTGGTACTTGCATTGTTTTCTATAAATGCGATGCTGGACATACAAGCGATGTCATCTATTAGCATTGTTTATAACTATTTCTAAAAAGATATTGTACCTGACTGGTATACTACTGTATTACCATGGGCATATAAAATATTTTCAGAAGAAAGAAAAAAATTTTTCAATTTTGGCTATTACATTGTTTCCTACAAACACTCCTCAATTATGCGAATATCTCGATCGAAGTATTTGTCCTGGAATACTTCGACTTCTCCGTTATTCTGAGAACAGCTGCTTTCAATTTAACCTTTTAATATTTCATTTTTTGCGTGCGTGTCACCTGGGAATGCTGGATGTTGTTGAACACTTTTTGAAAATATTTCTGTCCAGCTGGACGAGTTTACCAATCAATCAGTTACAAAAACAGCACGGACTGTTTCAATTTTATTTGGGAATATTTTGATTTACGGCTCGAAAATAATTCGGCTCTTTTTTAAAATGTTGTTCACGGTCGAACGATTTTAGTAATTGTGAAACGAAATTGTAATGCCGGGGCAACTTCTCCGGAGGTTTTACCATCGAGAAAAAATGAGGAAAGTGTCACCGAACGACAGCGAAACGTGCTGTTTTATGATGGCGACCACCCACAGTTTCAAACGAACTGAAAACCCTCTGTTGACCGTGACAAATCTTCCAGAGATCCTCTCTATCCCATAAATCCGTTGTCTACTCGAACAGAATCCGTAATTCTTCGATGGTTAATGGCCCTTTCGAAATCAATGATTAACTGCCGAGGACTTTTTAATAAATTTTTCTCTAACAATTGTCATTGCAAACGAATCGAACGGTCCCTACGGCATATTTTCAGCTTTCCATTGCGAAAGAAATTGTTTCGAAAGTTTACTAAAATATTCTTCGTAGCGTAAACGGAATCGGTAATCATCGTCGGTAACACGCACAGTGGAAAAATTCATTTCACCGACAGTAGTATTCCCTAATAAACATCAAGAACGTTCGCAACGTTTTTTCACTTTACACACTCGTGAACGCAGCAAAAGATACAGAGTTCGATAAGCTAACGAGCCACTAAAAGGAAACGAAGATCGTTAAAGCAGCCGCGTAATAGACGCCTGATTTTAGTCGAACGAGCCCGAACATTTTAATCAGGCGGGTAGAATAATATTTTGCTTTGAGAAAGTCAAAGCGTCAGTCATCCATTTCCACGTTTCATGCGGTTACTTCGTTTAAACTTCCGAATGAAACTCCTGGATATTGATTCTATCCAGCACCGCGTAGTATAATATTTAAATAAACCAGCCTCTGCGCGATGGAACGGTGCACGCGACCCGAGTGTCTTTTAATTAATGCGTTTTACGTCTCTGAAATATTCATTTTTACGATACAGCCTGCTCAAATAATG
Source organism: Megalopta genalis (assembly GCF_051020955.1). Lineage (NCBI taxonomy): Eukaryota > Metazoa > Arthropoda > Insecta > Hymenoptera > Halictidae > Megalopta > Megalopta genalis. Next base: position 15,821,492 of record NC_135013.1, read on the forward strand.
GAGAGTCAACTAGAATTACCAGGATTCCAACAAGACCATGCCGGAGTGGACTCGAACACCGTGTCCAATAAACTCACATTTTTAATCTTCAAAAAGCCATTTACCATGGTAGATACTGTTCACAAAAATTTCGGATCCACTAACTTCTATCGGATCCAGCTACGGAATTCTTTTCACGCCAGCGTGGGGGCCGAGTTCATCGATTTCGCCGCCCAGTCTGTAAGGGGCGGTTAGTATGCAACCCTCGAGTTCGTCGCCGGTGTTATACAATCCGTGTGCACGCGTCTCCACACGAACGCGAGCTTCTTTACGCGTATCGTCGAACTTCCAGCTAACCCCACGGACATATTTCTTCCTCGGGATTGTGATCGAGGCTTCGAACTCGACGCTCGAATAAAAATACCGCTGGAGAAATAATGAAGATGCTTTAGGCCCCTGACGAAATAGCTATACTTTTGCGTAGTTCATTTAACCCTTAGCTTTCCGCGCGTTTCTAAACTACAGTACTGTCTCTCTAATTGACGCTCAGATTGTCTACAGGAATGAACAATTTGGAAAGAGGAGATACGATTGTTCGAGCCTTGTGGCTCTTGTTTTATGGTTATCGATTGTTAGCAACTATGAAAACCAGCTGCAAGTCTCGAATAATGGTGTCTTCTCTTCCCAAATTGTCAATTTTTATGGACGATCTAAGTGTCAGTTAGGGAGACATTACTGTACTGCCTACCAGCAACTCCGGCACATTTTTGGAGCGGAGCGCCTGAGATAAAGGAAGTCTTATTTTGAGCGGAGAAGATTTCACGTCCTTGTGAATGCATTTGATTTTATTTATTTTATAAATATACATTTTCCTATTGTAAATAAAAGATAAATTTTAAATTTTGTCATTCACCATAGTGCGATATCTTTGGTAACAATCTCCCATGTGCATTCTGGGTTTACTTGGACAAGTGTCACAGTATTCGCTTTGCCAAATAAAGTTACCAGATATTTCTTTCAAGTTTAGAACATTTTTTGCGTAATTGTTGGTTTCCTTTATAATTTCATTTACCAATTCGTCCGTGAAAAATAATTTAAAATATTGTATCGGCTGTTCAATGTTTGTAGGAACTTGTGGTCCAATGACCTGTGGCAATACGCTAAAAGGTATTCTATCTGGAATATGTAATTCTTCCGTAACATTGCGTCATTCATCAAAGTCTTGTAACGAATTTTCGCTTTCGCTTTCAATAATTCTCATTCTTCGTCTCTTTGATAGTATAATTTCGCTACTACTACTCGAAGTGTCCGAATCATAACCAACATATCTTGCACAATGTCTTTTAACTCTTCAAAATCAAATACGTCTTCGGTATCACTCGGCTCTAAATTCTCATCGTAATATTTATTTTTCTCCATGTTGCTAACGATAGAAAAGGTCAACAAATGGTTTAATCGTAATGTTACAGACTTAGCACGTTTTAACTACAGATAACAATTGCTAACGCCGACGATAACGTATGCTAAAAACATTTGGCTCTATTTCTTCTGTTTTGCGACATTGAACGTTATGAAAAAATTCTTGAATTTTCTACCCGATCGGGCACGATATTCCGAATTTTGACAGAATTTTTAGTTTAGAAGAACAGAAGGAATAGACTAGTCTGATAATTCGATTAATTTGTTGACTCGATTCGACTGTGGCAGTTTTTGTTTTTGTCTCCATCTGCTTTCATTCTTGAACTTTGATAACAGAAAGATCAAATTTTGTTTAAATTTAGAAGAAATCACACACTTATATTTAGTAGATTATGTATACAATCCGAAGATTCTAGATGAATTAAGAAGATTCTTAAGAAGATTCTTAAGTGTCTGATTTTTCGTAACGAATCACACGAGTCTGACTCGTTGTCATAGTGCAAGAGAGTAACATACTTTACCTGGTATAGTTGACTCATCGCATTGTATGCAGGGGATTCAATCGAGTCATTGATTGAATCATTTATTTTTCTCCATGTTGTTAACCATAGAAAAGGTCAAAAAATGGTTTCATCGTAATGGTACAGACTTAGCACGTTTTAACTACAGATAAGAATTGCTAACGCCGACGATAACGTGTGCTAAAAACATTTGGCTCCGCAGCGGAGCCTTCGGAGTTACGGAACAAATGACAAATGTCTCCGTAACGAAGCCTTCGGAGCGCTAAGGGTTAAAACTCCAGTTCACTTGGTAAAACAAAATACAGTTTAGTACCGTCGAGAAGATCGTTACAACAATGCTCTCTTGTCCCTATTCCGCAGTATTTATATCTTCGCGAGGTTCGCGAAGTGGGGAGGTAGGTTAATGACCTCCGCGATAAGGCGATGACCTATTTCGGGTGATTGGCTTGTCAGGGATTATTATGTCCAAATTCTAGCGTCAATGCACTTCTGTTTACTTAACGGGAACGGGAGTGAGTGAGAGCGTCGCAAGGAGAGAGAGAGACAAGAGAACGACAACAGAGGTGGTTCGTTCTTGCGATGTACGTTTGAAGGTAATGTGTCGAAACGTTGTGCGATTATGGTGTTCGCTTCGCTATTCTTGCACTTCTTCTCTGTGCGATCCTGCCGCCACAGGCCTGCGATCGAGTCTTGTGTTGCAACGAGTTTGGTCCAATATCGCGGCAAACCAAAAACAAGTCTAAATTGAGTCTCGTAGATTGTTGCAAGATTGAGATCAAATAGAAGCTGGACTGTTAGTGTAATTGTTGTGCAATGTTTTAACATGTTTGCGCAAACGTATCTAAACAAACATCCACGCATATTTTCGAATTCCATGTAAACCGTTAGAGACACGTTTGTGCAAACGTACTGCAACATCTGAGTAAAACGATTCTTAATATTTTCTCCAGGTTATCAGAATTTTTTCACTTTTCTACGGAGTCTATTTATCTTGGAAATAAATAATGGAAATAAATACATCGATTTTCCGGGAGTTCTAGAACCGCGACGAGAGTGCCCCGAAGTCCAGTCGCATTCCCGACTACGGGCGCAAATGAGAATGTACTACAGGACTTTATTTTCCGGGAGCCGTCCTGGAATTTCAGAAAATTCTCTGAAATTCGTTGAAGTCTCATCTAGTCCGACTGTCTGTGAGCAACAACATTTTCATTTGGGCGTAATTGCTGGGTGAAACGCGCGAACGCCGCGGAGCATGTGCTGTCTCGCGACTACAGCAATACAGACCATGAAGTCCTCCGACGACAGCGGACGTAAAACGCGATAAAGTCGCCGAGAAACAGCACCCCTTAACTTCCGCGAAGTTAAAGGAACGCAACGCGCACCGCCTGTCGCGAAGATATTACAAGCTCCATTATGGCGGGCGCCTAAGTCCGCGGCGTAGGATCTCATAAAAAATTCTTCGCGAAACTTGCGACGGCTCGCTACTTCCTGTCGCCTCTCGTTCGGTTTACTTCGCGGAACTTCGACTTCCAACTGTGGACACGCCGTTTCTCTTTCCTTTCCAGTCGATGTAAATATTCGAGTGCGTCGGGGAAATGGGAAATCCAACGAAGTCACAGGAAATGTTTTTACATGAATTTTTACACCGAAACCGTGAAAGCTCAATTTTTAATGACTGTACAGCTTCGTCGTGAATAACAATGATCGTGTAATATAAATTATAAATGTTCATCGTTATTCAGAACATTGTTCCGAGACACAGTCTTTCGGTTTCGTTACGAAATCTCCAGTCTTGAATGTAATTTGGATAAAGTATTATATATCATTTATATATATTTATATATTATTTATCTGTCCTTACATCTCGTTAATCCAGCAAATTCGTCGGACTTACTTATGCACCAACTGCACGTTCTGTTTGCACAAACTCAAGAAATTAATTAGTTCGAACTATGTCCAACATTTCGAGATCCGTATGGAAGTGAAATGCTCTAATATATAATGATCTAAATCGTCAGATTAACCCTTTGCCCTATAACCACGTCTGAGAGACGTGGTCAAATAATCGGCCTCCAGAAATGATTAAAAGATCAGGCTAGAAATGATTATCACGTCTAAGAGACATAATCAAAAAGCAGGCTAGAAATGAGATTCGGGGCACGTCAGTCGGGCCAATATATAAACATAACTAGTTAGGCTCGCGTTAGACTAGGAGATACGTGTTTTGTGGTTTTTCATTTTACGTCATTTAATTGTTTTAATCGTAGCTAAAAGAAGTGACGCAGCAAGCTCGACGCGTGCTACGATTTTTGCGATCTTTAATTGTTTACAGCTCGTATGAAGGTCAGTCGATTTCGGCGAAAATTTTAACATGCGTGTAACTTACCGAGATCTATGAAACAAATTTTTTAAATTCTCGTTGCAGGCTCGGATAAAAAAGTAAAAAAACAAGACCTTTTTATTTTATTTTATCATTCTAAGAAATGGCAACCTTTGAAGAAGAAAAGCATTCCAATAATGGTCTAGTAGACTGGTTGCTCTATCATTTAAAAAAAATTCAAGTCGTTCAATCCAGTTCTAAAAAAGTTAGTGCATTTTGAGAAGTGCCCAAATATTAACACGTTCGTTGCCCAGCGCAATTCGGTTGAGTTTCTCGCGCGGCCCAAATCCGACTGTAGGAGCACCGAAACATAAACAGAGCGATATATTTTTTAAATAAATAATTTTAAATAAATTTAACCTTGACATAACCTGAACGTCAAGAAGTACTAGAACTACGACCTATTGTTCGAGTTGTCAAAAATCACTTCAAATGCGTTTAGAATGTTTCAACGCACACCATATAACGTAGTATAATGCAATGTGTTATACTAAATATAAATGAGTAAAAAGTATAGTATAATATGTATATTTTTAGTATTTTTAAGTTGTATATCCTATATTTATATTTCGGTGCTTATTCCACTTTATTCCTTTTAACACTTTGACTGCCGCGTCATCCATACGTGGGTTATGGAATTATTAAAAAATTCATTTTCACGCTAATCCATTGTAGTTTCTCAATTTTATTAAGATTAGCAAGAGGTAAGAATGCTAAAAAAAGTAACTGATGTCATATAACTTTATTTTGTAATTTTAATTCAATTGTATTTAATACTTTAATTTTGTGAAACTCTTGAGGTTTCTCGCGCGGCCGTAAAAGTGTTAACATCCAACTGAAAGCCCTATAAATTGAATAAGAAGAGCGTCACCCATATTCGGGTGACGGGGCGACGAACCTGTTAACGGGAGTCATTGTATTTACATTCTGTAAGAAATTCGCGATTGGCACGACTTCGGACGTTTCGCGCAGCCGTGAAAAGACTCGGCGCGTGAACGTTATCGAAACTTGAATCGTAGCGCAAGAGAATTAATTCTTCCGCGACGTGCGCCACGTGTTTGCGCAAACTCGGTTACACGACCCGAGCGCTTCTTCTCGTCCGATCCGAAAGAAGCGGCTTGCAGCACTTGCCGCCTCGGTTCGGGC